>NC_086102.1:66416314-66755064 GCF_963921235.1 Mobula hypostoma | reverse complement strand
AAATTGGCTAATGTTACTTTTAATTCCCTCATCTAAAACATTAATATATATTGTAAACAGCTGCGGTCCCAGCACTGAACCCTGCAGTACTCCACTGGTCACCGCCTGTCATTCCGAAAGGGACCCATTAATCGCTACTCTTTGTTTTCTGTCAGCCAACCAATTTCCAATCCATGTCAGTACTCTGCCCCCAATACCATGTGCCCTAATTTTGCCCACTGATCTCCTATGTGGGACTTTATCAAAGGCTTTCTGAAAGTCCAGGTGCACTACATCCACTGGCTCTCCCTTGTCCATTTTCATTGTTACATCCTCAAAAAATTCCCGAAGATTAGTCAAGCACGATTTCCCCTTTGTAAATTCGTGCTGACTCGGACCGATCCTGTTACTGCTATCCAGATGTGTCGTAATTTCATCTTTTATAATTGACTCCAGCATCTTTCCCACCACCGACGTCAGGCTAACCCGTCTATAATTCCCTGTTTTCTCTCTTCCTCCCTTCTTGAAGAGAGGGACAAAATTAGCCACCCTCCAATCCACAAGAACTGATCCTGAATCTATGGAACATTGGAAAATGATTACCAATGCGTCCACGATTTCTAAAGCCACCTCCTTAAGTACCCTGGGATGCAGACCATCAGGTCCCGGGGACTTACCAGCCTTCAGACCCAACAGTCTCTCCAACACCATTTCCTGCCTAATATAAATTTCCTTCAGTTCACCCTAGGTCCTTTGGCCACTATTATATCTGGGAGATTGTTTGTGTCTTCCCTAGTGAAGACAGATGCAACTACTGTACCTGTTCAACTTGTCTGCCATTTCCTTGTTCCCCATAATAAATTCACCCGTCTCTGTCTTCAAGGGCCCAATTTTGGTCCTAACTATTTTTTTCCTTTTCACATACCTAAAGAAGCTTTTACTATCCTCCTTTATATTCTTGGCTAGATTACTTTTGTACCTCATTTTTTCTCCGCGTATTGCCTTTTTAGTTACCTTCTGCAGGAAAGACATACAGACTCCTTGCAGATGACATCAAAATTGAGCTCTGAATTCCAACACCTTGGGCTGTAATAGCGTCGCGCTAACCACTAAGCTACCATGGTGCCCAAGTAATTAGGGATTAACATTAATTGCTGATGTTGTCTATAATGTCCCTGAGCCAAAAATCTCAAACACGAGGAATTCTGCAGATGCTGGAAATTTAAGCAACACACATCAAAGTTGCTGGTGAACGCAGCAGGCCAGGCAGCATCTCTAGGAAGAGGTACAGTCGATGTTTCGGGCCGAGACCCTTCGTCATCAAAAAATCTTATTTTTTTAAGGTAGAAGGACCAGGGAGTTGAATTTATATTGAGGAAAACTTGCAATGTGTATCTTGCGAATGTATGCCGTGGTATAGAACATTAAAATAAAAAGTTATCAGGCAGTTAGGTCTAAATAATTGATGACAAAATGCTTTCCTTGGAATTAGTTAGGAAATGTGATCTGTTCCACATCCATTCTTTTTCAAACTATTCTGTCAATTTAGATCTGAACAAGAGTTTCCACATCTAATTTATCTAGCCAGCCTCTTGCAATGGAGACTTTTAGTTCAATAAGACAAGATGTCAATTCGTTCAGAAAGTTCATTTACCTTTTGTTTTACAGTTTAAACACCTTTATTTCAAAAGAAAACTACCGAAGGAGCATTTAATAATACCAAAAGTCTGTTTGAAAGAAGTGAAATATTGTTTGCTGGTAACCACAAATATCAACACATTAATCTAATTAAAGATGTATATTATATGTTGTGGGGGGTGGGGAGGGGAGAAGGCTTGGAATGATGAATTTTTGATCAATAGGTTACCCAGCATGGAAAAAGGCATGCATTTTCAAGGGGTACTTGGGGAAAAAGCACTCAAATTTTAGTTAGTCATGGTGACTAAAGGTTCTACAACTTCTGGTAAACTGCTCTCCTTTCATTCCATTTTTTCTCTTCTAATCTAATTAATTCTAATTAAGTTGCTTCTTTCCCCTCCTCCACCCATTCCATTATCCACACACTCCTCCCGTGATGTACCTCACGCCATCCTTGATTCTATGCTTCTTCATCTTTTCCTTTTAGATTCCGCCATCTTCAACCCTTGTGGGCTCCGCCTATCACTTCGTACTTCTAGCACTTCCCAAGTCTCCTCATTACAGACAGTACTATGCAGTTATTTTCAGTTTTATTCTCCCCTTCCCCATATGTCTATTACCGCTCCTAACGTAGATCCATCTATCACCTGCCAACTCTTGCTCTACCTTTTCCCCCACCCCCCATCTTTGTATATTGACTATCTCTTTGTTAGTTTAGATGAAGGGTCTCAACCTAAAATGCTGACTGTCTGTTTAGCTCCATGGATGCTGCCACTGGTTTATTTCAACATTTTGTGTGTTACTCAAGGGTTACTGTTGGAAAAAATAAAAGTCACTTTACACTGACCAGCGTCTCTCATTCCCTTTCTCTCTCTCTCTCTCAGAATAATATCTGTACACTGACCTTTGTCTCTCACTCCACTCTCTCACAGGCAGAGATCTGTTCACTGAGCAGCTTCCCTTGGTTCTTTCCTCTCGGGATATTAGTACATTGACCAGTGCTACTCAGTTCCTCTTACTCAGGGAGTTCTGTACACTGACTGGTGTCTCAGTCCTCCTCTCTCAGAGGGATATCAGTACACTGACAGCCGTCTCCTAGCCCCCTTCTCTCTCTCAGCAGCAGATCTGTACGCTGGCCAGAGATTCTCAGTACCTCTCTGATTCAAGGGGAGATCTATACACTCCGGCGTCCCTCAGTACCTCTCTCTCTCAGGAATCTTAATGCACTGATCATTGTCCCTCAGTCTCTCTCATTCTACACTGAAGCTACGTCCACACTACGCCGGATGATTTTGAAAATGCCGGTTTTGAGTAAAAACGACAAGCGTCCACACTAAGCATTTTTCAAAATATCTCCTTCCACATTAGACGGATATTTGGGCGAATCTCCTCCTACTGGGCATGCGCAGGACACACAGAAAACAAGCGAAGAGGAAATGATGTACTTAGTGCGCATTTGTCCAGTTACAGTGTAGAAAAACTTTAAAGGAATTGCTCTTGGCTCTCGCGCAAGAGGACTTAAAACTTAAAAAAAACAAATACTGGAGCGTATGGAGTCAACCGACAGGGAGTTCACAGACAGTATGACCCAGCTGACGACGAACATTGAAAAACTGACTAACTCTGTTGCATTAATAAAGCACCTTGTTAAATGTATGAAACGTCTGCATCAGCGTTATCTTGTGTTTCCATACAATGTTACATTAGGCTGTTACACATCTATTGTCAGAGAAGTACTTGCATAAATAGGTAAACCACCTTCATACAAGCAAGGACAGAAAACAGGGTGAAGTGAGTATACTTATTTATTCAGTAAGCTATGGGTCAAAGTATTTGGTGGGTACATTTCTAACCCTTCTGGCTTCAGTCTTGTCCGTCCGTTCTGAAGTTGTTAGGTGGTGGCGTTCAAGAAAACAACGAACATCTGTTCCGGCATGTCATGACAGCGTTTTTAAATAGTCAAAAAAGGTCACTTTACAATTTAACTCTCACGCCGTTCACACCGACTGCGCGTTATAACAGCTTGCGCAGTACCAAGCAGAAGCAGAAAAAAGCGTTGTTGTTGTGTTGTCATGACAATATTTTAAAATCTCTCTGTTTATCCCGCGCACACTACGCCGGATATTAAACGTTTTCAGATTTATTCACTCTGGAGAGTGTTTTCGAAAATCTCCGTTTTCGGGGGCTGAAAACGCCGGCTCAGAGTGGATGAGAGGGCAAAACGAAGAGAAAAAGCTTTGTTTTCAAAATTATCTGGCGTAGTGTGGACGTACCCTGAGAGTCTCTACACTGGTCAGTGTCCCTTAGTCTCTCTCATTCAGGGGTACATCCATACATTGAGCAGTGTCTCTCAGACCCCTCAGTCCCCCTCTCTCTTGCAGAGTGATTTCTGTACACTAACTGGTGTCTCTTAAAACCTCTCTCTCCCTGGGGTATCCCTCAGTCTCCTTTTCACTCATTTGGAGATCTGTACAATGGCCAGTGTCTCACAGTCCCTCCCTCTCAGGGACATATCCATACACTCACTCATGTCTCTCAGATTTTCTCTCTCAGAGGGATATCTGCACAGTGACCAGTGTCTCTCAGTCCCTGACTTTGAGGGGGACATCTGTACAATGACTAGTGTCTATCAAATCCTTTCTCCCTGACTGCGTTCCCTCACTCTCTCTCAGGGGAATATATGTACCCTAACTGGTCCCTCTCAGTCCCTCTCTGTCATGGGGGAAGTCTGTATACTGTCCAGTGTCTCTTAGTACCTATCTCTGGGGAGATATCTTTACACTGGCCAGTGGTATGACATCCCCTCTCTCAGTGGTATATGCATACAGTGGCCAGTGTCTGCCAGTCTTTCTTTGTCTTGGGGGAATATATTGTACACCAACCAGTGTCTCCCAGTCCTTCCCTTTGAGGGGATACCTGTATACTGACTGGTATCTCTCATTCCCTCTTTCTCAAGGGGAGATCTCTATACTGACCAACATCTCTCGTTCCTTCTCTCTGTGGTTTATCCATACGCTGACCGGTGTCTTTCAGCCTTTCTCTCTGGTGTCAATATCTCTGAGGTTCTGTCCTGGGTCCAACATATTGATGCATCTGCAAAGAAAGCACGATAGTGGCTAGGTTTCATTCGGAGTTTGAGGAGATTTAGTATGTCACTAAAGATGCTCACAAATTTCTGCAGATGTACAGTGGAGAGCATTCTAACTGGCTGCATCAACATCTGGTGTGGGGGGTGGTTGGGGGTTGATGCTACTGTAGAGGATTGAAGTAAGCTGCCTAGAGTTCTAAACTTACTCAGCATCATCATGGAACTAGCCTCTGCAGTATTCAGGACATCTTCTGGAAAAGCTTCTTCCCCTCCGCCATCTGATTTCTGAATGGACATCGAACCCATGGAAAAAAATATATATTTTTGCAGCTTGAGTCTGTGGTGAGGAAGGCAAATGTGATGTTAGCATTCATTTCAAGAGGACTAGAATATAAAAGCAAGGATGTGATGTTGTGTCTTTATAAAGCACTGGTGAGGTGAACAGTTTTGGGCCCCTTATCTCAGAAAGGATGTGCTGAAATTTGAGAGGGCTTAAAGGAGGTTCACCAAAATGATTCCAGGATTGAATGACTTGTCATATAAAGAGCATTTGATGGCTCTGGGCCTGCATTCAGAAGAATGAGGGGTGACCTCATTGAAACCTATCGAATGGTGGAAGGCCTTGATAGAGAGGATGTGGAGAGATTTCCTATGGTAGGAGAGTTGAAGACCAGAAGTCACAGCCTCAGAAGAGAGGGGTGTCCTTTTAGAATGGAGATGAGGAAGAATTTCTTTAGCGAGAGAGGGGTGAATCTGTGGAATTCTTTGTCACGGGCAGCTGTAGAGGCCAAGTCTTTATATATATTTAAGGCAGAGATTGATAGATTCTTGATTAGTCAGTGCATGAGGGATGCAGGGAGAAGACAGGAAATTGGGGCTGGGAGGAAAAATGGATCAGCCATGATGAAATGGCAGCGACGACATGGTGGGCTAAATGGCCTAATTCTGCTCTTATTTCTTATGGTCTTACTTTTGGGAAGTGATTTGTTTCAAAATGGAGCTGAAAGTTAAATTGAGCAAAAATGATTAGCTGATGATTTCAATGTGTGTTTCAATTGTTTCAACAAGCTTGGCACTTGCCAATAAGAATTAAGCTAGTTCTTCAACACAAAAATTAATTTTTAACAACATTACATTTAACCTCCCATGATGTGATCACAAAGTAAATTGCTCCTGGTTGGGACCTGTTGATTAGATGAGTCGAATTCTCAGGAACACAAGGTGGGGAGCTTGCATGAATCGGAACTAAGGAGAGAGCATTGCAGAACAACTTTTTAAAGGTGCCTCATTTATTTGGAGCCTTAACTTCTCTTGAATTCACTGGAGTGGATCTGTTTAAATAAAGGAATAGTTCCTGCTACTCAGACCTCCCTGAGAGACCATGCAGCCAAAAGCTTAATAAAATAATAGCCAACTGAGAGTTGCCTGCAAGCTTGTTGCAAGACAGGGGAGCAGGAAAAGACAAAGTTCTAAATTTGAGATCTGGATGGAGCCAATTTAATTATAGGTAGCTGCTTAGAAAAAGAAAGTGATGACACTGACTAGAGATTAGCATCTCAGTTGATGTGCTATTTGTACCCCTTTCAGTTAATTTAATATTTATATTGACGTATATTAATAACACCACACTTGAGTATTATGTTCAGTTCTGGTCGCCTCATTACACAAAGGATGTGGAAGAACTAGTGAGTTTGCAGATGAAATTTTCCAGGATGTTGTCTGGATTACAGAACATGTGTTGTGAGAATGGGTTGAATGAGCTGGGACCTTTCTCTTTGGAGGGGAGGAGGATGCAAGGTAATTTGATGGAAGTGTACACAATGATAAGAGGCATAGGTAAAGTAGACAGCCAGGGACTTTATTCCTAGGGTGGAAATGGCTAATACATAGTTGCAAGTGTCTGAAGGAAAGAAAGGAATATCAGATGTGGCGGGTGTTTGCACAGACTGGTGGGTCCATGGAACATGCTACCAGGTGCGGAGGTAGAGGTAGATATATTAGGGACATTTAAGAGGTTAGATAGGCACATACATGATAGAAAAGTGGAGGGCTATGTTTGAGAGAAGCATTAAATTGACCTTGACATAGGTTAAAATGGCGACCCAACATTGTGGGCCAAAGGGCCTGTACTGTGTTGTATCATTCTATGTTCTTACTATTTAGGGTCAGACTGTCAGTTATCAACTCCTTTGTTTTATATCTGTTGTTATCCTGTGAGTCACTTTTTCAAAGTTTATACCAGCAAAGGAGTTACCTTCAAAATAGCAATCAGCAATTGATTCCTCTTGAAAAATAGTTGATTATCATTGGGTATAATAAGCCCGACTGATATCGAACTTTAAAGGCATTGGTAAGATAATTTCAATGACTTTATATGAATAATCTTCTCCAATGGATTTCAAAGTGAAAATCTCTTTAATGAGACCTGCTTCTTTGAAATAATTTATGAGCCATATGCTTTTGCTGGAACTTTAGATCTGCAGTCAAAAAAATAATTGCAGCCTTGTCTGTTAATCATCAAGTGATAGTTCAGGGACATCTCACCGTTGATTGCTCTTTCAAGATGGTTTCTGAGTGAACACTGCCTTCTGGAAATGTTCTTTTTGTGTGTCACCAAAGACTGTTGCAAATTGCTATACACGTATGGTGGAGAGCATTCTGACTAGCTGCATCACAGCCCGGTACTGAGGCTCCACTGTGCAGGACTGCGAGAGGCTGCTGAGGTTTGTAGACACAGGTCGTTCCATCATGGGCACAACCCTCTCCATGAGGTGGAGTTTCAAGAAGGTGGCATCCATCTTTAAGGACGCTCGCCATCTGGGACATGCTTTCTTCTCATTACTACTGTCAGCAAGAAGGTGCAGGAGCCTGAAGATGCACACTCAATATTCAAGAACAGCTTCTTCCTCTCTATGCCGTGGTTTCACAAATGACAAGGAAACGCCGAAGATTTTTCAAGAAATGTTTAAACTTCAATTTGCAATGTAAAGCTGAGACAGACAGTGGACCAGGCTGTGTAAGTCTGTCACTGACTGCCCATTTGTCATTTTCACACAGCATTCTTTATAGCCCTTCTGGGTTAGCATACCTCTGTAAGTTTTTTACTCTAACTAATACATCAATCACTCTTATCTCTCTTACTTGGCTACATTCGTTTTTCTCGAGGGGTTAAAAGTACACAGGTTTCATTCAATGGTTACATCCCAAATACCACAGTAATCTCACGCACTCAGTAACAGACACTTAATGCATAGTAAAGGCATGGTCAACATCTGAATAAACACCTAATACGCGGTAAAAACACTTAAAATAAACACTTAGAAAACAGAGTTAAAATGTTTTCCAATATCTATCATCAGACTTCCAAGTAGTCCATAAACCCTTGAGCACTACCTCATGTTTTTTGCACTTTTTTGCGTAATATAGTAAGTTTATAAATTTATAATAAGTAATAAGTTGCAATGTACTGGTGCATTGGTGCAAAACAACAAATTTCATGTCATATAAACCAGTGATAATAAAATCTGATTCAGTATGATTCTAATGTAGTTTCACACTGCCACCTCTGGAATTGTTTTTTTTTGCTGAAACTTAAACTCTAATGATTTTCTTTTTAGACTTTAACTCTCTTGCTGAATGTTGCCCAAGGATATCTATTTAAAGGTTGCTGGACCACACATTGGTTAGTGCTTTAAAATTTCTGATAAGCACTCAATTGTTTTTGAACGACCACAGAAGTGTAATAACATCACTGCTGTGATCTCATTGTTCTGAAGCCATCAGGAAATTCAGCCACACCTTTCTGCTGAAATCTCTGCCTGTTTCTCAGCTTTGCTTTTATTGCCAATAATGCATAAATTGTCCAGATTTCCAGTTATCCTGTTTATTGTTCCAAATCCTGAAGCTAGAAATGCAATATAAAAGCTGTTGACTTCATTTAGTACCATGATCGATGTAACTGTTTTTGTACCTTTAACACTGGAAAATGTACCAGTCTTCACAGGTTTACTATCAAGCAAAACCTTTGATTGAGCTCCACAAGTGACTTTGGAGCAGAGGAGCCTAAACTTGGGTCATTGTTGAGGTACAATCTAAAGGCAAACAGACCAAGGAAGAGCTTGAACATTGGAATTCCAGAATGTTGAGGAAGTAACTTGACCAACAATGTAGAATAAGTGCATTTGAGTATGGCAGGAGTTTTGTTTGCAAGTGAATTGATACCAATATAGCAAAATTCATGGGTATGTCATTGACAGTTGATCTACTGGGTTGTTGTTCACATTAACTGACCAAGAAAGAGATTGGTGGGAATAGCTCTCAGTGTATTCTTATTGTCTTCTATTCTGAAGCTGAATGGAGGGGACAATTGGGATTTTAGAATTAGAGCAGAAGTGTTAGGTTGGAATCAGGTTAGTAGTGGTCATGTGGAAGGAAAATGGAGGGTTTGTTCTCCAAGTTCAGATTGGAACAGCAGCCACAGGGATCCACAGTAGTTAATTGCATAGGATATTGGAGGATACACACTGGGAGATTTTTATTTAATGGGTTTTCATATCCAGGAGGAGCGTAAAAGTCTTTTATGGTTGAGAAAAAGGCAAAATAGATGATAATTATTAGATCCAGAAGTTAGCTTGCACAATTGCAAACCAGCCATTTGGGGCCAGCTGATGAATGCAGTTTAATTATTTTCTGATTTTAAATTGTGGTGCCTGTAAAACTGACTCTTTTCTATTCAATGTGGGTTGCTTTCTATTTGGCAGAAATGGCTCAACATCAACTTCTCCAGAAACCAAACCTGAAAGATGCTTTGCTGACTTCAGCTTCTGCTTGTCCAGACCCCCTCAAGACAACTCACTTTGAATTTTTTGTGTGATTGGAATGAAATAAACAAATGACTCACACACAGATAAGAATGAACTTGTTGGAGCCAATTTTCCTGAGGCCAAAAAGTGTAGAATCTGGCTAGGACTGTCATTACATTTTTCCTGTCCTGGAACTGCCCGAGGAATTTTTGCCATCTGCACCAAATTTATAAAATGAAGGGAAGGTAATAAGCTTTGTAACTTATCTTCAAATACAAGTACATGTATCTGAAGAAAAGATAAAATGAAGTTCTCTCATCATCAGCTTGTTGAGGTCCCAGGATATCATACCTCTTCTTAATGAAATGTGGGAGGACACTTGAAAATATACTTGCACCATTAAACCAGGAGACTTAGGAGCAGAACATTCGGTCCACTGAGCCTGATCTGACATTTCATCGTGGCTGATTTATTATCCCTCTCAATCCCATTCTCCTCCCTTCTCCATGTAACCTTTGACTCCCTGACTAATCAAGAAACTAATCAACCTCAGCATCACATAATACCCAATGACTTGGTCACTACAGCTGTAGGTGGTCAATGAAATCCTCAAATTCACCACTATCTGGCTAAAGAATTTCCTCTTCACCTCTGTTCTAGATGGATATTCCTTTATTTTGAGGCTGTGCACTTTAGTCCTAGACCCCCACTAGAGGAAATATCTGCCTAGGCCTTTCAATATTTGATAGGGTTCAATGAGATTCCCTTCATTCTTCTGAACTTCAGTGAGTATAGGCCCAGAACCATCAAATGCTCTCATATGCTAACTCATTCATTTTTATCTACCTCCTCTGGAGCCTCTCCAATCCTAGCTCAAAACTGCTCACAATACTCAAATACAGTCTGACTAATACCTTATAAAGCCTCAGCATGACATCCTTGCTTTTGTATTCTAGCCCTCTTGGAATGATGGTAACATTGCATTTGCTTTCTGTACCACTATCTCAATCTGCAAGTTAATCTTTAGGGAATCCTGCATGAGAACTCCCAAGTCCCTTGGCACCTCTGATTTTTGAATTTTCTCCCCATTTAGAAAATAGTTTACACCTGTATTTGTTTTATCAAAGGATGGCCATATATTTCCCTACACTATATACCATCTGCCACTACTTTGCCCATTCTCTTAAGTCTTTTTCAGACATCCTGCTTTTTCAACTCTCCCTGCTCCTCCACCTATCTTTGTATCTTCCACAAACTTGGCCACAAAGTCATTAATTCTGTTATCCAAATCATTGACATAAAACGTGAAAAGAAGCAGTCCCAACACTGACCCCTGTGGAACACCACTAGTCACCAGCAGCCAACCAGTAAAGGTCTCCTTTATTCCCACTCTTTGCCTCCTGCCAGTCAGCCAATCTTCTACCTATGCTAGTATCTTTCCTGTAATACCATGGACTCTTAAGCAGTCTCACGTGCAGCACCTTGTCAAAGGCCTTCTGAAAATTTAATTAAACAATATCCATTGATTGTCCTTGTCTTGCACCATCTACTGTAATTACTCTCCAACTTCCCCAACATTTGTTCCATTCAGCTGTCTCCTGCTTCATCTTGAATCCAACAAATGTGATACAGTGCCTTGAAAAATTATTCAGTCCCCACAACTGTTTTCACATCTTACTGCCTCATTTTCTAGATTTAAAATATATTGAAGTATATTTTTGAGCGAATGTACAAAATGTTGTGCATCATGTCAAATCAAAACAAAAAATCCAAAGCCTGTCAACAGTTTACTAAAAATTAAAAACCAAAATTGTGAGGCTGAAAATATATTCATCCCTTTTGTAATTACTACACTAATTTTTGCCAGTAGCAATATATTACCTTACCAACTCACCCAATTTGTTGATGTAGAAAATTGGAGGATCACCTGAGTTCAATGAATTCAGAAGCATCAATACCCTTTTTCTCTGTAAGGTGCAACAGTATGGTGGATTTTCAATAGACCAAACCAAAATGAAGACAAAAGAGCATTCAAGAAGCTCAGATCTGGGGAAGGGTACAAGACCATCTCAAAGTCATTGAACTCAGAACTCAGTGCAGACCACTGTGAAAAAAGTGGAAAAAATATGAAACCACAGCCACACTGCCCAGATCGACCTTAACCTAATCATGCATCACTTGCAAGACCTAAAGATTAGTGTCCACTGCAGCTCCCCAACTAACCTGGCACAACTTGAGCAATTTTGTAAGGAAGAATTTTGTTCCATCATGTTGTGCGAAGCTAATAGAGACTTGTACACAAGACTACTGGCTGTAATAATTGTGAAAGGTTGTACAACTAAGCACTGAGCAAAGTGGGATGAATGCTTTTGATGTGCTGACACCTCAATTTTTGAATTTTTAGTTTTTCATGCTTTACAATTTTCCCCGTTTTTGGGGCTCTACGGTGGGAAGAAAGGAACTTGTGATTCACAAATAAAAATTCTCAGTACAGTCAGTTACTGATTGTAATACTCGTTTATGTGAACAAAGGATTAGGGGCTGAATACTTCTACAAGGCACTGTTTAGTGACCACTATTCTTACACCCAAAGAATTGGAACTGCTGGACAGTCATAAATCAGAAATGTTAAAGTGTGTTTCTCTCTCCACATGCCTAATTTGCTGAGTATTTCCATCAATTATTTTTTCACATTTCCAGGATATTTAGTAATATGTTAGCTATTATTGTGCTCCTTTGTAAAGTCAGGAGATGGAAATGAAGTTTGTATGTTTCTATAAACATGAGGGGAAATGAATCAGAGACAGCTTCTTCCTCTATCATATTTGTTCTTGGCCATCAAGCCATGAGCACTACTTCATTCCTTTCTTTTGCACTGTTTATTTATTTTATATTTCATAGTTTTATGGTTTTGCACTGTACTTCTTTTGCAAAATAAAAAGTTTTCCAGTCAAAGACGGGGATAATAAACAGGATTCTGATTCTCAGCACACATGTGATAATAATAAATGACTTTGGAAACAACTGAAAATGAAGGAAGCTGAAGATAAATAGAGACACTTTAAGAAGTCAAGAGAGCTGTGCAAAGAAAGAGAGAACAACTAAAGACAGTGTAATTAATTATAAAGTAAAAAAAGAAACTATTGCAAGAGGAGAGAGACGGATTTGCTTTAACCCTTCACTAATTAAAGCTGTGAAAGAATGATAGATTTAAATCCTTTGTTTGCACTTCATCCACTCTGCGAGCTAAATATATACAGGTGCTCCCGGTGAGGCCTTCTATATATTGGCGAGACCCGACACAGACTGGGAGTCCGTTTCACTGAACGCCTACACTCTGTCTTTTAGAGAAAGCAGGATCTCCCAGTGGCCACACATTTTAATTCCACATCCCATTCCCATTCTGATATGTCTATCCACGGCCTCCTCTACTGTCAAGATGAAGCCACACTCAGGTTGGAGGAACAGCACCTTATATTCTGTCTGGGTAGCCTCCAACCTGATGGCATAAACATTGATTTCTCTAACTTCCATTAATGGCCCTCCTCCCCTTCTTACCCCATCCCTTATTTTTATATATATATATATATATTTATTTTTAATTTTTTCCCCTTTCTTTCTCTCTCTCTTTTCTCCCTCTGTTCCTCTCACTATATCTTCCTCTGGTGCTCCCCTCCCCCTTTCTTTCTCCCTAGGCCTCCCATCCCATGATTCTCTCCCTTCTCCAGCCTGGTATCCTTTTTGCCAATCAACTTTTCAGCTCTTAGATCCATCCCTCCCCCTCCTGTCTTCTCCTATCATTTTGGATCTCCCCTCCCCCTCCCACTTTCAAATGTCTTACTATCTCTTCTTTCAGTTAGTCCTGACGAAGGGTCTCAGCCTGAAACGTCGACTGCACCTCTTCCTATAGATGCTGCCTGGCCTGCTGCGTTACACCAGCATTTTATGTGTGTTGCCTGAATATATAAATTCCTTTTGGACATGATAGTTTAACTCTTTGTTATATGAGTTAGCAACAGTAGGAGGTGTGACGCCAAACCAAGCTATCAGACAATTGATGCTAATGAGAGAGATAAGAGAGACAATGGAGAAACATTCCAAATGCTAATAAGAGAGAAGAGAGGGATTAACGGGAAAGAAACACAATTCAGAATATTGACCGACTGGTCACTTTAAACCTGAAATGTTTGGAGTTTGATGGACAGGTGATACCCCAGCAGGGGGATAAAAAGAGCAGGTTCGCTAAGGCACGGGACACACCATGAGACGAGACCCTGGAAAGAGCGGTGTGCCCCTACAAGTTGGTGGGAGTTTGGAGGTCTGGTTCGCGGGAACCGACCGGAGGCTCACAGGGTGTAAAGGTACGATAGGTGGGAACCTGGGGTGCGTGTCCGCCCTTGCCTGGGTGCCGGGTTCACCGCGGAAGAACGATCGTATCAGGAACGTAGGGGTCACAGTCGGTGACCACAGTTGGATAGAAGCCATAAAAGGGTTGGCCCGAAACCAGCTTCAAAGACATCAAAGGTCTGCCTGATCCAAATTGCATCCATCTCTCTTTCTCTCTCCTCTCTCCTCTCTCCTCTCTCTTCTCCCCCTCCACCCCCCCCAATGGTACCACAACAGCGATTACTGCAAACTGCACTAAACTGAACTGAACTCTGCGTCACTTAAGACTGATCATTTTACCCCTAGACTGCAATAGAGCTTGGTTGGTTCCTATTACCCTAGTTCTGTGTATATGTGTGTATTATCATTGCTAACCTGTTACATTTATATCCTTACGATTAGAGTACTGTATTACTTAGTTCTTTAACAAAACTTTCTTAGTTCCTAGTAATCCAGACTCCAACAAGTGTTCCATTTCTGCTGGCTTGGCAACCCAGTTACGGGGTATGTAACAGAGGTTTGTCACTTCATTAACTGACACAAAATAATTCACTAATGGAGTGAGTTTTAACCCAAGCTTTCAACAACAGTTTTTTTAGTTAAATTTTTTAGAGTGAAGATTGATGGTGAAATGTAACATTGGATTTTCAGAATGGCTCTATGATAGGCATTGGACATGAATAATTTAATACTGTGCTCAGAGGATAAAATTAATTTGTCTGCAGTGATCACAATAGCAATCAGCTATCTCTCTTCGTTCTCCTTGATTCTCTGCTCCCATTGATCCAGTAGGTGACACTAATATCTAAGTGTCTCTCCTCCTTCAACTGGCTGAATGGTCTGCACTTGAGTGATGCCAGTCTTAAATTACAGAATGTTGTTAGAGAATTGCGAGTAATAGTCTGTCTTCCCCTGCTCACACAGAATCATTCTTTGGTCACTTAGAAATGTCATCTGCAAACATAGGGTCAGCTTCTATGCATACCTCATGAAATAGCAGTTCTTTAACCTGTCTGCTCTGTCCAAGTTACCAGAAATCTTGGTTGGCATCTAATAAAGCAAGAGCAGAAACTTCTTTCAATGTCCTTGCAATAATCTCCTGGAGGGAAACAAATATCCCTGGACTGCTGTGTTTCGTTACATTACTTGTCTTTGAATTCTGCATTATAAAACACTGTTGACTTACTCCTATTGTAAGTGAAAACTAGTAATTAATGTTTCTGGCATTGACAGTGTTGCAATCTATTATTAAGGAAATCATAGTAAAGCATTTGGTTAACACTGATAGGACTGGGCAAAGGCAACATGACTTTAAGAAGGAGAGATTGGATTTGACAAATCCAATGTTTTTTTAATGGTTGTAGCCAGCAGCCTGATTGAGGGCAAACTAATGGGTATGGTCATGTTGTCTTTCAGAAGATCTCGGAAAGGGTGTTTTATGCAAAATTAAGCTACAAGGGAATTGGAATGATAAAATAACATGGATTGAGGTTTGTTAAATGGACAGAAAAAGCAATCATATTAAATGGGTCAGGTGGGAGACAGTGGCTAGTGAGGTGGCATTGGGGTCCCAACTGTTCACATTCAATTTCAATTATTTGGATGAATTTATTCAAGTTTGCTTATGATTTTAAGCTGGCTGGCAGTGTGTGTGGTATCTTGGAGATGGAGAAGCTTCAGTACATTGTAATAATATTGTGAGGTAAACCATTTTGGTGGAAAAAGTAGCAAGGTGCAATATCATTTTACAAGTGGTGAGTATTTGGTAGGTGGTGGAATTAGAAGGACTGGGAAGTATTTGTACATGAAAAGGAGAGTTTAATGTCCAGATGCAGCAAGCAGTTAAGAAGACAGGTAAAATGTTATTCCTGATGGAGGAGGATTTCAGTCCAAGAATAAAATTACTTCACTGTTGAAAAAGGATCTAGTGCTTTCCTGGCAGTATACGATTAATAAACTCTTTTTGGCCTTCCAGCCAGGTACAGGTATTGATTATAACCTTGGGAATACCAGCCACGGCATATTGTGTACATGACTTGTTTCCCAATGTAAGTACAATTATACCTACATTCAGACGACAACAAAGGTCTATTTGATTGATTTCCTGGGCTGGTGGTGTTTGTCCTGTGAGGGAAGGTTAGAGAGGGTAGAGATGTACTGTTTAGACTTAACAATAATGAATGATATATCATTCAAAGTTCTTACAGTGAACTGGGTCAACAATGAAGAATAGTAAATGTGGTATGGATTCATATGCTTAATGTCTTACTCATTGAGAATCTACAGTGGTGAAGGTTGAGGCTGAGGTGATGTTTGCTCTGCCTAGGGTAGTCAGAGTCTGGACTGAGGTAAGAAGTTCTTGGCACACGAGGTTTTGTTTCTTCGGAATTTTGCACCCAAGACAGCAATGAAGCCCAGTTACTGAAACAGATTTTCAGATGGAGGTTGGTTGGTGTTTAGATGTGACAATGCACGATTGAGGGATATGGAGTTTATGCAACAAAGTTACATTGAAGTAAAAGATTAAATGTGATGTTATTGAATGATGAAGCAGGCATGAGGAGCCAAATGTCTGCTCCTGATTCTATTTCTCAAATCCATTGTACAGTTTAAATTGTTTTTGTGTCTAAAGAAGAGTAGTATCTTCAATAATTTTGTTGCAAAATTCCATCTCATGCACAAATTGGTAGAAAGTTATTTATTATTATTTTTAAGACTACAGTATTTGAAATGTTTATTTATCTATTGGAGATGCTGCTGTCTGGATGCCCTAATTAATGGGTATTGAGCAAACATTTTTAATGTCAAGTTGAATTAATTATGACCCATTTATATAAGATGCCCA
Source organism: Mobula hypostoma (assembly GCF_963921235.1). Classification (NCBI taxonomy): domain Eukaryota; kingdom Metazoa; phylum Chordata; class Chondrichthyes; order Myliobatiformes; family Myliobatidae; genus Mobula; species Mobula hypostoma. The sequence continues at coordinate 66,738,326 of NC_086102.1, read as the reverse complement.
CAATAGGGTGATTCGTGAATGCATTTGAAATTTCTCATTTTATTTTGCTGATCACATAAGTTGTTCATACTTAATTTATATGCAAAAGAATATATTTTGATATTGAGTAATTAATAATTCATTTTTTTTGGTAGAAGCTCTCTGTATGGTCACTGTTAGCCATGAACTATTTGGGTCTGTAAAGGGTCACTGGCTAGTTGCTATACTCTGAACTCTCTGTCGTTACTGTCATCGTTTAGCTGCAAAAATCTGCAGGAGAATAACTCTTGGGTGACTTTCCCAACACCTTTCTCGTCTGCCATCTGGGTAGCTTATTTTCAGTACTATCTGCAGCTTATAAATATTAATTTTTCCTGCTATGTGTAATCTCAAAAAAAGAGATTTCTTATTTTGCTGCATAACACTTTTTCAGCCAGTTTGCCACAGCCTCTTGTTAATAGTTAAACGTAAGCATGGTTTGTTGTTTTTTAAAATGTGCATTCCAAATCTTAGAGACAGGATGAATAGCAGATGAAGCAACTTTTCCTTCACTTACTTGCTGGAAAGGATTGTTGTGCTTTCAAGTGTAATTGGGAAAAGAAGGATGAAAAAATGGAATGGAATTCTTGCAGCAAACAGGATGGGAGAAACTGCTGTCAAGATAGCCATGGGAATTAGTGTATAGTGAAATTTGGTTATTCCTTGCAAAGGAATAATTCATATTCAGATTTTTTTTTAGCATTTCTAAGCTGGTCAGTTAGAATCTTTTGCTGTATGAAAACTGTAACCAAAGGGGTTTATCAATTTTGCACTAAGCTACTGTGAAAACGATTAGTAATGAAAGGTGAGGATGCATTTGAGAATTTCTCATTTTGCTTATCAAATCTCATGTCATTCATAATTAATATGCAAAAGTATACATTTCAATATTGAGTAATTAGTAATTCTTTTTTTTGAAGATGCACTCTGTACTATCACTTTTAGTCATGAACTTTTAAAATATTCATATATATTACTCACTTTTTAATATTTGTTTTTGCACTCTTAACTTAATATACATATATACATACTGTAACTGACTTACTTTTTTCTATATTATCATGTATTGCATTGTACTGGTGTTGCTAAGTTAACAAATTTCATGACATATGCCGGTGATATTAAACCTGATTCTGATTCTGACTGGCAGCATGAAAGAAGAGTTTGTTCCTATCAGGACTTGGTAGGTAGTGTGCTTCAGATAAACTTGAAGTACTTCTGTGTTATTATTTTAGTTGTACACCAAAAGCAAATGACTTCCACATTAGGAAATTGAAGGCATTGAAATTACCATTACTTTCTTTGCAGGTCAGATTAATTGAGTGCCATCAGATTCCTTAATTTATCACTGATAAAGAATTATTTAGAAATAGCATGAAATACTGTCAGTTGGTTGATTGCTCTCTGAGTTCTCAGTGGTTAAATACTAAGGATTCATGAGGTGACGGGCATGATTTCAATCAATACAAGTGCCTCAGATTAACAGAAGATTTGTTATTGCTTCTGGTTTAAGAATAATATGCTTGGATTGAATCTTGTAATGTGGTACCATAAGAATGCACAGAGGCGAAGATAGTTTGTCTAGCAGCTTCCAATATTTTGAATTGAGATCTGATGGCTTTGTTTCTAAAGAAGTAATTATTTTATGGAAGTATTTGTTTTGTTAGAGTTACACGAAGGTAATGATTGCAGCTGACTTGAAAATTGCATAATACTTGTTGGTTATTCAATATAAGAGATACTGAATTCAGTGAGTCAGTGATCTTGGTGTTTAAGACAATGTATCGAGCTTTAACATTCTGCCATCACAGTCAGATGCTGCAATAAGCGAAGAGTTTTATCTGCTCCACCTTCTTATTCCAAAGTTAAATGACCCTCAAAGTGCCTGTGCTTGTTTTCCATTCTCTCTGTCTCTCTCTGACATGCACATCTATCCAAAATAAATAGGCGATTTGTGCAAGAACCTAGACAGTTTAGTTCTGCAGGAATTGGACCACAAATCTGGGATTAATTCCAGGTTTACATTAATTTTGTTCAAGCTATTTACATTTAATAGTCTCCAAATTTGTTTTTTGACTAGAATAACAGACAAGCTGATTCCATTTTGAGGTTATCATTTTGTAGGGATGGGAGAAGTTAAAATGCTTAACTTCAGAGATAAAATGTTTTTGTGGATAACTATAGAACCTAGATTCCAGTCCTGAAAGATAATATGGAAAACTGAGGCCTATTAATCTGACGGTACAGAAGTTTCTGACATTTTAGTCACATTGGTTGGAATTGAGAGTTTATTCAGCATACTCAGTTCATGTGTTTGGTAGGTAGGCAAGTCATAAGTTAGTCGGAGAAGAAGAAATTAGCAGTACTGCATTTGACCTCAATACCGCCTCACTTGACCGCTCAACTGTTTATCCATCTTCTGAAACCTGAAGGGTGGAAGTTTTCCCTATTAAATATTGTGAGGATATAGATTATTTTCTTGTGACTTTATTCCCTAGCGATTGCCTCCATCTGTCTTCTGATATGTCTGAGGCTGTACCAGATATTTAGCAATCTTTTTGTCATATTTGCCCCTGAAATCTATTTGTGTGTACACTTCAATGTGATCACAAAGAGTATGGGACCCATTTCCACCTACAGTCCCAGCCCATCTGTCAAAATCCCTTAACATATGTTAATCATACGTAGATTTGAGTATACTAGTGCAGTCTTGGCACTTGACCCTCACCTTACTCTCGGTAAAATTCATGTCCTAAGTCACACTAAATCCTGTTCATCAATTGCCCATGCCTCTGTAGTTCCAGTGAATTAACAACAAATAAAATTCTGTATATTTGATTTGGAAAATGAACTGTAAGGAGAGAGGGAGTTTGTTATATAGAATGGGCAACTATCTTCATAAAATCAAGTCCTCTCCATGTAGATGCCTATATATGGATGATATGTTTAAATTGTGATGTCATATATTTGGAACTGTGGATTCAACTCATTTTTCACTAGTACCTAGTTAGATAGGTGCAGAAATGGGCAGGTTGGTGGACAAATACAGGCCATAAAAATATGGATGTTCATTAAATTGCAGAAATTATTATGTAAAGTACTAATCCAGCAATGCCATTCTGATGTTTTTCTGTTTCTGGCTGCTCAATCTTATGCAAAAGGTAATCATGAGTGCTGCTGGTTTGGTTTTGTATGGAACTTCATCAATAGGCCCATGTAAGAAGATTTATTCAAGAAGTATTTTCCCATTTCTGCATTTTTTTTGTTGTAGGAGGGCAACTGCTTCAAAGACTGTCGCTCAGTTGCACTCGTATCTACTGTATGTAAGTGCTTTGAGTGGTTCATCATGGCTTGAAATAACTTCTGCGTAAGCAAGGACTTGGACCCACAATTTGCCCACTGCCACAGAAGGTCTACTGCAGATGCAGTCGTGCTAACTGTCCGTTTGGTCATGGACCACCTGGACAACAGCAATATCTATGTCAGGCGGCTATTTCATGACGATAACTTCGCATTCAACGCAATAATCCCTTCAGTACTAATCAATGAAGTTCAAAACCTGGGCCTCTGTACCTCCCACTGCAACTGGATCCTTGACTTCCTCTTCAGGAGACTGCAGTCAGCGTGGTTCAGGAATAACATCTCTTTACCTACAATCCGCACAGGCGCAGCTTCAGGATGCACGTTTAGCCCGCTGCTCTACACTCTCTCCACACATGATCTTCTGGCTAGACACAGCATAAATGCCATCTATAAATTAGCTGATGATACAGCTATTATTAGTAGAATTTCAGATAGTGACTCAGAGGTGTACAGGAGTGAGATAGATCAGTCGGTTGACGGTGTTACAGCAACCTTGCACTTAATGAAAGTAAGACCAAAGAATTGATTGTGGACTTCAGGAAGGGGAAGTCGAGGGAACACACACCAGTTCTCACTGAGGGGTCAGCAGTGGAAAGGGTGAGCAGTTTCAAGTTCCTGGGTGTCAGCATCTCTGAAGATCTATCTTGGGCCCAGCATATTGATGCAATTATGTAAAAGACATGCCAGTGACTATAATTCATTAAGAGTTTGAAAAGATTTGGTATGTCACCACAGACTATACAGATCTACTGTGGAGAGCATTCTAACTGGTTGCGTTACCGACTGGTGTGGAGAGGCCAGTACACAGGATTGGAAAAAGCTGCAGAGCGTTTTAGAATTAGCCAGCCCCGTCGTGGACACTAGCCTCCATAGCATCGAGGATATCTTAAATAGGTGATGTGTGTAACAAAAAAGGTGCCATCTGTCATTAAGGATTCTGAACACCCAGGGCATGCCCTCTTCTCATTAGTACCATGAGGGAGGAGGTATTGGAGGCTAAAAACACACACTCATTATTTTAGGAACAACTTCTTTTCCTCTGCCATCAGATTTCTGATTGTCCATGAACATTACCTCACTATTCTGCTCTTTATTGCATTACTTGTTTTATAGCATTGTAATTGATTGCCTTTGTATTGCACTGTACTGCTGTCACAAAATAACAAATTTCAGGACATACAGTATGTCAGTGATAATACAAGTGATTCTGATTCTGGGGTATCTTGGATTCACAAGAGGATGATGGTGAGGATTCACACACAAAATGAAGGAGGAACTCAGCAGGCCAGGCAGCATCTATGGAACTGAGTAAACAGTCGACATTTTGGGTTGAGACCCTTCTTCAGAACCAGTCCTGATGAAGGGTCTTGGCCCGAAATGTTTACTGTTTACTCAGTTCCATAGATGCTGCCTGGCCTGCTGAGTTCCTCCAGCATTTTGTGTGTGTTGCTTTGCTTTGCAGGTTTGTATTGTTTCAGAGTGAAAGCTGAATTAGCGTAACTTTCCATCCTGTAATTCAAAGTACAGTTATTATCAAAGTAGGTATTAGACACCATATACTGCCCTGAGATTCATTCTCATGCGGCGTTCACAGTAGAACAAAGAAATGAAATGATCGATGAAAAACTACACGCAAAGGCTGACAAAGAACCAATGTGCAGTCTGTGCAAGTACAAAATAATAATCAATCGATAAATGATACTGTGATCATGAGATGTAGAGTCCTTGAAAATGAATCCAAGTTGTGGAATCAGTTCAATGCTGAGGTGAGTGAAGTTATAAATGCTGGTTCAGGAGTTTGATGGTTGAAGAATTGTTCCCGAACCTGGTGGTGTGGGAGCTTAGGTACCTGTACTACTTTCACGACGGTAGCAGTGAAAAGAGAGCATGGCCTGGATGATAGGTTCATTTATGATGGATACTGCTTTGTTGTGGCAGCACTCTTTATAGATGTGCTCATCGGTGGAGAGGGCTTTTCGTGTGATGGACTGGGCTGTATTCACTACTTTTTGCTGGCCTTTCCATTCAAGGACATTGGTGTTTCCATACCAGGCCATGGTAGCCAGTAAGGATACTTTCCACTGTGCGTTGTTACGTACCCCGTAACTGGGTTGCCAAACCAGCAGAAATGGATCACTCAGTTGGAGTCTGGATTACTAGAACTAAGCAAGTTTTATTAAAGAAACAAGCAACACAGTAATCGAAAGGATAATAAATGCAACAGTTCAGCAATGATAAACACACATGTGCACAGAATTAAGATAACAGCATCAATCAAGCTCTATCGTTGTCTAGGGGTAAATGACCAATTTCAAAGTGACGCAAAGTTCAGTCCAATTTAGTTCAGTTCGCAGTAATCGTTGCCATGGCGATGGACAACGTGGGGGGAGGGAGAGAGAGAGAGAGAACGAGAACGACTGATCATTCAGAAACAGCTTCCACTCACAGACCGGCGATATTGCTCACAAGCAGCTTTCGGGCGGGTCCTTTGTGATGTCACCTGAGGTCACCGACTGTGACCCCTCCTCCAGATGCGGTCGATCCTCTGCAGTGAACCCGGCACCCAAGCAAGAGCGGACACACATCGGGTTCCCGCTGATCGTACCTTTCCACCCTGTGCGTTTAAGGCTGATCCCCCGATCAGCCGTCCAAGAGCTTTCCACCGACTCGTGAGAGGCGCACCGCTTCCAGGGTCTCGTTACCTTGAGTGTCGTGTGTGTCCTGCCTTAGCGAACCTGTCCCTTTTTATCCCCCTGCTGGGGTATCGCCTGTCCATCACTTCAAACAGTTCAGGGTTCAAAGGGGGAGCCGCTCTAGACAGCTCTCTCTCCCGTCCCGTCATTACACATCTCCAGATCGCCTGTCCATCACTTCAAACAGTTCAGGGCTCAAAGGGGAAGCCGCTCTAGACAGCTCTCTCTCCCGTCCCTTCATTACACATCTCCAGATGCTGCTTCATTGTTCCTTATATCTCCTTCCCCTGAGGACAGGTGGCAGACCAATTGCTGATGCCACTGATGCTAGCCCAGGCCAGCAAACATCTTAATTTATGTGTATTCTCGTCACAGCGTTTATAAGGCTTCAGATTTATTCCCGATGTAGTCAATAATCAGCTCTTTGGTTTTGCCGACGTTGACTTTATCCAGATTTTCAGTCTCTCTCTTATGTGCCAATTCTCACCACCTTTGATTTGGCTACAACAGTGATGTCGTCAGCAAACTTAAATATGGCATTGGAGCTGTACATAGCTTCACAGTTAAAAAGTACAAAGTGAGTAGAGCAGGGGGACTAAGCACAGCTTTGTGGTGCTCCTGTGCTGATGGTGATTGTGGAGGAGATGTTGTTACCAAGTAGTACTGACTGGGGTCTGCAAGTGAGGAAATCGAGGATCTAGTTCCATGAGGAGCTATTGAGACCTAGGTCTTGGAGACTATTGATTAGTTTCAAGGGGATGATAGTGTTGAATGCTGAGCTGTAGTCAATGAAGAGCATCTTAACGAATACATCTTCACAGTCCAGATACTCTAGAGCTAAGTGAAGAGCGAGTGATGTGGCATCTGCTGTTGATCTATTGTACCAGTAGGCAAATTGGAGCAGATCCAAGTCATTCCTCATGCAGGAGTTGATGTACTTTATGACCAACCTATCAAAGCACATCATCACGGTTGATGGAAGTACTACTGGACGATAGGCATTGAGGCAGGTTACTATGTGCTTCTTAGTACTTAGTTTTTCTTTCCGTAGGCTGAGAAAAATGTTAATCAATGGATTATAGGATTTTAGTGTCTTTATTTATAAAATTAAGAAGAACCTACTCATTCAATGGAACTAACTCCTGGACAAATGACTGATGGTTGCAAAGGCATAATTTTTGAGCATCTGCAGTGTTGTAAACGGATTTACCACTGTAGGGATTCCAGCAGTACTTTCATGTGCATTTAGTGATGGGGTATATACAGCTTGCTCTATACCTTTCTCACAACTCAACCTCTTTCCTCCCTATGTTGGTGTATGTGCTGACCTCCCATGTCTTTTCACGACCGTGCTACGAGTTAGATGAAGAGCCGTAAGAGATGACTGCGAGTTGCACTGCTGCAACAAATTCTATATGAAATGAGTTTGAATCCAATTCCTTTCTGTGCAATGTTTCTTTCTTGCCTTGGCTTTTTCATGGTCAACACAAGTGTTGAAATGCAATTTGAGCTCCCATCTGCAATTTTTTTTTCTTTTTGCCTGAAATTTCACTTTGGTCTTCAACATCCTGCTCATTTATATCTGCATGAAATTTCTCATTGGCGCCACCTTGCACAGATCCAAATCTGTACCACAGCTCATGCCCTCTCTTAATGATCAGTAGACTACAGTATACTGCAGGTAGACAGCATCCTTCCTGAGGAAGAACAGTGCATCTCTATCTGACAAGTGATGTAGAAGCTGCAACTCTATGATTGTGGGAGGCAAAAGGGGAGGAAGTCAAATATTTTACTCTAGGGTAGAAATATCTAGTACCAGAGGACATCCCTTTCAGGAAAAAGGGGGAAAGTTTAAAGGAGATGTGTGGGGAAAATTTATTTACACTCGAAGTGGTAGGAGTCTGGAACAGGCTGCCAGTAATGGTGGAAGCAGATACAACAGTGCCATTTAAACGGCAGTCACATAGATGCATTAATTTGCAAGGAATGGAGGGATATGCATCATATGCAGGCAGAGATTTAGTTTAATTCAGCATTGTGTTCACCACAGACATTATGGGCTGAAGGTTAACATGAGAAACTGCATTTTTCTGAGTGTGGATTTGTCGATAATTTATGTGTGATGACCACCACAAAGGCTGGATTGGCATTTTGAGAAAATGGCAGAGAGGGTAGTTGAGTTTATTCAACATACCTGATTTTTACTTGGAAATAACATAACCCTGCAAAGCAGCTACCTCACCTTGGTGAAAATTTGCAACACCAGTCAATTCTTGCCATCCATCTTGCAATGGCACTTACTAATTTAGCTCTTTGACAGCTGATCTGACTGTTCTGAGATGCCGACTTCAGTGTCTGAAGTAGGGATGTTAATCTCTGTGATCACATTGGATGTAATTATTCTGCATAACTGATTTATGATGCCTGGCTGTGTAAATTTATAGCTATAATTAGGCATGGTAAATGGGGAGTTTTACTGCTCATGCTCCTTTGGTAAAGAATTATAGTCAACATGGCTTTGCTCTATGTGCAGAAATTTATAATCCACCTGCTTTTCAAAGCTCATGTAATTTGTACTGCATGCTGATACACTTCGCTTATATTTACAGTGCTAGGAATACATAGGGGCTCCAATATAATTAAGCCATTAGTCTCATTGTACTTTGCCAATTAGCATCCTTGAATCACTGAAGAGCATGAGGAAGAAAATAGACACAATTTGTATATTACAGAGGTAGAAGTTATTGCTTCTGGGGGGTTGTGGAATGGGCATTCGTAATATAAAAATTTATTGGCTTATTTTTATTATTGGCTCTAGCTTTGGTTTTGCCTCCCCTGAGTCACCAACAATACAAACCTGTTGCATTGTGGCTCTGTGGTTGGTGGCTATCTTCTGCTATCACAAAGAAGTAGTCTTTAACCATATGTGATTATAAACCATGAATGCCAGGTAGCTGTACAGTGGATGTCTATCCTGTTTGTCATTTCCGGCAATGAATAAAGACCAGGAACTGGATTCTTTAAGTTTTAATCTTTTTTGCCAATTTTAATCTTTTCACTTGAAGATTGTGGATATAGTTGGTGAATTCATGAACTATGGTCCACAGGTCCTAAACTAGAGGATAAAAATCTGATTCCAATGCAAAAACTTAGGAATTTGTGTTTATCAAAACTCTTCCTGAAATTTAATAAAAACTTGGAAAAGTGATTTTGAAGGTGCGAAAATAGAACTGGTTTACAATGAATGGTCGGGAACATACAGCTTGTATTTGTTTGCCTGAAATTTGGCTTTAGTCTATTCACAACACAATTGGCCAATCAGTCAATGCCACTTGTGTTGGCCTACAATTGCAGGCCCATTGATGACTTAAGAATGGTTTATAAAGACACTGATTATCGTGCCACTGCTCTGCTGTGAATATAACAATGTAGTTCAGATTGGGAAATGTACCAGTGTTTCTTTCCTCAGCTTTATTTGAGGCACTAAACTTGCCAGTGGGGCTGTTGAAGAAACTTACTGATTATATATCTGAAAATGATGTGGAATATCTTTGTTCAGACAGTTGTTGAGGTTGCATTGCACTTTTGGGCAATGTATAAAATTGAGTCTAAAAATAATGAGACATCAGAAACAGCTAACAAATTTGCTTTGTGCTATCCCACAAATAAAATAAATTGCAACAGCTGGAGGAATCACATGATGCTGTATGACAATAAAATATGTTTAATCTGCAACATTTGAAAGTAAAATATTGTCAACGATGAAGTTTTTTTAAATATAGCATGCAGCATTATTTCTGCAGATTAGAATATTTTTGCTGAAATGTATCATATGTCATTTGTCAATTTTGATATCGTTGCCATTGTCTTGCAGAATCCCATTTGCTTTCGATTTTGGACCTTTGCATAGCTCTTGAGCTGAAATGAATAGTGAATGGTGATAGCATACGCAGAAATAAAATGCTGTTTCAAAGCACCTGCAAAGTACTAGAAGGTAGTGATGCACTTCACCCAAGCACAATCAAACAAGATTTAGCACAAATATGAAGCAGAGAAGTAAGGAAAATGAACAAAATTTTGATTTTAAGGAAAAGTGTTTATAAAGCATCATAAATAAAGGAAGTTCAGGGAATAAATTCCAGAGCCCTGTGAGGCAGGTAAAATTGTATGCACCAGTAATGGAGTGATTAAATTTAGAGACGATTAAACAGTGAGAATTGGACGTGTGTTGATGACTCAATTATGTTAAAGGCCTGAGAAGTTTTGTTGGGTTAGGATGGGATGAGACAATGAAGGGTTTGAAAAGAAATATGTTTGAATATATGACTGAACCAGGAGACATTAAGTCAGGAAACACAATGGTGTTGCACAAATGGAACAATGTGAGTTTTGGTATCTGGTTGATGGAGATGGACGGTTCTTGCCTCGACATAGACGTGGTTTAACCATCTGAAAACAAGTTGATTGAGAAATGGTTGCATTATTAATGGAGAGGATCTAAGTTATTACCACAGGGACAATGAACATTGAACTTTGGTGATCTTGCCATTTCTTGTTTTTGTGTATCCATTCAATTGCATCATCCACTCAAGTTGAGGTACTCTTGAGGAAAATAAAGTTTGTCCCCCATCTTGCAGCATGCCATTTTTTCTTCTGCCCAGTAGAGCTTTTTATTTCCTTGATCACACACTTCTCTTGTTTTAAAAATTCATTTTCTAGCATCACCTTACCACTACTGCATTCAGCTGCCTTGTTCCATTGTTGCTCAATTCACCTTAGTTACATCCTGTGCTGAATGCAGATCCCCTTCACCCTAGGTTTCTCATAAATGTACTGTATACAATATATCATTGATGTACTGGTCAGATGACTGAGATAACCGTCCATGATTCTGGAAGCATGTCCTGTGTTGATCTGCACCTTCATCAAATAACAATGAATCGGCAGATGAAAGAATTAGGCACATTTGCTCTTTCCTTGTTCAACCAATCAAAATCACATTACCAGAGTAGTCATGAGTCATGTGTAAAGGATGAGAACATTTTGTGTAGGATGGTGCTGCTGGCACGTGGCCATTTGACCTGTCAGATTAGTGTTCATTTGTGCTTAAACAACTTCTTCCTGTTGCTCACCTTTCTCCTCCCATATTCTCAGTTCTTCTGTGCTTAAATGCTTACTTAATTATAGATTTTACTCCTCCTTGCCTCATGAGGCAGTGCATCTAAATCTCAAGCACCATAGGATTTTGTGCCAAATACTCACCACTTGGACCTTCTGATTATTAAGCCTTCAGCTACTGGAAATAGTTTCATTTTATTTCCTTAATCTCAAACCTTTATGTTTCTTTTAACAATTCTGTTAAATCTCAGCTAAGCCTTCACTGCTGTAAGGAAAGCCATTTTAGCTTCTTTAACCTAGCCATATAATTGTATTTTGTTAAATCGAGTATCCTTGAATTGGATTTATCAATTCGGGTTGCTTGACCTGGAGCTTTGAAGATTTCGTTCATATCGTGATATTAGTGACAAGTATTGGAAAGAATCAGCAAATCAGGAAGTATCTGTGGAGAGAAATGTGATTAACAACTCAGGTTGAAGGTGTGTTCTCTGCTTTTATAAGACCATAAGACACAGGAGCAAAATTGGGCCATTCAGCCTATTAAGTCTGCTTTGCCATTCAATCGTGGCTAATTTATTATCCTTCTCAAACCCAGTATCCTGCCTTTCCTCTATAACCTTTGATGCCCTTATGAAAGAAGAACCTATCAACTTCTACTTTAAATATATCATTGGCAATATCAACTCTAGTCAAGTTTATTGTCATTTCGACCATAAGCTGCTGGTACAGTCACAGTAAAAACGAAACTACGTTCCTCCAGGACCCTGGTGCTAGATGAAACTTCACAAAACTACACTAGACTATGTGAGACAGCTGCTGGATGTATATGTGTGGCTGGGAGAGTAAGGCTGCAGAGTTTTGAGTGGTGAGGTATGAGGTGCTATGGTGGTGTGGTGAAGCCAGGTTAATCTGGCCCATGCCTTTCATTGTCGTGGTCTGACGCCAGTTCGTTTAACGAACCGTGTGTGCACTGGGACACATCATCAGTATTGCATCCTCGGATCATTGGGTGTTTCAGGTTTTTAATCATTAGTTACCCTCCCCAAGGCGACCCAGCCAGGGTTGATCAGGCCCAGCTTGTGTTTTTCTCATGAACCAGAATAATGAGAGGCATGTAATTCTGAGGGTAATGATATTTTTAAACATCATTACCTGGCATCTGTGTGCCTGGGATTGAATGGGTTGAATTGACAGTGTTTACTGGGCATTCAGTATCACTGCACCTGAGTTTAGCAGTGACTTGTTTTCTGTGGCCCCATCTTGGGTTTAACTTACTGGTTCTCTCTCACCTTTTGGGCATCTGGGCTTTATTATTGGCATTTCGTGGACCGGGAGAATGAAGAGCGTGTTACTGTAAGGGTAAGTTGAGAGTATTTGGGCAGTGGGCGTATCAGCCCTCTTGTGCTTTGTGATCTCGTCACTGAGATTCAATTTCACACAACCCTGCCACTCTGATCTGGCCCACGCCTTCATTATCCAGGTCCAACACTTGCCTTCTTGGATCTTGACCCTCCTGACACAGGTCATTGGGTTTGTGGGAGTTTGGCCAGGGTTAATCGGGATGTGCCTAGGGTTTGTGGGGGTGTTGCCAGGGTTAATCGGGATGTGCCTAGGGTTTGTGGGGGTGTTGCCAGGGTTAATCGGGGTGTGCCTAGGGTTTGTGGGGGTGTGTGCCCCATTGGACCTTAGGATATACCCAGTGGCAATGAATTCCACAGTTACGTTACTCTTTGACTAAAGAAATTCCTTCTTATCTCTGTTCTAAAGGGCAGTCTTCTATTCTGAGGCTGTACCATCTGGTCCTAGACTACCTCACTATAGGAAACATCCTCTCCATGTCCATCTCTATTGAGTCCTTACGATATTCGATGGCTTTCAATGAAATCCACACCCCCCACCACTTCTTCTAAACTCCAGTGAGTGCAGGCCCAGAGCCATCAAATGCTTCTCATACATCAATCGTTTTATTCCTAGGACCTCCCCTGGACTCTCTCTAATGCCAGCACATCCTTTCTTAGTAAAGAGCCCACAATTGGTTATAATACTCCAAGTACTTTCTGACCAATGCCTTTTAGAGCCTCAGTGTTACATTCTTGCTTTTATATTCCAGTCCTCTTAAAATGAATGCGAACGTTGTGTTTGCCTTCCTTACCAAAGACTCAGCCTACAAGTTAACCTTTAGGGAATCCTGCATGAAGACTCCCAAGTCAGTTTTCCTCCTCTGATTTCTAAATTTTCTGCCCATTTAGAAAATGGTGCCTTTATTTCTTCCACCAAAGTGCATGACTACACACTTCCCTAAACGATATTTCAACTGGTACTTCTTTGCCCACTCTCCTAATCTGTCCAAGTACTTTTGTAGACACCCTATTTCCTGAACATTGCCTGCCCCTCCGATTGTCTTTGTATTTTCTGCAAACATGGCCACAAAGCCATTAATTCCATCATCCAAATCATATAAACCATATAACAATTACCACATGGAAACAGGCCATCTCTGCCCTTCTAGTCCATGCTGAACTCTTACTCTCACCTAGTCCCACCAACCTGCACTCAGCCCATAACCCTCCATTCCTTTCCTGTCCATATAGCTGTCCAATTTAACTTTAAAGGACAACATCGAACCTGCCTCAACCACTTCTGCTGGAAGCTTGTTCCACACAGCTACCACTTTCTGAGTAAAGAAGTTCCCCCTCATGTTACACCTAAACTTTTGCCCTTTAACTCTCAAGTCATGTCCTCTTGTTTGAATCTCCCCCACTCTCAATGGAAAAAAAACTATCCACATCAACTCTATCTATCCCCCTCATAATTTTAAATACCTCTTTCAAGTCCCCCCTCAACCTTCTACGTTCCAAAGAATAAAGACCCAACTTGTTCAACCTTCCTCTGTAACTTAGGAGATGAAACCCAGGTAACATTCTAGTAAATTTTCTCTGTACTCTCTCTATTTTGTTGACATCTTTCCCATAATTCGGTGATCAAAACTGTGCACAGTACTCCAAATTTGGCCTCACCAATGCCTTGTACAATTTCAACATTACATCCTAACTTCTATACTCAATACTCTGATTTATAAAGGCCAGCATACCAAAAGCTTTCTTCACCACCCTATCCATATGAGATTCTACCTTCAGGGAGCTATGCACCATTATTCCTAGATCCCTCTGTTCTACTGCATTCTTCAATGCCCTACCATTTACCATGTATGTCCTATTTTGATTAGTCCTACCAAAATGTAGCACCTCACATTTATCAGCATTAAACTCTATCTGCCATCTTTCAGCCCACTCTCCTAACTGGCCTAAATCTCTCTGCAAGCTTTGAAAACCTACTTCATTATCCACAACTCCACCTATCTTAGTATCATCTGCTAAATCATTGAAATATATTGTGAAAAGAAGAGCTCCCAATACCGACCCCTGTGTAACACCACTAATTATCAGTCAGCCAATCTTCTATCCATGTTAGAAACTTCCCTGCAATACCATAGGATCTGATTTTGTTTTGCAGGAAATAACTTCCACTGACCATCCTTTGTCTATCCTGTCTGTTATTTCTTCAAAGGATTCCAACAGATATGTCGGAAACCATGCCGCTTTGGCCTATTTTATCATTTGCCTTCGTATCCCAAAACCTCATCCTTAAGAAAGTATTCCAACATCTTTCCAACCACTGAAGTTAGGCTAACTGGCCTATAATTTCCAGCCTTTGCCTCCTCCATTCAAGAATGGAAGGACATTTGCAATTTTCCAACCCTCCAGAACCATTCCAGAATCTAGTGTTTCTTGAAAGATCATTGCTAATGTCTCCACAATCTCTTCAGCCACCTCTTTAAGAACCCTGGGATGTAGTCCATCTGGTTCAGGTGATTTATCCACCTTCAGACCTTTCAGCTTTCCAAAACACCTTCTCCTTCGTAATAGCAACTAAACTCACTTCTGTCCCCTGACATACACTTTAGTAATGGAGAATTCCACTTTTGTCGTTTGTTCTTACTCAAACTGAAGGAAAGGTTGGAGATATAATTTCTTGCTTTGTTGTAATGATCTGCCACATTGTAGTTTTACATACTGTTTTTGGAAGTTTTCTGATATTTAACAATTCCACATGCTATTACAGCACACCTATTTAATATAAATCCATTTAACCAACAACAATCTGTTGTGTGATAAACTTGCTCTGTGAATTTTTTTCCTTCAAGAATCGCATAAACAGATTTTTGAATATAAATCTAGATGTTCCATAAAGTGAACACTATTTTCAAGAAACACACATCAAAGTTGCTGGTGAACGCAGCAGGCCAGGCAGCATCTATAGGAAGAGGCGTAGTCGACGTTTCAGGCCGAGACCCTTCGTCAGGACCCTTCGTATGGCCTGCTGCGTTCACCAGCAACTTTGATGTGTGTTGCTTGAATTTCCAGCATCTGCAGAATTCCTGTTGTTTACTATTTTCAAGATCCTTTTTCATAAAAAAGCAATAAGGGCACAGGAACTATGAAAGTTTAATATAAACTTCTGGAAATAGACAACAGTGGAGAGACATAGAGGTGAATTTCATCCATTCAGGATGAACCCTCCCAAAGGAGGAATGTATACTCTGTTGTTTGCTGACATGATCAATATTTATTTTTCCCTGGTTCTATATCTTGCCCATGAACGCTAACCCCTGAAACACAGAGATCACTCTCTTCTGTATTCCGTGTCCATGAAAACTGATCTGTATAATACAGTATGAACTTTCCTAACTGGTTGTATCAGAGCCTGGTATGGAGGCGCCAATGCACAGCATTTCAAGGGGCTGCAGAGGGCTGTCGACTCAGCCATCTCCATTATGGACACTCTAGATGCAGAGTGGAGCGAGTGTCCTTTGACAGACTTCTACAGATGCACAGTGGAGAGTACCTTAACTGGATGAATCATGGCCTGATATAGAAGTTCCCAAGAACTGTAAAAGCTACAGAAAGTGGTAGGCACAACACAGGAATCCATTTACTTGGAATGTTACCACAAGAAACAGTATCTATCATCAAAGACCACCACCTACCAGGCCATGCCCTCTTTTCACTACTGCCATCAGACAGGAGGTACAAAAGCCTTGGGTCTCACACCATGAGGTTCAGAAGCAGTTTTTATTCTCGAACATAGAACCGTCAGGTTCCTTAAATGTACATGAATAACTTGAACCACCTCCACTCTGAGCTGATCCTACAACCTACAGATTCACTTTCAACGACTCTTTACAGCTTTTGTTCTCTCTTTTTTATTTGGACAGTTTATTTTATTTTGTACATCGGGTTTGTCAATCTTTATGTATAATTTTTCATAAATTCTATTGCATTTCTTGTAAATGCCTGCAAGAAAATAAATCTCAAAGTATTATATGGTAATGTATACGTACGTTGTTAATAAAATTACTTTGAATTGTAACCCTTCCCACCATCGAGGACATCTTCAAAAGACAGTGCCTCAGGAAGGCAGCATTCCTCACTAAGGACAGTCATCATCCTAAACGTGTCATTTTCTTGTTGCTTGCATCAGGAAACCTGAAAATGTACTCTCAACAATTCAGGAAGAGTTTTTTCCTCTCTAACATTAGATTCTTGAATGGTTTGTCTTGTTTTCTTTCTTTGCGCATTGTTTATTTTGCAATTGATAGTAGTTTTGTGTGTTTGCAAAGTACTGCTGTAAAAATAAAATTTCACATGTAAGTTTGTGATGACGTCTGATTATGAATACCAATATTCAATACATATGAGTACCAATATTTCTCACACGGAAGTGACTATTCAACATTCTCATCCACAGAGGTGATCACATCCAGCCTTCAGTTTTCCTAAATAAAACTTTCCATTCTGAGAAGTCATTGGTCAGAAATATTAGTTATTTTATCTTTCCATTGATGCTACTTGTTGAGTTTTTCCAACCTTTTGTAGTTCTATTTTCATATATCAATAGCATTTTTCTTTTGTGTCATTTTTCTACTGCAACTGCAAATAGCAGTCAGGGGTTAACTGCCTGCAATTTCCAATATAGTTACTTGGTCACAACTGGACACTACTCTTAAAGTAGTGTTACTGGTGTTCACTATGGGGCCTTGGGAATTTAATTGACTCTGTTGATGGGGATATGCATTTACCCTAAACTGGTTTGCAGATGGTAAAATATGACCTGATTCCAGGATATATAAGCATGTCTTAACATCTTTTGTGAGACCTTTATAATTGTTCTTAAAGGCAACGCTATTTAGATAGTGATGTCTGTTGCACTGTGTCAGACACGAGTCATCATTCGGTTAATGTTGAGGGCTGACATTTGAAGTGGAGTTGAAAACATCCATCTCATACTGTGTAGTATGTATTAGCCTGGAGCAAGGTGGGAGAAACCTTTCCATTTGTGCTTCAGCCTAGCAATTGATGGGAGCCAATATGAATGATTTAAGGAGTGAATGTGAAGAGGAAATGATTTTACTTTTCAGAATCCGTGCATTAGCTGTGGAGCACTTTACTACCCAAACAACAACCTCTTCATGATGTTTTTGTTATTATTATCACTAAAATATTTGGATCCATTTGAATCCAGCTTGGTGCTGAGGTATTAAAGTTGGGTCTTAGAAAGAGGCTGATGAATTTCTGTGGGCAGCTGAATTTGGGTAGGGTATTCCATGGCTTCACCTGACTGATGGAGTTCAAGGCTTCAGTGAGATTAAAGAGAGCCGTGTATAGTGGTTGGTGCAGCTTCCTGTATTTTTCTTGAAGTGTCATGGACCTATGTCCATCAAGAAGAATGGAAGGCAGACAGTGATTCGTAGAACTGCTGTTCATCCACTGCGAGAAGAGCCCTGGTGAGAACTTTCTCTAAGGTAGACACACCAAAATTCCTTTGTAGTTAGTGCAATTAGATCTATCTCTTTTTCACCCTCAAAAATATCAATGTTTTATGCATAAGATGCTTCAAATGCACTGGAAGGATAACTGCACCAGTGTTAACATTCTTTCCCAATCCAGAGTTTCTAGCTGTGAAGTCCCAGTTTCATGATTTGGTTATTTTGGGCAGGCCATATCTAATATCAGTCTCTCTAAGCAGATATGGTACCAAACTCTGTCATGGGGGATGTTAACCATGTGAAATGAGAAAATGACTCTAGGATGTGCTACAAATGCATCATCCAACCTCAGTCCTGGGAATCTGTGGTCCATAATTGCTCAGTGCAGAGAAGAAATTGTGCGATGATACTGAGAACCTCAAGGCTGTGAACCACGAACATATAAGGTCCTGTATAAGCAGTAGAAGAAGTATAGCATCTCATAAACTGCATACCTAACTTAGCTACTCCTGACCCATCTGTGAGAAAATCTGTTTTTCCCACATTGGCCTCATTAGTCCACACACAATGTATTAAGCCAGAGAGGAGCCATGGGAGATGCATAAGGCCTTAAATGATTATCTCTTGCCTGTATTTACCATGAAGAAGGTCATGGAAACTGGGGATTTGAGGGAAAAGAAGAGTGATGTCTTGAAACATATTCATAGTACAAAAGAGATGCTTGAAGTCTTACAACACATAAAGGTCGTTAAATCCCTGAGGTCTGACCAAGTAACTAGGTCACTGTGTGGAAACAAGGAAAGAAATTGCTGGAGCTCTGTCAGAGTTGTTATTATCATTGATAACCACAGGCTGACATCTGTGTGGACTTCGAGCAAGGCTTTTAATAAGGTCACATGCTGGAGGCTAGTTTGGCAAATTAAATAAGAAAGTGACCGTTGTGAGCTAGCCAAATGGATACAATGTTGGCTTGGTGGTGACAGTCAGAGGAAGGTAGTCGAGAGTTGTGTTTTTTTTAGATTGGAAGCCTGTAACTGGTAGTGTGCTACTGGTATCAGTTGTGTGTTGTCTCCGTTAGTGAGTTTGCAGATGTCATTAAAACTGGTGGTGGAGCAGACAGTGAAGAAGGTTATACAACAGTATCTGGATCAATTGGGAGAGTGGGCAGAGGAATTTAACTTGGACAATTGCATTTTGGACAGAATTTGCACACTAAATGGCAGAGCCCTAGAAAGTATAATAGAATGAGGAGACTTAAAGATACAAGTAGGGGTAGTTCCCTGAAAGTGGAGGCACAAGTAGATGGGGTAGTGAAGAGGTGCTTGACACATTTGCCTTCATTGGCCAGGGTACTAAGTACATGGGTTGGGAAGTCATGATACCACTGTGCAAGATGTTGATGTGATTGTAGTGGAGTATTGTGCCCAGTTCGAGGCAAGCTCTAGGAATGATGTAACTAAGCTGGAAGGATACAGACGACATTCATATTGATGTTGCCAGAATTAAAGAGCTTGAGTTACAAGGAGAGATTGGCCAGTCTGGGATTGATTTTCCTGGAGCTGAAGTGGTTGAGGAATGACATGAGTGAAGTATATAAAATCATGAGGGACATAAAGAACATGGATGGTCACAGTTCTTTTTCCCAGGGCAATGAGTCTAAAATTAGAGGCATAGATTTAAGGTAAGAGGGATACTACTTAAAGGAAACCCAAGTGTCAGGATTCTCACACGGGTGGTGGTATATGGAACGGAAGAGGAAGTGATAGACATGGATACCATTACAACGTTTAAAAGACATTTGGAAAGTGACATGGATAGGAAAGGTTGAGAGATGTATGAGATGACCTCAGGTCAGCACCTTGGTCAACGCAGACCAGTTACGTTGAAGGGCTTGTTTCTGTGCTGTGCAGCTATGACCCGATGCAAGCAAGTAAGCCTCAATCCTGAAGCAATGCGTGAGAAGAATTCTTGGGAGAGTCGGAATCAGGGTTAATATCATTGGCATATGTTGTGAAATTTGTGGTTTTGCAGCAGCAATACAATGCTATACAAAATGAAAACTATAAATTTTTTAAAAATCTATATTAAAAATTAAATTAGATAATTAGTGCAAAAAGAGTTACAAATATATAGACTTATTCTCCATTTAGAAATCTGATGGCAGAGGGGAAGAAGTTGTATCTAAAACATTGAGTGTGTGTCATCAGGCTCCTGTACCACCACCTTGATGGTGACAATGAGACGAGTGTGTGTCCTGGGTGACGAAGGTCCCTAATAATAGACACGCCTTTTTGAGGGGTGGCCTTTTGAAGATGTCTTTGATGCTAGGGTGGGTAGTACCCATGATGGAGCAGGCTGAGTTGTCAACTTTCTACAGGTTTTCCGATCCTCCATAGTGGCCCCTCCATACCAGACAGTGATGCAACCAGCTAGAGTGCTGTCCACGGTCCATCTTCATAAAGATGTGACATACCAAATCTCTTCAAACTCCGAATGGCTAATCTCCTCTAACTCCTAATATTGCTACTGTCATGCTTTCTTTGTAATTGCATCAATATGCTGAGCCCAAGAGAGGTACTGACAACCAGAAACTTGAAACTGCTCACCCTTTCTACTGTTGACCCCTCGATAAACACCGGTGTGTGTTCCCTCGACTTCCCCTTACTGAAGTCCACAATCTATCCCATGGTCTTACTGACGTTGAGTTCAAGGCTCTTGTTGTGACACCACTCAACCAGGTGATCTGTCTCACTCCTTTATACCTCCTCTTCACCATCTGAAATAAATTCTGTCAACAGTATTTGTGTCACTGGTAAATTTATAGATGGTATTTGAGCTGTGTCTAGCCACACAGTCATGGGTGTAGAGAGAGTAGAGCAATGGGCGAAGCATGCATTCTTGAGTTGCACCTATCTTAATTGTCAGTGAGGAGGAGATGCTATTTTCAATCTGCACTGACTAGGGTCCCTCTGAGAAAGTCAAAGATCGAGTTGCAGAGGATGGTACAAAGGCCCAGGTTTTGGAGTTTGTTGATTAATACTGAGTATATGATGCTGAACTATAATCAATGAACAGCTGCCCGACATGAGTATTACTCTTGTCCAGGCTGATCCAAGGCCGAGTGGAGAGTCAGTGAGATTGCATCCGCTGTATACCGATTGTGGCAATAGGCAGTTTGCAGTGGGTCCAGGTTCTTGCTTAGGTAGGAGTTGATTCTGGCCATGACAAACCTCTCAGAGTACTTCGTTACAGTAGATGTGAGTGCAACTGGGCAATAGTCATTGAGACAGCACACCTTGCTCTTCTTTGGCACTGGTATGATTGTTGTCCTTTTGAAATAGGATATGCTGTGCTGTGTCATTGTCAGAGGGATAATTTAATTCATTACCTCTGTTACTAAATGACTTGGTGAACCACTGTTGCTGAGAGTGTTCACTAATAGACTCAGAGATTTGTGATCTGCAGTAGTTCTTTCTCTCCAGGTTTCATTAACTGTATAAGTTAGTTTGGTTTCTTGGACAAATTAAAATTAAATTGATTTGTGTAAACCTCTAAACTCTTTTGCGTTACAGCTGTTACAGGTACTTCCAAGGTAGAACTATCAACAAAACGTCCCTCTTTTTGAAAAGGTTTTTTACTAAGTTGCGTTATATGGTCTGACAATCTATCAAAATTATAGCATGGGGTACTCTTGGTTCTTATTGGATTCTACACTATAATTCATCTTAACAAGCATCAAATAAATACTGGAACATTGGAGATGAATGAAAAAAATCTTTGCCCCAAAAATCACGGATGTCTGTGCAAGGATGCCCACTGGCACAATTTCTTGCTGTTAACCTGTTGCCCAGCAGCTGCTCAATACAGCGTAGTGTTTTTCTCAGCACGGCAGAAAGAGTTTGACACCGCTGGTGAGGCCTGCTTCTCAGGCACAAAGGAGGTTTTGGTAAAAAAAATCATAAAATATACAGTTTTTTTCCTGTACATGTAGTAATATATCTCAGTAATATATGGTAATATATATGTACTTCGATAATAAGTTCATTTTGAACATAGTTTATTAAACCTATCAGAGTAGTATGAGGGACTGAATAATTTACAATCATTTTTACTTCCACACAAATTGAGTAACACTTTGTACAAGTTAAAAGGAAAAAAATACTTTTAGCGCATATATATATATCTATCTTTTAAAATTAACTAAAGTAGTTAAGTTTTTATTGTCTTCCTCCTAAGAGTCAGTTTCTCCCATTTATGCAAAACGTTCAGTGCTCTGTTTAATCTGGAAAAGGCTTGGGAAGATTTTCCAACAACATGCTGTGATAAGAGGGAAAGATCTTGCTGCAGAGTTGGAACCCCTGAGAAGTACCCTGAAGAAGCAAAGGCTGATGGTGGGAAGAATGCTGCTTGTGGTTTTGACTGACTCCACTGAGATACTGTGGAATTCATGGATGGCTCCTTGCATTAGCTCTGACATTTAAAAGTATTTTTTCTTTTCATGCTTTTGAAGTCCTCAGTTACTTAATTAGAAACAATTAGACTGACAACTACATTTTGCAGAGAATAATAATTTTATTATTATTCCTTGCCTTCTATAACATTGGTACAGTGGTTCATCTTGCTGCTTCACTGCTCTGAAGACAGTGGTCTGATCTCAACCTCTAGTGCTTTTTCTGAGGACTTTGCACATTCTGTCTATAATTGGGTGTGTTTTTCCCAAGCGGACCTCTTTCCACTCACATATCAGGGATGCACTGGTTGTTAGATTAATTGAGTAGTGTAGGTGTTTAGTTGGCTGGGGGAAGGGCTTGGTAAGTTTCAAAGTCATGCAAGAGGCAAAATGTCATGAGTGGAGAAAAATGTTGGATAGTCATTGTGAATTGGGTGCACTGGAGAGTTTATTTCTTGGTTGTATCTGTAAATAATATTTAGTAACTAGGTTGGAGCACGGCAAGTTTGAAGACTTTTGTACTGGCTAGGATGAGTAGGTAAAAAGATGTTTACATCATTGTAGCAACTTCATAAAGATTTACATCCATGAAAGCTTCAAAATAGGGAGTGGGGTTGGGGTGTGGAAAATAGAATATTAATATCAACACATGCATTTCTGATGTTATACTCATTAGGAATCTAGAAATTGATTTTGATGGCAGAATAGTGCAAGCTAACGTTTTGTCATTGTTGCACTCAGTCTCTTGTGGCTGTGCTTCCAAGCAAATGTCAAAAATTGCATACACTCCATTTAAATTATGAAATTAGTCAAAGGCTTACAATGTCAGTATTCCAGTGGAATTATCAATTGGTATGTAGATTTATCCCTTGCTTTGTCAAACTCTCTCTCGTGGTAGGGGGATTGTGGATTTAATTGCCTTACTCCAAAATTTGCAAGATCTTCCGATGTTCTTCATGGCTTTGAATTTCCTCCTGGTTAGTTACAGAATCTTAGATATTTCTTGGTTATTTAGGCTTTCATGTTCATACTGGAACTCAGGTTTAGAATACTTGCAATCTCTTGCCAAAAGATCAAGAATTATACAGTGGAAATGACTATGTATCTCTCTCATTCTCATAATAATTGCGCATTAATTTGTTTGGGATTTGAATCTGCACAGGTTACTGGATGTGCTTTTACTTTCATTATCAAATTCACAAAAAGCCATCAGTCTCCTGGATTTACATGTATTTGTTGTATTTTCAAATTGTTTGTCTGTAGAACTTGGGATGAACAGCTAAATATAATAATTAATGGTGCAAATATCCTTTTAATAGTGCTAACCTCTTCTGCCAGATATATGTGCATTTAAAAATAAGATCCAGTTCACATTATACAGATAGTTGTTTTAGAAGATTTTCAAGATAATGATTTTTAATTGCATTTAGGTATAGGCTTGAGCGAGAACAGTGACCAAAATGAAAAGAAGAACCTTGCAAAACAAAATCACGCTCTTAAAAATCTTCAGGCTCTCTCCAAACTTGGAGGGGAGAAATTTAAAGGAGATAACATAAACAGTATATAAATATAAAATATAGATTTTCACACAAGCCATAAGCCAAAGGAACTAAATTAGGCCAATCAGCCCACTGAGTATGCTCCGCCATTTCATCATACCCGATTCATTATCCTTCTGAACCCATTAGACGTCCTTCAACGTCCTTACTAATCAAGAACCAATCAACTTCCAGTTTAAATATTCCCAGTGAATTGTCCTCCACAGCTATCTGTGACAATGAATTCTACAGACTCATCACCCTCTGGCTAAAGAAATTCCTCCTCATGAATGTTCTAAATGGATGTCCCTCTATTCTGAGGCTGTGCCCTCTGGTTCTAGGCTCCCCCACTACAGGAAACATCCTCTCCACATCCACCCTATCTTGGCCTTTCAGTATTCAATGGGCTTTATTGAGATCACCCCTCAGCCTTCTAAACTCCAGCGGGTACAGGCCCAGTGATATCAAATGCGCCTCATACAATGATTTTTTTCATTCCCAGAATCATTCTTGTGAACCTCCTCTAGACCCTCTCCAATGTCAGCACATCTTTTCTTATATAAGGGGCCTAAGCCTATTCTCAATACTCCCAGTGCGCTCAGCATTTCGTCCTTGCTTTTATACTCTGGTCGTCTCAATAGTAACTTTGCACTTGCCTTCTTTACTACTGACTCAACCTGCAAGTTAACCTTTAGGGAATGCTACACGAGAACCCCTAAATACCTTTGCCCCTCCGATTTCTGAAATTGCTTTTGCCATTTAGAAAGTAGCCTGCACCTTCATTTGTTCCTTGCAAGTGCATAACCATACACTTCCCTATGCTATATTTCATCTGCCACTTTTTTCCCCTTTCTCCCAGTCTGTCTAAGTCCTTCTGCAGACTCCCCGCTTCATCAGCACCAGCTGCTCCTCCACCTATCTTTATGTAGTCCGCAAACTTGACTACAAAGTTTTCAATTCCATCATCCAATCATTGACATAACATAAAAAGAAGTGGTCCCAAAACCAACCCTTGCAGAACACACTAGTTACCAGCAGCCAACCAGTAAAGGTCTACTTTATTCCCACTCTTTGCCTCCTGCCAGTTAGTCAAGATTCTGTCTATGCTACTATCTTTCCTGTCATACCATGGATTCTTATCTTGTTAAGCAGCCTCATGTGTGGCGACATGTCAAAGGCCTTCTGAAAATCCAAGTATACAACATCTACTCTTATTTCCTCAAAAAATTCCAACAGGTTTGTCAGGCAGTATTTCCTCTTGAGGAAACCATGCTGATTTGGGGCTATTTTAACATGTATACCCCATAACCTCATCCTTAATAATGGACTTCAGCATCTTCCCAAACACTGACATCAGGCTAACTGGCCTATAATTTCCTTTCTTCTCCCTCTCTCTCTTCTTAAAGTGTGGAGTGACATTTGCAGGTGGTGGTAAATATAGAGAAAGAGTTATGAGAGGATTGATGGAAACAGATAAAATAACAATATTTGAAAGGTTTTTGGACAGAAAAGACATAAACAAGAGTATAATGTGGGTTAATGGGATTCTGTGTCAGAATCAGGTTAATATTTACTGCTATATGGCGCAAAATTTGTTTTGTGGCAGCAGTGCAATATAAGGACGTTAAAATTACACTTTAGTGCATTTTGGGGGTTAGCACATGTAGCTGTTAACTTCAGCAACTAACTTCAGCCAGCAATATTTAAATCTGAATATGGACTGTGGATTAAATATAAAATGCAGCTCTGAACAATGGTCTCTAAAAACCATGAATCACAGATAATGGGAAGACCAGACAATGCTGGTTAAAATTCATTTGGTGTCTGTGGTGTGGGTGTGATATGGGAGGTGTGAAGGTTGTGTGTAGTTCAAAGGAAGCATTGTGGGAGCATTGTAAACATGGAATTGTCCTCTGATCACATGCACATAAAATGTCACATAACATTCGGTCGAACAGGCCTCTTCCTCCGAAAGGGGTCTCAGTATGATGCCTCATGTGTCTCATTCTGTTGAATAAAGAGACTGTTTTATATCTATCAGTACTTCTGTCTGGTGACTTTGTTCACGCGACAACACGGCAAATTACTAAATTACTCTTTCGATCCTTTGCATTGGAGCCTCCATACCAGGTTGTGATGCAATCAGTCAGAATACCCTCTGTGATAATTGCATCATTCGTTGGTCCTTGGAGATATTGACACCCCAGACTTAACGCTGCTCACTATTTCCACCACTAGCCTGTCAGTGAGGACTGGTATGTTTTCTCCCAGTTTCCCTTTCCTGAAATCCACAGTCAATTCCTTGGTCGTGCTGATGTTGGGTGTGAGGTTCTGGCTGTGACAAAACTCAACCAGCTGATCTGTCTCCTCATACCTGTTTCTAAGCTGTATGTTTTTTTAACTGATTTTATCAATCAGATTTTAAAAAATTATATCAATGAGTTATCACAGTAAATACTTTTTCATTTGTTCTACTGACTTTGTGGAAGTCATTGGTTTAAACTGAGTGTGAAAATAATTTTCTTTTGTTCAAAACTCAGGAGGAGCAAGGACTTGATTCTCTTTAGCTTGTAATTTTCTCTTTCTGAATCTCTGTGCTCGACTAAATGTTTTATGTCAATATGATTCTGTCCTCTTCTTGGACTTATTTATGAAACGGAATTGAAATATCTTTATGATGTTTGCATTTCTGGTGGACTAAACATTATATATTCTCCTCTTGTACCAAGAATGGAATTCTTTTCAATCTGAGAGAATGGAAGTGCTTTCTGGCTGCAAACTATGAATTACAACATCAAATGCAGATGAGCATTACATGACAGCCTTGTTAGTAATCACCACAACATTTGAATTAGAATATGCAGGAACCTAGTTATGGGAAGAGTGGACGGCGAGCAACATGAAAGAGCAGTCTATTTCTCCACACTGTCTGAGTGAGATGGTGTTTTTCACAAGATCACAAGACAAAGGAGCAGAAGTAGGCCATTTGGCCCATCGAGTCTGCTCCACCACTCCACCATGAGCTACACTATTCTCCCATCTAGTTCCAATTTCCGGCTTTTTCCCCATATCCCTTGATACCCTGACTAATTAGATACCTATCAATCTCCTCCTTAAACACCCTCAATGATCGGGCCTCCACAGCTGTATGTGGCAACAAATTCCATAAATCCATGACCCTCTGGCTAAAAAAAATTTCTCCTCATCTCTGTTTTAAATGGGTACCTTCTAATTCTAAGACTGTGGCCTCTTGCCCTGGACTCACCCACCAAGGGAAACAGCCTTTCCACATCTACTCTGTCCAACCCTTTCAACATTCAAAATGTTTCTATAAGATCCCCTCTCATTCTTCTATATGCCAATGAATACAGTCCAAGAGCCGACAAACGCTCCTCTTATGTTAGCCCCTGCATTCCAGGAACCATCCTCGTAAATCTTCTCTGAACTCTTTCCAACATCAGAACATCCCTTCTAAGATAGGGGGCCCAAAACTGCACACAGTATTCCAAATGAGGTCTCACCAGTGCCCCATAGAGCCTCATCAACACCTCCTTACTCTTATAAACTATTCCTCTTGAAATGAATGCCAATCCAACCTGGTGGTTAACCTTTAGGGTATCCTGCACGAGGGCCCCCAAGTCCCTTTGCACTTCCAATTTTTGATTTTTCTCCCCATCTAAATAATAATCTGCCCGATTATTTCTTCTTCCAAAATGTACAACCGTACATTTCTCAACATTGTATCTCATCTGCCATTTCTTTGCCCACTCTCCTAAACTGACCAAGTCTCTCTGCAATCTGTCTGTTTCTTCAACACTTCCTGCTCCTCCACCTATCTTGGTGTCATCCGCAAACTTAGCCACAAAACCATTTAATCCATAATCTAAATCATGAATATACATTGTAAAAAGAAGTGGCCCCAACACCGACCCCTGCGGAACACCACTAGTAACCGGCAACCAATCAGAATAGGATCCCTTTATTCCCACCCTTTGCTTTCTGCCTATTAGCCAATGCTCCACCCATTCCAATATCTTTCCTATAATTCCATGGGCTCTCATCTTATTAAGCAGTCTCTAATGCGGCACCGTATTGAAGGCCCTTTGAAAGTCCAAATACACAACATCCACAGCCTCTCCCTTGTCAATCTTATTTGAGATTACCTCAGAAAATTCCAATAGGTTGGTGAGGCAGGATCTTCCCTTCATGAAACCATGCTGGCTTGGGCCTATCTTGTCATGCACCTGGAGGTATTTCATAACCTCGTCCTTGAGGATTGACTCTGATAACTTTCCAACTACCAATATTAGACTGATAGGCCTGTAATTTTCTTTTTGCTGCCTCCTTCCTTTCTTAAACAGCGGAACTACATTTAGGACATTCCACTCCTCTGGAACCATGCCAGAGTCTACTGATTCCTGGAAGATCATTTCCAATGCCTCCACAATCTCCAAAGCCACCTCCTTCAGAACCCATGGGTGCACCTCATTTGGTACGGGAGACTTATCTATTCTCAGTCCATTTAGCTTCCCAAGCACTTTCTCTCTAGTAATCTTGACTGTACATAATTCTATTCCCTGAGACCTCTGGCTATCACGTATGTTGCTAATGTCTTACCTAGTGTCTTACTGTTGAGAAGAGTGGAATGTGTCTTGGGATTTCTTCTTCAATTATTTAACGAATGGCCATAAATGGAATTTCATCGAGGTTTACTCATGGCACAAGTTGTGACCATAAAAAGAAATTACAGCAGGTCATAAATGTCTCATTTGAATTGGGAGTTTGTGTTTTCTTTGCCAGGTCGGACATTTTAATAGAAGAATTTTGAAAGGGAGTATTCTTGAAATAAACTTTAGGGACAAGTAATAATATTAATGAAGCAGTTGCGTGTTCATGGAGAAGATGATAACACAGCAAATGCCAGCCCAGATTTTATGTGTTTCCATTTAAGGGCCCAGTCTCTCTTCCATTTCAACCGCTATTCTAGCCTTGACCAGTTGAATTTGACCTTTAAATTATAGAAAGCTTAAGTGAAGATTAATTAAAAATAAATATGTTATCATGAATGACATGACACAATCAGGTTGAAAGCTAACTTTGAGTCATAACATTAATAAAAGATTTTTTTCAATTCAGTCATCTTGGGGGGAGGGCAGGAGCATTTCAGATCTTATCAGGTTGCTTTCTAGTCTTTTTTTTTGTGTTGGAGTTTGCATGCAGGGTAATGTACTTTTTATTTTTGAGTTTGATTGAATTTGATTTGAGTGTGGATAGTCAGAGGCTTTTTCCCGGGGCTGAAATGTCTAGCACGAGAGGGCACAGTTTTAAGGTGCCTAGAAGTAGGTACAGAGGAGATGTCAGGGGTAAGTTTTTTACGCAGAGAGTAGTGAGTGCGTGGAATGGGCTGCCAGCGACGGTGGTGGAGGCAGATACAACAGGGTTTTTTAAGAGACTCCTGGACAGATACATACATGGAGCTCAGAAAAATAGAGGGCTATGTGTAACCCTAGGTAATTTCTAAGGTAAGGACATATTAGGCACAGCTTTGTGGGCTGAAGGGCCTGTATCATGCTGTAGGTTTTCTATGTTTCAAATCAGCCATTTCTCTCAGCCTGACTTATTTGGGTTGGATTTGTCATATTAAACTAGCAGAACGAGATAAAGCTAGGCAAAAGGTGCCATGGAAAGACACTGACAAACTCTGGAACGATTAAGCAACGCTTATAAAATATTGGAGGAAATCAGCAAATTAGGCAGATCTGTGGAGAGGAATAAACAATCAATGTTTCAGGATGAGACATTCATCAGGACTGGAAAAGAAAGGGGCTGATGCCAGAATATGAGGTGAGGAAGGGAAGGGAAGAAATACAAGATGGCAGGTGATGAAACCAGGTGAGGAAAAAGTTAGGGTGGAGGACATTGAAGTTTGTAGCTGGGCGGGGATAAATAGAAGAAATAACAGACTGAAGAAGAAGGAATCTGATAGGAGAGCATTGTGGGCTATGATAGAAAGGGAGGGAGAAGGGGAACCGGAGGGAAGTGATAGGGAGATGGGGAGAAGAGAAAGGGTGAGAGGATAACCAGAATGGGGAATAGAAAAGGAAAGATGGGAGGAGAGGGGAGAAATTACTGGAAGTTGCAGAAATTGATGTTCATGCCATTAGGTTGGAGGCTACCCAGACAGAATACGAGGTTTTGCTCTTCTAAACTGAATGTGGCATCATCATGTCTGTAGAGAGGGCAATGAACAGACATGTCAGAATGAGATTGGGAAGTTGAATTGAAATGGATGGGCACTGTGAGATCCTGTTGTTTGCCACAGACGGAGAGAAGATGCTTAACAAAGCAGTCCCCGTATCTTCGTTGGGTCTCACCAATGTAGAAGAGACTGCACTGGGAGCACTGGATACTGACAGGCACACAATAAGTAAGTGTGTTGCTTTATCTGGAAGGACTGCTTGGGGCCCAGAATGGTGGTGAGGGAGGATGTGTGGGGACAGGTGCGGCACCTATCATGAATTCAGGGATAAGTGCCAGGAAGGAGACGAGTGGGGTGAGTTAAATTGACAAGAGAGTCACATAGAGTACGATCTTCTAGGAAAGGCTAAAGGTGTCTCTGAAAATGGTAAATATTTGGGGATCCCACTGGTTGCTCAGACTAGTTTTTGAAACTTAAAAATTGGTTTAATAGTTTATTCGGTTAAGCTTCAATTGCTGTGACAAGATTTTTAGCTTAAAGTGATTTGGTTATATTGTGGCCTTGAGAATACATGGAGATGATGTTTGTGATCTGCTATTTTAGTACATAATGTTTCATTATGTACTAAATCTGTTACAAATAATTTTGCAGAAGGGTTTCTTTTGACTTTATGACCTAGATTTCAGCAATTCTTTTATGGATTGGAACTGCATGGGACCAGGAGGGAATTTACATCAACTCCTTTTGTTGTATAGCATAAGATTAAGGTTGTTTAGCAATGCACAGGACAGCTCCAGTAAACTGGAAGCAGTGCATCTCTACTAGTCTAGCCTGACTCATGACACTATTAATTTCATCATAAAAGGCACCAGGTGCAAACCAGACTAAATGCATGCAGAACCTGTATGTTATTGGTGCGCTTTTGATTTTGGTGGGTTGACGCAGTTATTTGTAAGGACATGCCAGCACCCCTCAAGTATGTGAAGAACTGGCAAATCAAGTCAGTTGGTATTCCATCAATGTCCTTTCTTAATCCTGATGAGCTGAACCCATTGTCAGGAAAAGGAAAATCCTTGCCGCTGTACTATTGAAAGAATACATCAGCCACACCTGGTTTAGCAGGTGATTGATTTTCTGCAGTTCATTAATTCTCCGCTTAAATAAGACCATAAGACATTAGAGCTGAATTAAGCCATTTGGCCGGCCGAGTCTTCTCCACCATTCAGTCATGGCTAAATCATTTTCCCTTCTCAACGCCATTTTCCTGCCTTCTTCCCATAGCTTTTGTCACTCTCACTAATTAAGAACCTAGCAACCTCTGCTGTAAATATACCACATGACGGCCTCCACA
Source organism: Mobula hypostoma (assembly GCF_963921235.1). Taxonomy (NCBI): domain Eukaryota; kingdom Metazoa; phylum Chordata; class Chondrichthyes; order Myliobatiformes; family Myliobatidae; genus Mobula; species Mobula hypostoma. Next base: position 66,706,770 of record NC_086102.1, on the reverse strand, counting down.
GCCGTTTATGACAATGCATTCCAATGATTTCACCACCTTCTGGCTAAAAAAAAAATTCCTCCTCATCTATGTTCTAAATGGACATCCCATGGCTGTGTTCTCTGGCCCTAGACTCTCTTGTGATTTGAATGATCCTCTCATCCACTCTAACTAGGCATTAAAATATTTGGCAGATCCCCCCTCATTCTTCCGAACTCCAGCAAGTATAGGCCAAGACCCATCGAATGTTCTTCGTATGTTAAATCTTTTCATTCCTGGTATCATTCTTGTAAACCTCTTCTGGACCATCTCCAATGCCAGCACATGTGAACATGGGGTGCAAAACTGCCCACAATATGCCAGATGTGGTTTGACCAGTGCCTTATAAAGCCTCAGTGTTGCCTCCTTGCTTTTATATTCTAGTCCTCTGAAAATGAATGCTAACATTGCATTTGCCTTCCTCACTCCCAACTCAACCTACAAGTTAGCCTTTAGGGAATCCTGCATTAGGACTCCCAAGTCCCATTGCACCTCCGTTTTCGGAATTCGCTCCCTGTTTAAAAATTAGTCTACTCCTTTATTTCTTTTACCAAAGTGCATGACTATGCATTTCCCTACCAGTTGTTTGTCCATTCTCCTAATCTCCCTGTTCACTGCTTTCTCGCCACTACCTGCTTTCGACCTACCTTTGTATTGTCTGCAAACTTGGCAACAAAGCCATCAATTCCGATGTCCAGATCATTAATATATAACATGAAAAATAGTGGATCCAACAACAACATTTGTGGAACATCACTAGTCACTGACCCTTGTACTTCTTCCTTGATTTCATGAAGTTCTGACCTAGTGGTGAATGATTCTGTCCAACACAAAACATACTCATAGACATTCACTTAGAAGTAATTTTGTTTGTGTGAATGAACTGAGTCAGCACAAAAGAGGAAGGGCTGTTAGTAGAGGGATACGTTCCTGAAACTTGGTGGGGGATCATAATGTGTTTCCGTACTTGAGTAATATTGTCCTCACTGAGATGTGCTCCACCACAAGGGCATTTTTCAGAATAGGAGTGGGGTGGGGGGTGGTGAACACTCCAACATCAGCATCTGTCCACGTATCTTTGACCATAACCCTAATGCACCCATTCTGTATTTGAGCTGGAGATATTTGTTAAATCTCATGGATGCATTCAAGGAAGGCCAGTATCAGTTCTTAGTTCATGAGTGCTGGCTGCTTTCCTCATTGATTATTTCTCTGAGCAGCAAGCAGAATAGGCACACATTTTGTGGTAGGATTGCAAGCTTGAGCAAGTAAAGGGTTCCATTATCCCTACAGACCTCACTTTACAGGTAGTGGGCTTTGTTACATATTCTAGCCAGGAAATTTGCTTTTGCCACCAGGGACGATCTAAACTAGATTGGCAGCAATGTGGGAATCAAGAGAGTGAATGCATTCTGAAAATGGGTATGTATGGCAACCAAAGCATGCAATCCTAGTGACCAGGATAGCCATGTTTTCAGTAAAAGAGAAGATAGGACCTCTGCTTTTAATTGCATCTATTTCAGTGCACATAGCTTAACAGGCAAGGTTCTTGAACTGGGGTGTGGATTGTCTTTGGGGACTGGGATATTGTGGCCATCACAGAAACAATGTTGAGAGAAGGGCAGGACTGACTCCCTCAGTGTTCCGGGATATTGGTGCTTTAGGCATGATAGAGGAACAAGTAGTAGTGGAAGGAAGGACAAAACAGCGGGACTTCAGGAAGGGGAAGTCAATACTTGTTTAATTTAATGATAGATATATATCAATAAATGTGTTGAAATTATAATAAGAAAATATATATTTTTATTGTAATTTATTGTGTTTATTATACACTGCATTGTACTGCTGCCACAACAAATTTAATTTCATGACATATGCCAGTGATATTAAACCTAATTCTGAGTCTGGATTTATGATATTCTTGAAGGATCATTGATGGAGGCAATGTGGAAAGACTTAGAAATAAGAAGGGGATTGACACCATCAGTCAATGAGGTGGAGGAGGAGTTGTGCATGTTTGTGTGCTGAAATCATAAACAGAAGTTAAATCAAATATTTGCTATAGAATAAGCCAATCCTAAATGATGTTTGTACCCTCTTTCAGGGCTTTAAAATTAAGAATCAGTTTTATGATCACCGGTTTGTGTCATGAAATTTGTTAACTTAGCAGCAGCAGTTCATTGCAATACATAATATAGAAGAAAAGAAAGTAAAAATAAATAAATAAGTAGATCAATTACAGTATATGTATATTGAATAGATTAAAAATCATGCAAAAACAGAAGTATATTAAAAAAGTGAGGTAGTGTTCATGGGTTCAATGTCCATTTAGGAATCAGATGGCAGAGGGGAAGAAGCCGTTCCTGAATGGCTCAGTGTGTGCCTTCAGGCTTCTGCACCTCCTACCTGATGGTAAAAGTGAGAAAAGGGCATGCCCTGGGTCCTTAATAATGGACACTGCCTTTCTGAGGCACCGCTCCTTGAAGATGTCCCGGGTACTTTGTAGGCTAGTACCCAAGATGGAGCCGACTAAATTTACGACCCTCGGCAGCTTCTCTCGGTCCTGTGCAGTAGACCTCCCCCTCCCCCATACCAGCCAGTGATGCAGCCTGTCAGAAAATTTACTCCTTTTGTCCCACATGATCTCTCTTCTCTCAAATTTGTGGAAAACACATTAATCTTTCATATATTTATGTCATTTTGTTGGCACTACAGCCAAATGGATATAAATTAAAGTAAGAAATGTTTTGCATGTCTTCTTGTTAAATAAAGCAAATAATTGATGCAAAGCTTCAGAAAACTAAATAATGGAACAAGACTTCTTATTACGCTTGAAAATGGTGGCTTTTAAACTTGTCCTCATTAATCACTGCAAACATAGAACTTTTACACTGATATTTTTAGCAATAAATGGTAGGGCATTCAATTAATGTCAGTAAACATTATCCTGTGAACAGTTGTATTGTCAGCAGTTGTTTCTGTGGTTTCAGTCAGTTATTAGCTCACCCATACGGATGGAAAGAGAATGCAGATGAATCATTAATGTGTGCCTGTGCACTGTAAAGCCTTTATACTTTCATAGACCATTATGTGCAAGATGCCAACAGCATTGACATGCAGTTTTGCGATGCTATATGGAGATTGTCAGTTCCAGCTATTTTTCCAGGTTTCCAGAAATAATCCTTCCTATGCCTGTGTCACAGCCATTCCCAACTGTATCCTATTCCTTGCCTGATTGGAGAGACTGGTTTGTGAGACTTCTATCATGCCTGCAATGTACAGAGTCTCTCCTTTTATATCACAGCCAAGCAGACTTGATGGACTGAATGGCCTCACTCTGTTCCTATGTCTTGTGGTCTCATTTTTGAGTTGATTCGCTGCCTAATACTTGGTCTCCCTATGTGTTGGTTCTTAAGAATATAACTAGAATTGGGAACTGCCTTTGAGGGGAAATTGCAAGTCAAGTTGTGGTTTGCATCCAGTGTGCAGAACCTGGAACTCAGCTGGAGAAGCTACGCAAGAGGATGATTTATCCTTTTCATGCTTCTACCTTGTAAAAATGCGTCATTAAATTGCCTTTAATTTGCTTTGTCAACTTAACATCAACCCTGGGAACATGTTGCTTCTGAGAATGGCAGCAAAATAACTTGGTATATAGATCAAAAAGAAAGAAACATTGGCTGACCATCTTGAAGAGCTTCAAGAATAAAAAAGAATGAGCACTCTGTCCTCACAAACTTAATATTTGGAATACTTTGCCAATTTTCTTTCATAGTTGCCTTACACTCATCCAGGAGAATACAGACAATGTTAACCGAAAAAGCCTAATGTTTTTGGAGATAGTCTCCTGCATTCGCTGGAAACCATGCATATAGTATGGACTTCCAGAGAAACTGATTACATTGAAGTATCTTTCTGAATGACACTTCGTCGTATCTCTTACCAATAGATCGTCACTTAAGTTGCATTTCTAGGTCTTGCAAACAAAAAATATCAGTGGCTTCATTTGATTCCGATCCCCTTAGAAAAGACCTGCACCACACAAAATGCATTATTGCATTTGAAGAAGTGTTTAAGTTGCAGTAAGAAACCAATGGTGTTGTAAATTAAGGGACAAGACAGTTTAGCTGCTGGTTCAGGATTTAGTTTTACACATTTTAGAAAAAGAAATTGTTTTGGTAATTGATACAGTGATGTATGTATGCCCAGTGGTTAGAAATTAAAATGTGTACATTTTCACAAGTGAGGACTTTGAATATCTTATATAACCTGAATCAAACAGTCATAACGCCATACGGAAAAGAAACAGGCCCTTTGCTAAACCATGGAAATGCAGAGTATTCAGTATTAATCCCACTTACCAGCACTTGATCCATATATTTGTATGCATTGGAATTCAGGTGCTCAATTTGGTATGTCACGGAATACGGAAGATCGAAAGCAGCAAGCTAGCTGTGTGTCCAGAGACCCCAGTTCTTTGGCACAGAGCTCGGAAAGAGCAATGCAGTGAACTTTTAACATCATAAGTCAGCGAGTTGTTTGTTATGTCTCCCCTCTTGTTGATGGAGACACCTCTTTTTCCCTTATTAGGGGGAGAGAGAGAGCCTGTGATATGTCAAATTACTGGGTGAAGAAGTAGTCTTTGGGGTACTGCAAGTCTATGTCTTTATTGATGCTTTGCTGCATGCTTGAGTGCTTGGTGGGGGGTGCTGATGCTTTTTTTTGGTGGGGGAGGGGGAATCATTGCTTTGCTGCTGCTTACGCATGGGAAGGGGGAGCTGGGGGGACGCTTTGTGGTTCTTACATTTAACTATCATTCATTCTTTGGGGTACTCGTCTGTTTTCATGGATGGTTGTGAAGAAAAAGAATTTCAGGATGTATATTTCTCTGGATATTAAATGTATCTTTGAAACCTTTGAATAGTTGCTGCTTAAAAACTGTTAGAGTACCCACCTCTACCATATCTTCAGGTACTGCATTCCAAATTTCAACCATCCTCTGGTAAATATCATGTTGTGACCAAAGGCTACCTTCCCTGCTGCTAGGAGCAATTTTTGTATTGTGCCATATATCGACCACACTAACATCTTGTTAAAATATACACAGTGGTCACTTTATCAGGTATATCTCTACACCTGGGATTTTCATGCACAACAGTCTACTGAGCTTACATCCAGTGAGCAGTAGTTCTTTTGGTGAAAAATGTCTTGTTAATGAGAGAGATCAGAGGAGAATGGCTAGACTGGCAGGAATGCCACAGTAACTCAAATAACCTTGCGTTACAACAGTGGTGTGCAGAAGAGCTTCTTAAAATACACAGCACATCGAACCTTGGAGTCGATGGACCACAGCAGCAGAAGACCATGGACGTACATTCAGTGGTCTCTTTATGAGGTACAAGAGGTCCCTAATGAAATGGCCATTGAGTGCATGTAACAAGCAGCAAGGATCCCAGCACCAATTCCTATAGTTCATACTGGTCGTGGGCTTCTAATTATAAAGGCAACCCTCTACCATAGTTTTCTACCATCTACTGCCAATACAAATTTGAATCTAATTTGGCAAATTGTCTTGGATGCCATTTTATGAAAGTTGTTTCGTAGTTTTCTAATTGCTCTGGAGGCTTGAGAACTCTGGTTTGCAGCCCCTTCTTCCTTTGTGTTTATTTGCTGATGGAAGTCTGTCTGACTAAAAGCAAGACAGAAATTTGTAGACTCTGCTTCTGTGATAATGAATAAAATCATCAACTATTTAGGCATTTTAAATTTTAAATATTTTCCCCTTTTGGTGGAGAAATTGTACATGCTGCAAAATAAAAACAGATTCCAAATGATTGAAGGCCAGAAATCAATTAAAAACTAAATTAAAGCATATTGAGAATCTGAAGATAATCATTTGGGTAACTACAGCTATTAATAATATTTTACTCACAGAAACATCATTGTGACTTGTGATGTTAACGTCTCAATTTCCCTCGTGAATCCAAAGAAGGTGTTTTGTTATAATCATCCAGACAAATTATTCCAACGTGAAGAGGAGAGATTAAGCATGCACTAGTTAGTGCAGTGTCATTTCCCTTGTGTGAGCTTGGTTCCAACTCAGCTCTGTAATAAAATGAAGATTTCTTCCCTCAGCTTATGTGTCTTCCATGAAATGATTTTTGTACTGTGAAATCATATAGCACATAAATCATCTTAATGCAGAAAATGGAAATGACATTGTGGAGTGAAGATATCAGATTGGACAGGTGAAATGGAGAAAAAGTGTAATCTTCATCAGGGAATGCCTTATTGGTGATAGTGATTTAAAGCCAAAAATTTGATATATACTATAGTTAAATGTTTTGTTTAAATCAAATCTCGTTTATCTATTTGAAAAGAATTTTTTTTCGTAAATCCTTTCCATACATGAAATACTATTTCCCTTCAACTGTCTTGATGTGATTTACTGTAGAAGGATGAGAAGTTGCTTTTGGGTGATTAATTATTAAAACAAATTGAGAACCTAAGGACAAAAGTTGAAAAAGGGAATGCCTGCTTGAGCCAGCTCTACCAAGTACTCAAATATGCACAGTCTCTAAGTAGAGAATTCTAAAGACTGACATTACACTGGGTAAAAGTAGTTCTATTCACCTCAATCCTTTCTATGCAACCTGTTATCCTGAGAGAATGTTCCTTAATTCCAAATACGGCCAAGTAAGTCAACCTCAACACCTACCATTTTTTTAAAAAAAACTTTTGATAAATGTTTGCTTTAGTGAGTTCATTTCTCAATTAAAGAGAATATAGGCCCAATCTGTCATGTATTTTCAAATGGGAAATTCTTCTTATCCCAGTAATCAGTACTATAAGTCACCCTTCCACTGTGTCGAGGTATAATTTTGAAGCTTTGTTGAATTTGTATTGGCCTCTTTATTCTGTTGTATTCTGAATTGTTTGTTATATCTGTCTGCAAAGATTTTTTCTGATTCATTGATGTGGGCATCCAAATCTCTCGAGCAGTTTCTCTCCATTTCAAAAAAAAATTTCCCTTCCTGGTATCACTTCACATTTGCCCACTTTTAACTCTGTGTGGCACCTCACTGCACACTCACTTAGCATGTCCATACCTATTTTTTAAATTTTCATGCATAGACTTCAGTGTTTGCTTCATGAAATTTCTATCTTTGATACCCTTGATACTTTATTATGTCATTAATTTAAGTCAATAATATGGATTATAAATAGATGATTATCATAGATAGATCTTGTGGCACCAGCCAGCTGCATTCATCAAAATTGATCCTTGAATATGGTATCATCAATGCTATATCCATGAAAGTACCTGATATCCAAATTCATGAATTGAAGTATAACAGCCTCTGAAGTGGCATCACATTAGATCACCTCTGCAAATGTGTGAGGCATCCACTTCCATCTAAAGTACAGGTGATGTCAAAAAATAACTCCAATCATTTAATTTTCTTCCATAAATTATCCTCATTCAACTTGGTGATAGGGTTTATTAAGTCAATATTTTTTTCATGATGATTTCCACTGTTTCCCTACCATAGATACCAAATTTTAAAGCCTCTCATTCCCTATTTTCCCTTGTGTGGTGAAGAGTACATTGACTGGATGCATTAGAGCCTGGTATGGAAACGCCAATGACATTGAAGGAAGAGCCTACAAAATGTAGTGGATATGGTGCAGTCCATCACAGGCAAAGCTCTCCCTACCATTGAGCACATCTACACAGAGCCCTGTCACAGGAAAGCAACGTCCATCATCAAGGACTGCTGCCATTCAGGCCATCTTCCCTTCTCGCCGCTGCCAGCAGGAAGAAGGTACAGGAGCCTCAGACCCACACCACCAGGTTCAGAAACAACTAAAGGATATGCTGGAAGCAGGTCACAATTGTTACCACACAGTTTGCAATGGCCACTATGTTCAGACGAACAACACAGCAGCAAAACAAACCCCCTCCCAACAAGCACCAGATGATTTTAAAAATCCTTGTAATCCTCTGGCTGTTGTTTTTATTCTGTAGTGTGGGTGGATCAATATTCCAGTGGCACCTTCAGCAGCATTATTTTAGGAACAAATCAAATCAAGTCAAGTTTAATTATCATTCAAACATATATAGATACAGCTGAACAAGACAGTAAACAAACAAACGTAGTCCAAACTTCTGCACATTGTCTCCAGGTTATGGCAGGTTTCCATTCCTGTAAACTATTTGTAACCTGAATAGTTTGCAAAACAGAAATCTGCCCTTGAATCAAGTTCTCAAATGGCAGCAAATATATTTGCGGCACTGGCAAATCTATCTGATCAATCTCCCAATCTTTTGTTCGTACATCTGTGCTGTGCATAAATCGGGGGTTCGTAATCTGGGGAGGTCATATACTTCAGGTTTATCAATGTATATATTCTGCCGTTATGAAGGAATGTTGGAAATATCATTGTATTGAATGTGCATTATCAGATGCACTTTAGAGACACCTTGGTTGCTTCCTATCACAGTAGAAAATGTCACAAAATATATATTGAGGGAACTATTCATTTATTATTTGATCTTTATTGGTTCTTTAGTTTTGTTTATAATCATTTATATTAAGAGCTCTGTGTGAAATTTAGTGCACTGTCAAATGCCACTTTCTTTAGGGGTAAGAATGAGATCCCCAGCAAATGAATGGAAATGCATTGAGCACAGGCTCACAAATGAATGTTTCATACTTGAATGTTAAATATTAAGTATGAAAATATATTTCATTTAAATTGTGTTAGTTTTTTTTATCATTTCAATTTAAATTTCGATGATATGCTATGCTTCATCCAGGCTGGGAAACCTTTGATTGAAGATCTATTCACTGACTTGCGTGATGGAAGGCGACTTCTGGAACTTTTGGAGGGTCTTGTTGGCCATGATCTAGTAAGTCGGCAACCTAAGTTCTGAATTCTATCTTTCTCAGCACTGGCTGCTATAAAGCTTTTCTGATAGATATTTTATGTTCAACTTATGTTTTTCTTGTGAATTTTGTGTCTCTGATACTATGTGCCTGTGATGCTGTTACAAGTTTCACATTGCACCTGTGCATATGTCAATCATCTTGACTTTGATTTTAAACGTATGTTCGTCCCTCCTGATTTTTCAACTGGTTGACAAACGCTGTTTGTAATTGTATCACCAAACAAGTCCCACCAGTTGTAGTAAATATAATTTCACTGAATGAGTATGATATTTTGAATTTGAGCCTAGGATTTTTTTTAAAAATCTGGAAATATTTGATAGTATGTTCAAAAAACTATTTTGTGTAACAGGCTTTTTTATATCAGGTATGCTACAAATAGAGTGAAGAACATCTTTCACTGTTTAATTTTTGCACAAAGGCGATATAATTTTTCAATGAAAATAATCTTCAAAAAGCCATAAGAGAGAATATGTAGATGCTGGAAATCCAAACAATAGACATAAAATACTGGAGGAACTCAGCAGTCCAGGCAGCATCTGTGGAAAAAAGTACAGTTGACATTTCAGGCCAAGATCCTTCAGCAGGATTGGAGAAAAAAAGATGAGCAGTAGATTTCAAAGGTCGGGGGAGGGGAGAGAGAAACAGAAGGTGATAAGTGAAATCAGGAGGGGGAGGGATGAAGTAAGTAGCTGGGAAGTTGATTGGTGAAAGAGATGCAGAGCTGGAGAAGGGGGAGTCTGATAGGTGGAGATAGAAGGCGTTGGAAGAAAGAAAAGGAGGGGAGGAGCACAAGAGGGAGGCAAGGAGATAAAGTGAGAGAAGCAAAAGGGGATGGGGCCTGGTGAAGGAGAGGGCGGAGGGGCCATGGGCCACTACTGGAAGTTCAAGAAATCGATGTTCATGCCATCAGGTTGGAGTGTGGCCTCATCGTGACGGTAGAGGAGGCCATAGATTGACATATCAGAATGGAAAGTGGAATTAAATTGGATGGCCATTGGGTGCTCCCGCTTCTGGTGGACGGCGAACCGGTCTCCCAATCTACATCGGGTCTCACTGATAGACAGGAGGCCACATCGGGAGCACTGGACACAGTTTATGACCCCAGCAGATTCACAGGTGACGTATTGCCTCACCTGGAAGGACTGTTTGGGGCCCTGAATGGTAGTAAGGGAGGAGATTTAGGGGCAGGTGTAGCATTTGTTCCACTTGCAAGGGCAAGTGCCAGGAGGGAGATCAATGGGGAGGGACAAATGGACAAGGGAGTCGTGTAGGGAGCGATCCCTGCAGAAAGCAGAAAGTGGTGAGGGGGGGAGGGAAAGATGTGCTTGGTGGTGGGATCCCGTTGGAGATGACACCAATTTATTTCCCAGCTCTTTACTTCATCCCTCCCCCTCCTGGTTTCACCTATCACCTTGTGTTTTTCTCTCCCCTGCCCCAACCTTTTAAATCTACTGCTCATCTTTTGCTCTCCCATCCTGCTGAAGGGTCTTGGCCTGAAACATCGACTGTACTTTTTTCCATAGATGCTGTCTGGCCTGCTGAATTCCTCCAGCATTTCGTGTGTGTTGCTTCAAAAAGCTCCTAATTGGTCCCATAAACACTTGAACATTTTTAAAAAAGTTTTAATACTTTGGGAAGAAAGGCTTAACTGTCATTCGATGTGCACAATACCAGCACAGTGAAGTTATGCATTATGTGTGGTTTAAAATTCCCAAGATTTTTAAAATTAATTACGTTGACAGATTGTGAGAATGCAGTAAATGGAGTGCCAATTCCTGCATGTCTGTTTTCCTTGAGGCATCACTAATAAACATGACTGTGTCAAGCCATACTTATCAGCTTTAGTTGGACTGATCATGAAGGAAGAAGTGATGAAGAGAAAATGGATAATGGATGTGTTAGGAATTTTAATGCAGATTTGGTAAATGTTAGTGTTAAAATATTTATTGCATTTTGCTGTCTTGTCCACTGTTTCAATAGAATGCTGTGACCCATTTAAATGTGAGGGTCAGGGAGCTCATGCATGTTCTTATTAATCAATATGTTCTGCAAATATTTAGTCTTTCCAGAGTGATTTGTTCTCATTTCTTAGCAGGAAGTCTGCTTACAAATTATGTCAGCCAAGTTTACCCAGTATCAGAATAAAACCATTGTCAATTCAGTGATGAATGACTTGGTAAACAACTTAGAATCAAAATATAAATTCTGTTTTAAAGATGGATTTCCATCTTTATGTAATAAATATCATGCAACACACTAGGAAAAGCCTGCAGTGTTTACATGCATCTTAGCTTTGTCAAAATGACTGCAATCATTGTGGCTTTTATTTCAGTTCATGCCAAGATGAGGGTAAGTAGTGCAAGATGGGATTGCAGTTTTAGTTCCCTTCGTCTTGCATCTCCAACCGCAATTTTCCTGCACAGTTTTGCATGGTATTTGAATGAGTGCCCGTGCTCAGTCCTAGTCATTGCATTGCTGAAGTGAAATGTATTTACTGATCTTGAGCAGGAACCTCTGACCTTAGCTTAGTAGATGCTGAACTGTTGTTATGATACTCACTAATTTTTCGGGGAGAAAAATATTTTCGGAACAGTGCAGGTTTGCATATGAAATACAGTCCTATGTGGGTATCTTCACCAGAAAAACAGCTATTCAAGGAAGTGGTTTATCACCACTTGCGGAGGGCACTTAAATACTGACCTTGCACTGACCAGCACATCCCATGCATGAGGATGATAATATGATGGCCCAAAATAAAACTATGAAACATTTTTGTTTATTGATACATTGAAAATGATGTAGCTTTTTTTTAACTATTTGTTATTTATTCTGGGGTAAAGCCTCTACAGAGATTCTCTAAATCATTTGGCATAACTTGGTTGGAAATCTTTGTAGGAACAGTGTAAATTTCTGTGGCGATTGCAGGCGTCTAGCCTTCACGTCAAATCATGAGTGACAAGAATTCATAAGTTATTGTGAAATCTTGGAGGCGTCACACTTGCTTTGTCCTTAACTTGCAGCACTTGGTGCTGAAGGCCGTTTAAATCACTCAGGTTGTTCTCAAGTCACTTGTGCTTACAGGCTTATGTCGATCAATTCACTGAATCTTGTTGCCAGAATGCCTTTTATTTCCTTGGCTACAGCAGATTAAGGTGAGGAGTTGAGGATAGCTGTAAACCATAGATTGGTGATAGATACAAATCTATTTTTTTAATGAAAGTACATTATTCATCCTTGCGTAATTTATTATTCTAGGCAAAAGAAAAGGGATCTACAAGGGTTCATGCTCTGAACAATGTCAACCGAGCATTACAGATTTTGCAGAAGAACAATGTAAGTGATTGTGTGATTCTGTGTGACCAGCCAGACCGTCTGATAATCGGGTTGAAAAGCACAGGGATTTAAAGCTGCAGAAAAAAGCATTGCAGACAAGGATTCCAGTTGAAAGGTCAAGTTTAGTTAATATGAATCTGATTTCTGGTTTATGTTGAAAGAATAATGGCAATATGTTTCCTGTTTTTCTTAGGATAAACTTGCAGTATTTTGCGGTACATTTTCTCACCCCTAATCTGTTTTGACTGTGGCTGAGGAATCTGGTCCCAGTGCTGTTTTCCAGCCTGCCTTGGGTATGACCTTGTGTCAGTTTGATTGTCCCCTTAGTCATAAAGGGAAGAGTGGGGAGAGTCAGCAGAGAATGGAAACTGCTCCTTTGGCAGAGAAAAACTACAATATCCATCAAGCACCCATTTACTCTGATCCCTTTCTATTCTGCCCACATTCCCATCAACTCTCACAGATTCAGCAACTCAGTTGTACACTGGAGGCATCCTTGTAGTCAAATGACTAATAAATCTGCCTATCAGTGTGCTGTGGGAGAAAACTTGAGCACTTGGAGCAAAGCCACGGGGGAACTCTCTCAGCCAACACCAGAGGCTGGGTCACTGAAGCTGTGAGGCAGCAGCCCTTGTAGAAAATATGTTCTCAGCCCACCATGACATGGCTAGAATTAGGATCATGTCACGTGGGAGGGCTAAAGCAATGGAGGTAATTTTACTCTCCTTGACAGATCTGTTTACATTAAGTTGGAGGATTGTGTATTGAAAGTGGTTGTACAGTTTGCACTGGCCCTGGAGCTCAGCTTCACACAGCTTCCACCGGATGCAAAAATGTGCAAAAGCTGGGGCTGGGTGACACTCTGCTGACTTGGTTTCATGACTCACCTGCCAGATGTTGCTTGCCATTTATCTGTGAACAATGAACAGCAATTGCCACTCAGCCATAGATTTACAGAGTGGTCTTTAGTCTCAGGATATCCTTGCTTTCTTGCCCATTAATGTGTGCTCAGTGTTGTAATGTAAGAAATGTGACTGTTTATTCTGCACTGCAAGTTTCCACAGACATCATTGTGATGCTGGTCAGATAATTTGGCGTTGATTGAGCGATATCAATGGCAAAGGGATTCTGCATGACTCACTGGCACTTTAAAGTCAGTAACATGGCATTTTGTGTCAGGTGTCAGGAGGTATAGCATTAGTTTGAATCTCACCTGAAAGACAGCATTGCTCATTTTTCAGTACATTACTTGGGTTTGTTGACCTGTGTTTTTCATTTTAAGCAGGGCTTGAATCAACAACCTTCTAACTGATTGGCAAGAGCATAATTTCTGAGTTCTATGTATGAGACGGATTAAGTAGAGCAGTGCCAGCAAGAGCAGGCTTGAATTAAAAACATAAACAGGTCCTGATGTCACATGAACTGAGATATAGATAAGAATTTTGTTTGCATGCTGTCTGGACAGATCATGGCATACACCTTGAGGTAGTAAAATGGAAAATAAAATGCAGAATATAGTGCTGCAGTTTCAGAGAAGTTGCAGTGTAGATTGACAAATTGAGTGCAAATACTGTGACAGGGTAGACTGGGAACTCAAATATTTATGTACTTTGCATATGAGAGATCCGTCCAAGAGTCTGTAACAGTGGTGTAGAAGCTGTCCTCATCTGGTGGTACATACTCTCAAATATTTGTATCTTCTACCCATTGGAAGAAGGATTCAGGGTCATGATCTTAAATGTGGACTATCTCCATGCCTTCAGTAGATCCTGCTTGATCTGCTGAATTCCCCTGCCAGTTTGGTTTGTGCTCCAATTCAAGCAAGTGAAGCCTACCTTATCTCCAGGAGTATAGCTAGGGGGTCTGACAGCCTGTCAGTGAGTTCTACCTTTAGCATTTCCTGCTATCTCCATGTGCTTCTGGTATTGTCTGTGCCCCCCCCACCCCACCCTTCCCACAAGAGACAGTCTGTGAAGGGGACTGATCTAGGTGCTACAATCCTGTCTGTATCAGAATTATTGTCAAGATTTTCAGCTCTGCTCTGTCTGGCCATGTCTTGAATGATATGTGCTTGGAAATGCTGGATGGAATGATAGGGTCGGGAAGATGTACATAAACCTCTGCTGTATAAGCAGCACCTCCACTGCTAATTAATTGATCTCATCCCATCGCGTGAAGGAGGTGTGCTAAATTCCCCAGCAAGAAAAATGGAAGCAGTTGGGTGATTCCTTTGATAAAGACGTCCAGTTTAAACCTCCTTGCTGTTGTGGAGATGAAGAAGAAGCAGGTGTAGCCCGGATGGAGCTACAGTGTGCATCGTCAAACTGAAAACTAGTGCAGCAGTATTCCTGCTGACGCATTCATAGGAAGGAGAGAAGAAAATGCTTGCACAGAGTGGATCTGGGGTTCTGTTGGACTGTGCTTGAAGGAATAAGAGTTATGATGCGGGTCTTCTCGTCGCACCTCTGGTGACATTTCTTTCTGAAATGCGGTCCAGTCCCAGTGTAAATGCTGTTCAAGAGGTTGGAGGCAGTGGCCAAATCTCCACCTTGCAGGTGACCATATCAACCATCTGAAAGTGAGCCATGATAGCTCATGCTCCTTCTCCCGCTATGTCTCCCGTTAACCCATCTCCTTGCCTAATTTTATACCAGGAGACCAAACTACAGTCTATGCCTCACAGTTTTATGGTGTACTGTGCTGTTACTTTGATCTCGATGCATTAACTGCCAACTTTTATTTTCCCAAGGCATTATAATCTTAGAAAGTATTTTTGCTCTTTTTTTGGGGTTTTATGGCTTCTCTCCCTTACTCAAAGCAGTTATAGAGTCGCAGAAACAAAGCAATAAAATGTTTCTGATTTTCTGATTATAATTTTCAGCAGTTGGTTCACTGCAACAATTGTACTGCTGCAAATGCCTGTTAACATAAAGTAGATCTCATATTTTGCTGCTGAATCCGAATTTGGTTCTTTTCTTTTTGAAGGTCTGGTCAGATTGCACTAACAGAACTCTTGACTAGTCTCTTTATAAGGATGTTGTCAAGAAGTTATTGTTAGTAACATTTCAACTTTGTTCCCTTTAGGTGGATTTGGTAAATATCGGAGGAAGTGATATCGTGGATGGAAATCATAAACTTACCCTGGGTTTGATCTGGAGCATCATCCTCCACTGGCAGGTAAATACTGTTCATTGACTCACTTAATTTTGTAGGGTTAGTATGCCTTTCATGTGGATAGTTAGTGATGAATCACCAGAACAGAGAGCTGTGATGTCATGTTACAGTAATTATTAATTTCTCCAGCTGCAGCACAGTCATTACTTACTGCAGTTAAACAATGTATTATTATACCAGACTGGTTTATCTTTGGTAATGTAATATTGGACAGCAGTGGTCAAATTAAGAATCCACAATTTATCTCCCTTTGCACAAGCACTAAGATGGATTTTTATAGTTTCCCTGAAGCTGCTCAAGTTTAGTACCTTGGTTCTGACAGCCACCACCTCTTGCATTGTTGTGACTCCTGGAATAAGATTTAAAAGCACTGTATGCAGCAATGGCACCGAATACTCCCTAGATGGGAGACTTGACTGCCTAGGGACATTGCCACTGACCATCCTGGTCTGGGGGATGTTGCTCTCTGGTTGTGTGTGTGACAGGCAGTAAGAAAACCAAGTTGAGGGAAAAAGCTTTGTGACCTCCACTATTTCTCAGGCAGTCAGGACAGCATTGGTTGAAGTGACTTATCATCGTGTCTTTGGAGAGACTAAATCCTGCCCTGACAGGAGTAATTCCACACTTAGCATTCAAAATTGTTACATCTTTTTGTGAATAGTAAGCACTTAAGCTTCCAACATGGTGAGGATGCTTCATGAATATGACCATTCACATGGTTAAGGAACTCAGTGCGTGTAAAAGATGATAAGGTGGAAACATTTCAGCCAGTAATGGATGAAACATAACAGTCTCATCCTGAGATTACTGTAATCAATGTTCAATGAAGTCCACTTCATGCAATATCACAAAATGGTTCATACTACTCCCACAATGTCTGAAGATTTAATCCAGAACCAGCCACACTTCAAACTAATATTCCTGTACAGCTGTCCTTTCAAATGGAAAATCACCTTGGGATATGATATCCACTAAAAGCACCACCTTTAGAAAGGCAAATATAATTAGACATGAAATACTGGCCTTGTGAGATAGTGATCAGATTCTTTGAATAAGTTGGAGTGGTGAAATGTTGAGTTGAAAGAAATGTTGCAGTGTGCTAAAGTGTACCATCACTCCTGTGGGATGGATTATATTGTGATGCAAAGGAGCCCTTTCTGTTTCATAGTCTGCTAATTTTGTTTTTAAATAATAATGTCCTTTTAACAGCTAAAGAAGCCTTTGAAGTGGCTTTAAGGTGAGCTATTATATGGAATGGAATTGTGTCTACTGTTCTGGTTTGCAGGGAGGGAGGGTTATTTGACTGCATGGAAACTTAATTTTGTCATGGATAGTGCTTTTACATTAGATCCACCATTGTTCCAAATGACATGATAGCGTGCCCCTACTTTATTTTTATCCATTTGTCATGGTTTAGTGGATATAATGTTCATCATATACGAGGGGTGATTGATAAGTTCGTGGCCTAAGGTAAAGGGAGTCAATTTTACAAACCCGAGCACATTTATTTTTCAACATAGTCCCCTCCTACATTTACATACTTAGTTCAGCGGTCGTGGAGCATACGGATCCCTTCTTTGTAGAAGACGACGTCTTGGACCTCCAGAAAGTGGTCCACAGCACGGGTGATTGATAAGTTCGTGGCCTAAGGTAGAAGGAGATGCGTTATTAACTTCAAACTTTCTGCATAATCACTCAAAGAGTTGAACTGCACATGCATGTAACGAGAGCTGTATAACTCATCTCCTTCTACCTTAGGCCACAAACTTATCAATCACCCTTCGTATCTGGGATACTTAGTAGTAGCTTTCATGTTATATGGCACAATTTATCAATATGGTTGAACTTCATATATTGATAGACTGACTTGGTTGAGGGGCAAGTGCAGTACCTGGGAAATATATGGATGAGCTCATCCAGCCTGCTAAACTGTGCAGGAGTTTACTTTGGTTGGAATTGTCACTGGGAACAGGAACAAGTGCTGATTATAATTTCCTACTGGTTATAACTTTTGACAGCTTTTTCCAAGATTGATTAGAAATTCTTGATCAGATAATAAAAATCAGTCACTCTTATCACTGAATACAGTAAAACCTGTTTCTATCATTTTCAATACAAACATCACTGTCCTGATGCCTGAGTATTTCCCCCTCACCCACCAGAAACTATCCCTGCTGTAGATCTGACATCAGTCATTGGCATCATGGTTGGTGCAGACATTGTGGGGCAAATAACCTGTTCCTCATTCTATAGTTTTTTGTGTTCTGTATAACACAATCAGAAAGGAGCAGGGCGAGGTCAATTCACTCTTCTCACCTGTCCTGCCATTCATTATCATCACTGCTGATCTAGGTATGCTGACCTCAACTCTCCTCTACCAGTTCCTCATAATTCATTGACCTTGCAAATATTTTTCTTTCTCCGCCTGTCATATGTGTAATGATCTGGCTTTCATCACCTTCTGGGGCAGAGACGCACTATCCTCTGAGAGAAGACATTTCTGCACACTTCATTTTAATTCGTTGGGCTGTTTTGTGATTGTTGCACTGATGGCAACATCTCAACATCTACCCTCTTGAGCTCATTTTGGATTTTATCTGTTTGAATGAAGTCATTCCTCATCCTTCTCGACTCCAAGAAATACAGATCCAAGCTGCTAAACTGCTTCTGATAGGGCAAACTGATCTCGGGGATTTGCCTGGAGATGCTCTTTTAGAAGTCCTGTGAAGCTGCTTTTAGATAAAGGGACCAAAACTTTGTGCAGTGTTTCAGGTGTAGCCTCACCAGTGCTCTGTGTGACTGGAGCAGAATCTCCCAATGCTTAAAATTCATCATCTTTGCAAAATATCACGATGAGGCCACTCTCAGGGTGGAGGAGCAACACCTCCTATTCTATCTTGGTAGCCTCCAACCTGATGGTATGATCATCATTTTTTCCTTCCAGTAATTTTTTTCCTTCTTCCTTCTCTTTTTCCTTCACCACTTTGGCCTCTTGCCTCTTCTCCTCACCTGCCTATTACCTTCCCCGGTGCCCCTCCCTCTTCCCTCTATCCCATAGTCTACTCTTCTCTCCTACCAGATTCCTCCCTGTCCAACCCTTTACCTTTCTCACCCAAACAACAGGAATTCTGCAGATGCTGGAAATTCAAGCAACACACATCAAAGTTGCTGGTGAACGCAGCAGGCCAGGCAGCATCTATAGGAAGAGGCGCAGTCGACGTTTCAGGCCGAGACCCTTCGTCAGGACTAACTGAAGGAAGAGTTAGTAAGAGATTTGAAAGTGGGATGGGGAGGGGGAGATCCAGAATGATAGGAGAAGAAAGGAGGGGGAGGGATGGAGCCAAGAGCTGGACAGGTGACGAAGGGTCTCGGCCTGAAACGTCGACTGCGCCTCTTCCTATAGATGCTGCCTGGCCTGCTGCGTTCACCAGCAACTTTGATGTGTGTTACCTTTCTCACCCACCTGGGTTCTCCTTTCATTTTCTAGCTTGCCCTCTCTTTTTTCTTTCCCCCGACTTTTTATTCTGGCAACTTCCCCCTCAATTTCCAGTCCTGAAGAAGGTTCTCAGCCTGAAACACCAACCACTTATTCATTTCCATAGATGTAGCCTGCTGAGTTCCTCCAGCATTTTATGTGTGTTTTACTGGTTTTCCAGCATCTGCAGAATCTATTGTGTTTACCTTTGCAATAAAGGCTGAGACACCAGCTGATTGTTTAATTTCTGCCTGCCGTCCTAACCTCCCTGCAAACTTATAGTGATTTATGCATTAGATCATCTAGATTTCTCTGAATGTCCGTCATTTGTAGTCTCTATCCATTTATATAATCTGCCTTTAGATTCCTTTTTCCACAGTGTGTGACCTCATACTTGTCCAGAATCTTGCCAGATTTTTGTCTAGTTGCTTCATCTATCTCTATCCACAATATCCTTGACACAGCATGTCCTTCTATCTATTTTCATATCATTGGCAAACTTGGAAACCTGCATTTTGTTCCCTGCCCCAGGTCATCAATGTTTATAGTAGCAGTCGAGAGGTGTGACTGATTCCAAGAGTACTCCACTAGTTACAGCCCTTTGGCCTGAAAAGGACCTGCTTATACTAATTCTGTTTTCTGTGTGATGGTCAGTTTGTAAATCCATCCTAACTTGATTTTTTTGGTATCTTGGTTTTTTAACATGTGCACCAGTCTCTGATTGGTGCTTTGTTAAATGTCTTTTGGAAATTTAGATGCACAATATCAGCAGTTTCCCCTGTTATCAAATCTCCTTGTCATGTCTTGAGGGATATTCAGCAAATCTGTCAAACATGGGTTTACCTTTCATAAAACTGTGTAGACCAGGTTTGTTGATATTGTTCATATCCTTGCCCATCCTCTAGGCTCCCCTCCCCCTTTCTTTCTCCCTAGGCCTCCCGTCCCATGATCCTCTCCCTTCTCCAGCCTCATATCCCTTTTGCCAATCAACTTTCCAGCTCCTAGCTCCATCCCTTCCCCTCCTGTCTTCTCCTATCACTTTGGACCTCCCCTTCCCCCTCCCCCCCCTCCCCCTCCCATTTTCAAATCTCTTACTACCTCTTCTTTCAGTTAGTCCTGATGAAGGGTCTCAGCCAGAAACGTCTACTGTACCTCTTCCTATAGATGCTGCCTGGCCTGCTGCGTTCACCAGCATTTTTAATGTGTATTGCTTGAATTCCTGCATCTGCAGATTTCCTCGTGTTTGCGTCGTTCATATTGAGCTTTCTTAAATGATTATTGATGGTAGCTTCTTATCAACAACATATATTAAACAAACCAGCCCATAGTTCCCTGCTTTATATTGAATCAGGAAATAATGCTAGTTGTTTTCCACCCTTCTCGTACCCTGCCTGAATTTACCAAGATCTAAAAATGTTCAATCAATGGGTCTACTATCACTTCAATGGGTGTAAGCCATTGGGTCCCAATGATTTATCTGCCTTTTTCTCCTTGAGTTTATAGAATACCTTTCCCCTTGTGATTGTGATTTCTTTTTCACAAATTCCTCTCTGTTAGTTTATTAGGCCATTTGTTATCTTGTGGGATATTTTCAGTGTCATCCATGCTGAAAACTGATGCAAAGATTCAGATTTAACATCATGGCCATTCCTTTGTTTTCCATTATTAATTCACCAATCCCTTGTTCTCAATGCTTCTCTGAGGCTACATCCACACTAGACTGGATAATTTTGAAAACACTGGTTTCGCGTAAAAACGACAGGCGTCCACACCAGGTGTTTTTCAAAATACCTCCGTCCACATTAGAACGGATAGTTGGGTGAATCTCCTCCTACTGGGCATGCGCAGGACACACGAAAAACAAGCGAAGAGGAAACAGTGTACTTGGTGCGTGTTTGTCCCGTGTACATGTTTGTCCTGTTAGACTAGAAAAACTTAAAAGGAAATTGCCAAACGAAAGACTTGGTGCGTGTTTGTCCAGAAACATTTCCTACAGCCATAGTCTCTTCACCGATGAAAGGGACGACAGCTACAACTAAATGCAATAAGTCTTGTTACTGGGCAAAAGTGAAATTTGCTGTTACCTCATTTGTTTGCCTTTACTTTTGCCATGTCTTTGTGTATTATTTTGCTGTATTTAACATGTGCAATAAAACAAGTTACTGGGCAAAAGTAGCAATTGCATCTATTGAATGTTTGCACAAGCAATACATTAATAATGTTACACAAGCGTGGCGGTGGACAAACCCAAGTGCAGAACACTGGCGCGGGGGCAGAGTCTAGACTTAGAACTAACAGCCTTAAGAACCATGAAACAAGGTTACTCACACCGGAGTCGACCGACAAACTGGCAGCTCCTTCTTGTGATCACAGGGTCTTTATCCTGCATTTCCTGATGGAAAGCAGGTGTGTATAGTTAGTGGAATCTGGGAATGATTGGAAATTAAACGAGGGGATTGAAGCCCAATTCCTGAGGTAAATAGTGAGGTGGGGGATTGCCAGAAGGGACCATCACAAATAAAGTGCCTGGTTAAATGTATAAAACATGTCTGCATCAGTGTTATCTTGTATTTCCATACAATGTTACATTAGGCTGTTACACATCTATTGTCAGAGAAGTACTTGCATAAGTAGGTAAACCACCTTCATACAAGCAAGGACAGAAAACAGGGCAAAGTGAGTATACTTGTTTATTCAGTAAGCTATGGGTCAAAGTATTTGGTGAGTATATTTCTAACTCTTCTGGCTTCAGTCTCGTTGCCGTCTGTTCTGATATTGTTAGGTTGTGTGGGGGGTTGTGATCAAGAAAACAATGAAATGCCGCGCTGTCGCCATCTGTTCCGGCACATCATGACAGCGTTTTTAAAAATATCCGTTTACCGCGTCCACACTGCTCTGCACAATCGGTGTTTTCAAATTTACACACTTTGGGGGAGGAAAACGCCGTTTCAGTGTGGACGGAGGGTCAAAATGAAGAGAAAAAGCTTCGGTTATGGATTTATCTGGTTTAGTGTGGACGTAGCCTCAGTTACCACTTTCCTATTTGCATATTATTTGTCTTCTCAAAATTATTCTGTCCTTTCTCAAAATATTAAGGTGTTTTGCTGCTGATGCTAAAATCTTTCCAAGTCTTGTTGCTTTGATGCCTTACTTTTCAATTTAATATGATATTTGACGTCCTTTGTTAGCTGAAGTTTGCACCTGTTTTGCATTAAATATCCCTTTTTAAAAGGCATGTGCATAGACAGGAAATCTTCAGAGGGATGTGAGCCAAACACAGACAAATCAGATCGGCAACTTAGTTGGCATGGATCAGTTCGGCCAAAGGTCTTGTCTACATGCTGCATAATTCTATGAAGTTAATTGGGATAAATTCCTCCGGAGTATGACAAACTATCTGTTAAAATATCCGCTGCTGTTCATCATCTGAGTTCCCTCTGTTTATTTCCCACAGCTCTACCTTCATACCATTATAATTGGCCATTTAATTTTAAGGTAGTAGTTATGATCCTGTGGTGTTCTCCCTCAAAATGCAGTCAGAATTCTATCATATTGTGGTGTCACATCCTCTGAGATGTTTAAACAAAAGATTTCTCATCAATTATTACTTACAATCAGATCTAACATAACCCTTAGATCATGACTCGGCTCCTTGATTATCAAGGCTACTCCACCTCATTTCCTTTAGGCTTGTACATTTGGAACATGGACTAATGTGACCATTAGTCAGCCACATCTCCAGAACAGATATTAGATCATACTTGTATGTTGCTATTTGTACTGTTAACTCAACTATAGGAAGATGGAACGATTTAGTACTGAACCGGCCATTTGGCCATGATTTTCTGCTGATATTGGTGCCAATTTATGCTGAATGTCTTCTTCCTGTTCATAATCCATTCCCTTCATATTCATATGTCTATCTAAAGTCCTCCGAAACTCTTTCAAACTGTGCGCATCCACTACTACCCTGATAACCTGTTGCAGGAACCGATCACCCTCTGTGTGCATACAAAACAAGCCAACTTACCCCTCTTAATGTTCTAGTGTACACTGGGATAAAGATTCTGACTGTCTACACTATCTGCAGTAAATTAATTTATTTTTGTCAAATGCACTGAGGTACAATGAAAAGTTTCTTTTGCATACCGTTCATACAGATCATTTCATTACAACACTGCATTGAGGTAATACAGGATAAAACAATAACAGTGTGCAGAATAGAGTGCTGCAGTTATAAAGAAAGTGCAGGGCAGATAGGCAATAAAGTGCAAGGTCATTATGAGGTAGATTGTGAGGTTTAGAGTCCACTGTATCATACTAGTGAGCTGTTCAATAGTTTTATAACAGTGGGCCTGAATCTGTCCTTGAGATTGGTGATCCGTGCTTTTAGGGAAATGAGAGAATGTCCAAGGTGGGTGAAGTCTTTCATTATGTTGGGTGCTTTACCAGGACATCAATAAGTGTAGAAAGGGTCTATGGAGGGGAGGCTGATTTTTGTGATGTGCTGAACTGTGTCCACAACTCTCTGCAATTTTTATGCAGTCATGGGCAGAGCAATCGTTGGGTGGAAACATGATGCATCTGGATAGGATACATTGAATTAAATTGACTTTATTACTTGCATCCTTCACATACATGAGGAGTAAAAATCTTTATGTTATGTCTCTGTCTAAATACAATGTGTAATTTATAGTAATTTATAATAAATAGTATGTACAACAGGCCAGTCACTATAACATAAAAATACAATTGTATCAGTGTGAATTAATCAGTCTGATGGCCTGGTTATAGAGGCTGTCCTGGAGCCTGTTGGTCCCGGCTTTTATACTGCAGTATCATTTCCCAGATGGAAGCAGTTGGAATAGTTTGTGGTTGGGGTGACTCAGGTCCCCAATGATCCTTCGGGCCCTTTTTACACACATGTATTTGTAAATGCCTTGAATAGAAACATAGAAACATAGAAAATAGGTGCAGGAGTAGGCCATTCGGCCCTTCGATCCTGCACCGCCATTCAGTACGATCATGGCTGATCCTCCAACTCAGAACCCTGTACCTGCCTTCTCTCCATACCCCCGATCCCTTTAGTCACAAGCGCCATATCTAACTCCCTCTTAAATATAACCAAGAGTGGGAAGTTCGCATCTACAGATCCACTTGGCTGTCCACACCACTCTCTGCAGGGTCCTGCGATTGAGGAAATCAATCCCATACCAGGCAGTGATGCAGCCAGTCAGAATGCTCTCAATTGTGACCCTATAGAACCAGTTCTTTCTCGTTCCTTAAAGTGACAGTCCCACAGTTAGTCTTTGTCTCTCTCTCTCTCTTTTCAAAAGCACAGTTAATAGGGGTAAACAAGCACAGTTCATAGGGGTAATTCAGGATCCCATCACACATGCGACTGTCCACTTGTTAGGAACACTGTACCTCAGAGATGGCTAAGGTGCAGGTTGCTCCAGAGGCTCAGTGTTGGTGATATCGAACCAAGCGTAAAAAAGATTTAGCTCATCTGAAAGAGAGGCAGGGATGTTGTAAACACCACAGCATTTAGCTTTGTAGTCTGAGATGGTGTGCAGACCTTACCATAAGCTGTGCATGTTGTTGGTGGAGAGTTGTGTATGGATCTTGTCCTTGTGTTCTTGTTTCGCTGCTTTGATGACTTTGCATAGATCGTAACTGAGTTCCTGTTGATTACCGGCAATGTAAGCTACCTTGTGCGGTTAGTGCTGCTCGCATGGAACTGTTGATCCAAAGTTTCTGGTTTGGATAGACGCTGACTGATTTTTGGGGGACAACATCCTCGATGCACTTCCGAATGAAACTCGTGATCCCTTCCATGAACTCGGAGACATCCTCATCATGAAAGGCATTCCAGTTGACATAATCAAAGCAGTCCTGTAGCATGGAGACCAACTGGTCAGATCAACAGTGTATGGTTTTAACAATAGCTACCTCTTGTTTCAGCTTCTGCCTGTATGTCGGCAGAAGCAAGCTGGAGGAGTGATCTGATTTTCCAAAGAGCGGGTGGAGGAGTACTTTGTAAGCATTGTGGAAGGGAGAGTAGCAGTGGCTGAGTATGCTATCTCCCCGTGTGCTCACCTGGATGTGTTGACAAAACTTTGGAGAGACTTTAGACAGTGATGCTCTATTAAAGTCACCAGTGACGATGAAGGCAGCCTCTAAGTGTGCAGTCTCCCGGCTGCTGATAGTCTTGTACAGTTCCTTGAGAGCCAGGTCAGTAACAGCCTGCGGTGGAAGATACACAGCTGTGGTAATAACAGCCGTGAACTCCCTAGGCAGCAGGAATGGTGCATCCATTAAAAATTGCTAAGGGTCCAAGGAGATGAGCCATATTTTTTTAAGAGGAATCAGAGGATCTGGTGAGCTCTCATAGCTGCATTATCATCACGGTTGAGTCAGCACAGGCTACTGGTGATGTTTGCTCCCAGGAACTTTAAGGTCTCAAACTCTTGACCTCAGCACTGTCGATATAAGCACCACCCCACTGCCTGCAGTCAATGACCAACTCATTTATTTTGCTGATACTGAGGGAAATATTGTTGTCACGACACCATGTCACCAGGTTCCATCTACTTACTTTACTCCAACTCGTTGTTATTTGAGATAAAGCCCACTACAGTGGTATCATCTGCAAACAAGTAGATGGAGTTAGAGCAAAATTGGACCATGCAGCCATGAGTATACAAGGAATAGAGTAGGGTGCAGAGGTCGCAGCCTTGTGGGGCATCAGTGTTGACGATAATCAGAGTGAAGGTGTTGCTGCTTATATTCACTGATTGTAGTCTGTTGGTCAGGATGTTAATGATTCAGTTGCAAAGAGAGGTGTTGAGTCCCAGGTCTAAGAGTTTGGTTTGAATTACAGTACTGAATGCGGAGCTGTAGTCAATAAACAATAGTCTGATGTAGGTGTCTTTACAGTTCAGATACTCTAGGGATGAGTGTAGGGCCAGGAAAGCTTGTTTCAATGGAAGGTGAATTGCAGTGGGCCAAGATGGTTTAGGAGCCCAGAGTTACTGAGTGCCATGACAAGCCTCTCAAAGCATATAAAGATGATGGATGTCAAAACCACCTGGTGGTACATTTCCTTGGCTGTCATAATTTTTAAAATGTCTATCAGGACACCCCTCAACCTCTGACACTAAGGAAAACACTCAAGTTTGTCCAATCTTTCCTTT
This sequence comes from Mobula hypostoma, assembly GCF_963921235.1. Lineage (NCBI taxonomy): Eukaryota > Metazoa > Chordata > Chondrichthyes > Myliobatiformes > Myliobatidae > Mobula > Mobula hypostoma. The sequence goes on along the minus strand of NC_086102.1, from coordinate 66,680,620 downwards.
CTGCTTATGCCCTGTAAGCCAGATAGCATCTTGCTAAAGCAGTTCTGGACCCTTTTCAGTCTCCATACCCTTCCTATAATGGGGCAACAGACTTCTCAAAATACACAAGTGTAGCCTTACTAAAATTTTATATGGCTATACAAAGTTTTATAAATCTGTATCTTGCTACAAATGCTACATACATTCTGATGGGTTTTCTCTCTGCTTCATACTTCTGTTTGCATTTGCTGCTGCAGTCTGTCACACTTTGCCAGTTTCCCCCTCACCAACCATCATCAGGTGATGGCAAACAAGCATCACCAGATGATGGTTGGGATATGAAAACTGAACAAAGGGTGCTTCATTTGCACAGATTCTTTGTGTGTTAAATCTGCCATATCACGTCATGGGGAATGTGGTATTCACCTATAAAGCAGGTAATGCAGAATGGTGTTCTTTAATGGTTAAATTAAAAGGAGAAGTTATAGAACATAGAATAGTACAGCACAGTACAGGCCCTTCGACCCACCATGTTGTGCCGACCCTCAAACCCTGCCTTCCATATAACCCCCCACCTTAAATTCCTCCATATACCTGTCTAGTAGTCTCTTAAACTTCACTAGTGTATCTGCCTCCACCACTGACTCAGGCAGTGCATTCCATGCACCAACCACTCTCTGAGTAAAAAACCTTCCTTTAATATCCCCCTTGAACTTCCCACCCCTTACCTTAAAGCCATGTCCTCTTGTATTGAGCAATGGTGCCCTGGGGAAGAGGCGCTGGCTATCCACTCTATCTATTCCTCTTATTATCTTGTACACCTCCATCATGTCTCCTCTCATCCTCCTCCTTTCCAAAGAGTAAAGCCCTAGCTCCCTTAATCTCCGATCATAATGCATACTTTCTAAACCAGGCAGCATCCTGGTAAATCTCCTCTGTACCCTTTCCAATGCTTCCATATCCTTCCTATAGTGAGGCGACCAGAACTGGACACAGTACTTCAAGTGTGGCCTAACCAGAGTTTTATAGAGCTGCATCATTACATTGCGACTCTTAAACTCTATCCCTCGATTTATGAAAGCTAACACCCCATAAGCTTTCTTAACTACCCTATCCACCTGTGAGGCAACTTTCAGGGATCTGTGGACATGTACCCCGAGATCCCTCTGCTTCTCCACACTACCAAGTATTGTACTCTGCCTTGGAGTTGGTCCTTCCAAAGTGTACCACCTCATACTTCTCCTGGTTGAACTCCATCTGCCACTTCTCAGCCCACTCCTGCATCTTATCAATGTCTCTCTGCAATCTTTGACAATCCTCTACACTTTCTACAACACCACCAACCTTTGTGTCATCTGCAAACTTGCCAACCCACCCTTCTACCCCCACATCCAGGTTGTTAATAAAAATCACGAAAAGTAGAGATCCCAGAACAGATCCTTGTGGGACACCACTAGTCACAATCCTCCAATCTGAACGTACTCCCTCCACCACGACCCTCTGCCTTCTGCAGGCAAGCCAATTCTGAATCCACCTGGCCAAACTTCCCTGGATCCCATGCCTTCTGACTTTCTGAATAAGCCTACTGTGTAGAACCTTGTCAAATGCCTTACTAAAATTCATATAGATCACATCCACTGCACTACCCTGGTCACCTTCTCAAAGAACTCTATCAGGCTTGTTAGACACGATCTGCCCTTCACAAAGCCATGCTGACTGTCCCTGATCAGACCATGATTCTCTAAATGCCCAGCGGTCCTAACTCTAAGAATCTTTTCCAACAGCTTTCCCACCACAGATGTAAGGCTCACTGGTCTATAATTACCTGGACTATCCCTACTACCTTTTTTGAACAAGGGGACAACATTTGCCTCCCTCCAATCCTCCGGTACCATTCCTGAGGACAATGAGGACATAAAAATCCTAGCCAGAGGCTCAGCAATCTCTTCCTTCACCTCGTGGAGCAGCCTGGGGAATATTCCTTTAGGCCCCAGGGACTTATCCGTCCTAATGTATTTTAACAACTCCAACACCTCCTCTCCCTTAATATCAACATGCTCCAGAAGATCAACCTCACTCATATTGTCCTCACCATCCTCAAGTTCCCTCTCATTGGTGAATACCGAAGAGAAGAGAATACCATTGAGGACCTCGCTCACTTCCACAGCCTCCAGGCACACCTTCCCACCTTTATCTCTAATCGGTCGTAACTCCACTCCTGTCATCCTTTTTTCCTTCACATAATTGAAGAATGTCTTGGGGTTTTCCTTTACCCTACTCGCCAAGGCCTTCTCATGCGCCCTTCTTGCTCTTCTCAGCTCCTTTCTTGCTTCCCTATATTCCTCAATAGACCCATCTAATCCTTGCTTCCTAAACCTCATGTATGCTGCCTTCTTCCACCTGACTAGATTTTCCACCTCACTTGTCACCCATGGTTCCTTCACCCTACCATTCTTTATCTTCCTCACCGGTACAAATTTATCCCTAACATCCTGCAAGAGATCTCTAAACATCGACCACATGTCCATAGTACATTTCTCTGCAAAAACATCATCCCAATTCACACCCACAAGTTCTAGCCTTATAGCCTCATAATTTGCCCTTCCCCAATTAAAAATTTTCCTGTCCTCTCTGTTCTGTCCTTTTCCATGATAAAGCTAAAGGCCAGGGAGCGGTGGTCACTGTCCCCCAGATGCTCACCCACTGAGAGATCTGTGACCTGACGTGGTTCGTTATCTAGTATGGCATTCCCCCTAGTCAGCCTGTCCACATACTGTGACAGGAATCCGTCCTGGACACACTTAACAAACTCTGCCCCATCTAAACCCTTGGAACTAATCAGGTGTCAATCAATATTAGGGAAGTTAAAGTCACCCATGATAACAACCCTGTTATTTTTGCACCTTTCCAAAATCTGCCTCCCAATCTGCTCCTCTGTATCTCTGCTGCTACCAGGGGGCCTGTAGAATACCCCCGATCGAGTAACTGCTCCCTTCCTGTTCCTGACTTCCACCCATACTGATTCAAAAGAGGATCCTGCTACATTACCCACCTTCTCTGTAATCGCTGACCAGTAATGTCACCCCTCCTCCCCCTTTCCCCCCTCTCTATCCCTTTTAAAGCACTGACATCCAGGAATATTGAGAATCCCTTCCTGCCCTGGTGCCAGCCAATTTTCTGTAATGTAAATTCCATAAAGTTGGTTTGTGTTGTCTGAAAATTTTAATATTGAGTAATGTTTGAAGTTAGACATTGAAATTGATGGAGGCCTTGCACCAAAAATCAGTTTCCTATACTGAAAAGGATGAGCAGCAATAAAACTACTACCAGAGCATCTAGGATTCAAATCAGATAAGCAATTCATCTCAGAAATGATGGTGGTAATCCGAAGCTATTTTCTCTGAAGGCTTAAAGAAGTTGAGTCACTTGACGATTTCAAGACTGAGATGGGAAGGTTTCAAGGATTGTGGGGCAATGGAAAGTAGTAGAGCTACAACCATGTCAGCCCCTGCACAGAACCAAGAATAGTACAGGCCCTTTGGCTCATGATGTTGTGCTGAACTTTTAACTTACTCCAGGATCAACCAAATACTGCCCTCCCGCATAACCCTCCATTTTTCTTTTATCTTATCACCTTAAAATTATGCTATCTCATACTAGCCATTTATACCCTGGGAAAAAGGTGCTAGCTATCCACTCAATGCTGATTGTCATCTTGTACACTGCTATCGGGTCACCTCTCAACCTCCTTCGCTCCAAAATTTAAAGCCCTAGCTCGCTCAACCTATCCTCAGAAGAAATGCTCTCTTGTCAAGGCAGCATCCGGGTAAATCTCTTCTGCACCCTCTCTAAAGCTTCCATATCCTTCTTATAATGTAGCAATCAGAGCTGAACACAATACTCCAAGTGTGATCTAATCAGGGTTTTATAGAACTGCAACATCACCTTGTCACTCTTGAACTCAATCCCCCGACTATGAAGGTCAAAAGACCTTCTGAACAACCCTATCAATTTGCGTGGCAACTTTGAAGGATCTGTGGATGTGTACCTCAACATCCCTCTGTTCCTCCATTCTGCTAAATCCTGCCATTTACCCTTTACTCTATCTTAAATTTTGACTTTCCAAAGTGAATCACTTCACACATTTTTAGATTGAACTCTATCTGCCACTTCTCAGCCCAGCTCTGCATCCTCTCATTGTTTTGTTGTAATGTATGACAAACTTCTGCGCTATCCACAACACCACCAACCTTTGTGTCATCTGCACGCTTACTCACCCACCCTTCGACTTTCTCATCCAAGGCATTTACAAAAATCACAAAGAGCAGGGATCCTAGAAAGATTCCTGTACAACACCACAGGTCACCAACCTTCTGGCAGAATGCACGCCATCTGCAACTGCTCTCTGCCTTCTGTGGGTAAAACAATCTTGAATCCACGCAGCCAAGCTCCCTGGATCCCATGCCTCCTGGCTTTCTCATGGGGAACCTTGTTGAAGCCTGACTAAAATCCATGTACACCACATCCACTGCTGTTCTCTCATCAATTTGTTTTGTCACTATCTTGAAGAATTCACTCAGGATTATGAGGGGTGACTTGCCCCTCAGAAAGCCATGCTGACTATCGCTAATCAGACAATGCTTCTCCAAATTCTTGTAAAACTTGTCTCAAAGAAACATCTCCAAATGGAAGGGCTCCTACATGGGACCAAAAGAAGCTGCAGAACCTAGTCAGCTCCATCTTGCCCACTAGCCTACAAAGTACCCAGGACACCTTTAGGGAGCGGTGTCTTAGAAAGGCAGCGTCCATTATTAAGGACCTCCAGCACCTAGGGCATGCCCTTTCCTCACTGTTACCATCAGGTAGGAGGTACAGAAGCCTGAAGGCACAGACTCAATGATTGAGGAATAGCTTCTTCCCCTCTGCCATCTGATTCCTGAATGACATTGAAGGTTTGGACACTACCTCACTTTGTTTTTAATATACACTATTTCTGTATGTGCACATTTTTAAAATCTATTCAATATATGTATTTGATTTTCTTGTTTATTTATTATTACTATTTTTTTCTCTCTGCTAGATTGTGTATTGCATTGAACTGCTGCTGCTTAGTTAACAAATTTCACGTCACATGCTGGTGATAATAATTCTGATTCTGATGTTTGCCCACCATTGATGTAAGACTCACTTACAGGATTATTCTATTACCCTCTTTGAATAAAGGAATAACATTTGCCGCTCTCCAATTTTCTGGTACTACTTTGTGGCCATTTAGGATGCAAGGAACATAGCAAAAGATTAATCTCTTCCTTTACTTCCTAGGGCATTTCCCATTCTGCCTCAGGCACTTATCTGTCCTAATGTTTTACAAACGTCCCAGCACATTCTCTTTCTTAATGTCTACACATTCCAGCATATTAGCCTGTTCTATGCTCTCTTCACTTTGGTTAAGGTTCCTCTCACATGTGAGTACTGAAGTAAAATATTCATTAAGGACCTCCCCTACATTCTCTGACTCCAGGCACATGTTTTCTCTTTAATCCCTGATTGGTCCCATCCTCCCTGTAGTCATCCTCCTGTTGTTCACTTATGTGTAGAATGCCTTAATCCTTAATCCTACTTGCCAAGGCCTTCATGTCTTCTGGCTCTCATTAGTCCCTTCTTAAACTCATTCCTCACTACCCTGTAATTCAAAGGAGCTCTCTCTTGCTTCCTAAACCTAAGTATTCTTCTTTCTTCCTCTTGATGAGATGTTCTGCCTCTCTTGTCAACCGTATTTCCTTCACTCTTTCATTCTTTCTCTGCCTCTAAGGGACAAACAGATCCAGAACCCCATTTAAGAGCTCCCTGTCAACGTCCACATTTCCATTGTGCATTTCTGAGTACATTTGTTGCCAATTTACACACCCAAGTTCCTGCCTAATTGCATCATAATTCCCTTTCCTCTAATTAAATACCTCCTTACCATCTGCTTTTATCCCTGTCCAAGGTCAAGGAAATGTGGTCACTCTCTCCGAAATGCTCACACACCAAGAGATCTCTCAACCAATTGCCTAATATCAGATCCTGAATGTCCCCTTCACTCGTCAGTCTGTCCACAGTGTGTCAGGAATCCTTTCTGTGCATACCTAACACCAAGGAGTTGCCAAAAAATATTAGGGAAGTTAAAGTCACCTATGACAACAATACTGTTACTTTGGCACCTTTCCAAAAGGTGCCTCGTGATTTGCTCCTCAGTGTCTCTGTTGCTATCGGGTTGTCTGTAGAATACTTCAAATAGAATGCTAGCCTCCTTCCTGTTTCTGACTTCCACCCACATAGAATGCTAGCCTCCTTCCTGTTTCTGACTTCCACCCACACTCAGTGGAAAACCCCTCTATGATGCCTTTTTCTGCATCTGTTGTACTATATCTGATTAGGAATGACACTCCCCCACATCTTACCTCCTTCCCTGACCCTTTTGAAAGATATAAACCCCAGGGCTTCCATTATCCATTCCTGCCCGTGTGATAACCAAGTTTCTGTAATGGCCACAATATTCTAGTTCTATGTACTGACCCATGCTCTATATTCATCACCTTTCTTCCTGATACTTCTCGCATTAGATACATTTTAATCCAGCCAACTGATTGCAATTATGCCCTATCTACCACCTGTCCTCCTCAGAGTCTTTCTACACATTTCATCTACCTTTACAACAGTTGCTTCATCCTCTGATCTAATTGTTCTGGTTCCTATCCCCTGCCAACCAAGTTTAAACCCTCTCCAACAGACCAAGCAAACCAACCTGCTTGGATATTAGTCTCCTCAAGTTCAGGTGTACCCTGTCCCTTTTGTCCCAATCTACCTTCCCCGAAAGAGTCCCAGTGATCCTCGAATCTGAAACCCTGCCCCGGCACCAGTTCTTCAGCCACACATTTGTCTGCCCTAATATCCTATTCTTATACTCTCTGGCGTGTGGCGCAGGCAGCAGTCTGGAGATTACTACCCTTGAGGTTCTGATTTTCAGCTTACTGCCTAACTCCTTTATCTGATGGAATAGGATAACAAGCCTTGAGGATAGGAATGATAAATTCCTGTTCCTGTGTTCCCATTGATAAGTTTGCATGCTAACAAACTCCGTGGCAGCACATCAAGTCGGTCTCTACTGGAGAGGAGATAATACTGTTTTTGCATTGAAAACAAAATTCATTTTTATATTTGTGAATTAATTTATTGGCTCTTTTATTTTGGTATGTCATCATGTCTTCACCAGGAAAGCTGCTGATTTTCTGATGTAGAAGATGAATGATAAAAAAAATCATGTAGCAAATAAAGATTTCCATTATTGATTTCTATCGTATGTTGGAATATAATCATGTTGAATTGGCATTTAACTTTTCCATTATTTCAAATTCAGAGATCAGATCATTAGCTCCCATGTAATTGAGGAAAATAGCTGTACTGCTCTCATTTTTCAAGTTGAAGTCAAGATTTAGATTTGTCTTCACCACAGCTTGTCCTGAAAGATATTGAGCTTTGCAGCATTTGAATGAGAAAATATCTTAATAGATAATTCAGTGGGCTGGGCTAAATGGAAATGGTGATTTGATGTCCTGAATCATTTGCACACACGTAATCTTATCCCTAACACATGGGCAGCAAAGCAGTCGATAATTGACTTCGTTTTCACTTTCACTTAAAGTATTAGTCTTTTTCTTCCCTGAGACTCCATACCAAAAGTAAACTTGATGATGGTATTAAAATGAATTTGATCGTTATATTTTCCTTTCACAGAATATCAAAACATTCAAAGTAAAATTATTATCCAAGTACATATATTTCACCATATACAGTACAACTGTAAGATTCGTTTTCTTGCATGCATTCATAGTAAATCCAAAAAACATAATACTGTAGAATCAATGAAAGATTACAGCCAGCACGAGGAACCAACAACCAATTTGCAGAAGACAACAAACTGTGCAAACACAGAAGAAAAGAACAAGGAAATAATTATAATAGGTAAATAAGCAATAATATCAAGATCTTGAGATGAAGAGTCATTGGGAGTGAGTCCATAGGTTGTGAGAACAGTTTGACAATGGGGTTAGTGAAGGTTATACCTGGTGCAAGAGCCTGATGGTTGAGGGTAATCCTAAAACTGATGGCATGAATCCTGAGACTCCTTTACTTTCTTTCTGATGGCAGCAGCAAGATGAGAGCATGGTCTGGATGGTTGATGGGGTGGGGAGGGAGAGGGCATGATGACAGATGCTGCTTTCCTGCAATAGCACTCTGTGTAGATGTGCTCATGGTTGGGAGGGCTTTACCTATGATGGACTGGACCGTATCCACCACTGTTTGTAAGATTTTCCATTCCAGTAGAATTGGTGTTTCCATGCCAGGCCATGATGCAACCTGTCTATATACTCTCCACCTCACTTCTATAGAAGTTTGTCAAAGCTTTAGAATCTTCACAAACCTTTAAGAAAATAGAGGCGCTGCCATATTTTCTTCTCAATTGCATTTTTGTGCTGGACCCAGGACAGATCTTCTGAAATGATAACAGTGAGGAATTTTAAATTGCTGACCTTTTCCACTTCACTTCTGATCCTCTGATGATTACTGACTCATGGACCTCTGGTTTCCTCCTCCTGAAGTCAATAATCAGCTCCTTGGTCTTGCTGACATTAAGAGGTGGTTGTCGTGGCAACATTCAGTCAGGTTTTCTTTTTTTTTTGGTAATTTATTTTTTATTGAATTTTATCATTCAAGAAACATATCCATAAGATGTATTTCAGATACTGTGTGTGTGTGTATATATATGTATGTATGTGTGTGTGTATGTATATATATATATATATATATATATATATATATATCATATAATCATATTTGTCTCAGATCTCCACATAATATTTATCTGAGGTATACACCTATAGAAAGCAGAAAAAAAAAGAACAATTGAAAGAAGAAAACTATGTACAGAGTAGGGAGTGATTTTTTTTTACAACATATTCATTGACTTGTGAGAATAAAATCAGGGCTATGAGGTGTTTTGTAGTTAAACCATTTTTCCAGTATGAATAAAATTGTTCCAACTTATGATTAACAGATGCTGTTATCTTCTCCATTTCGTAAATGTCCATTGTAATTTCCATCCATACATTTAAAGTTGGGCTCTCCTATGATAACCATTTCCTGGTAAGGGTCTTTTTACCAGCCACCAGCAGTACATTCATTAAATATTTATCTCTCTTCAACCATTCTTGAGGTATAGACCCAAAATATATGGTCTTACTCTCTAAGGGTATGTCACATTTAAAGATGTATTGTAGGGCATTGTGTATCCCACTCCAATAGTCTTTGATAACGGGGCATTCACAGAAAACATGACAATGGTTGCACCTTGATCTCCACAATTTCTCCAGCAAACAGGGGGGTTACTATCATAATGGGGTTTCTGAGAGGGTGTAATAAAATACCTTATCAAGTTTTTTCACAGGAACTCCCTCCATTTCTGTGAACTGGTACACTTCCATTGATACCTCCATATTATTGTCCAGTCTTCCTCAGATATTATTATCCCTCCTTCCTTCTCCCATTTTGTTTTAATGTATGAAGTCAAATGTGTTTTAAGATTTGACAAACCCTTATACACACCTGACATGATTCTACTACCGTTGTTTGAATTATATGCTTTTCTAAATAGCTCTATCAGACATGTACCTGCCTTGGCCACATTTTCAACCGTGTCATTAACATACTGTCGCATCTGTAAATACCGGTAAAAGTCTTGTTTTTCTAATAAGTGATTCTCTTTGAGCATTTCAAAACTGAACAGTGTTCCTTCTTTCATTATATTGCAAATAGCTGTTATTCCTTTAGCTGTCTAGTCCTTAAATCTAGCATCCAGTTTATTCGGCGTAAAGTCCGAGTAATATGCACACCATTTAAGAATTGCAATGTCCGTATCTAGTTTATATTCTTTTATAATAGTTTAGTCAGATTTTCAGTCTCCCTCCTTTATGCTTACTTGTCGCTACCTTTGATTGTCCAATGACAAATGTGGCACTAGAGCTAGCTTAGCCTCATCATAAGTATAAAGCGAGTAGAGCAGGAGGTTAAGCCCACAGCTTTGTGGTGCACCTGTGCTGATGGATTAAGAGTGAAGTAAATTAACCAGCTGGGACAACAGTGGAACACTGGCCAATGATTCCTCCAAAAAAGAGCTGTTTCTATTAGAATGTGGTCATTGTTGGCAAGGCAGCATTTGATGCTCGTTCTTGGTCAATTTAGAGGGCAGTTCAGAATGAATCTCAACTGCACATCAATAGCGGTAAAAGTTTAGACCTCACAGGAAAATTGGGCTTTAAGTAATTTGATGAGGATGGGTTTGGGGGTGGGGTGGGTTGAAATCGGCACTACCAAATAACATTGAGGAGAATTACCAAGGTTTACGAAAGACTGGGAAAGGCCAAAGGCATTAACATCAATTAAAGTTTATGGATAGGATGAGTCCGATGGAGGACAAGTGAACAGATTTGCCTGAGAGAGATATGAACTATAAGTGTATAAATGGACAAAGCTAGGTCTAAGAAAATGGTAGAAAAGGAGGAACAAATTGCCTCTGGTGTAGTGACAATAATAAGGTCTGATTCAAGTGGAAGGAAGAATAGGAATATAATATTTCAAATTGAAACGCAAAACCCTGCAAAGTGAAGATGCCAAGATTGTGACAATAAGACATGAGATATTAAATTGTTTATATTTGGAAAGGTAAAAACTGATTAGAGTTGGCCAGCATAATTTTGTGCATAAGAATTGATGAGGGCAGGAAGGTAGATGTTGTCAACATGGACTTTAGAAAGACTCTTCTCCCCCATCTACCCCCCTCGCTCCCTCCCCTTCCCCCCCACTGGCTCTCCCCACCCCCATCTCTCTCTCTTATCATTCAGATACAGTTCAGTGTAATAATCTTTCAGGACATTAAGTACAAAATTGTAAAATTTAACAGAGGAGACTTTATTATCTTAATTTTCCAGGGCCTCCAGTGAGAGGGTGGGAGGAAAAGCCCTGGATTTTGTATAAGGATATGTTGGTGAAAATGAACAATTAAAATGTTCAATTGTTTATAAATTTGCATGTGAATTCTTAATTTGTTTCTTGTTTTTTTTGTTGATTACATTCAATCTTTCAAACACTGGTTAAATCTCAGCTGATATGTTGTGTTCACGCACAAGGAATCATATCAGCATTTATGATATGATGCGAGTGGATTTATTAGGTTCATTCCAGAAATGGGGAACTTAAATGGAAAGATCGGAGAAGCTGTTTTTCTCACTTCAACATAAGAGTATCAGGGAATATTTGAATAAATTGCAGGTGGCTGTTGCAGAACACAGAATTTTTTCCCCAAGGGATAGATTTGGTAAATAAAAGTCTAGAGATCCAAGATGATAAACGAAGAGTCATCTGTAATATGACTAACCTTATCTTTACACAATGAGATGTTGTGACCTGGAATGCTGTGTCTGGAAAGAAAGCAGAAATGGGTTCAGTTGAAACACGTGGAAGAAAATTATTTGTACCTTTGAAAGGATGTAGTGTGGAAAGCTCTGGGGAGTGGGGAGAAAGGGATTAATTAGAGAACATTCCCAAAGATGAAGTTCAGTCATGACCAACTAACTGTCCTATTATTGTCCTTTGTGATTTTAGGATTCCATGTTAATGAAGTACCTCCCTACCAAATAGAGCAGTGTTTAATGCTATCCCCATTCATCATGTTTTATCTCATTCACCAAAGAAGATGAAACAGAAGTGTGTGGAACAGGCCATGGACTGCTGCTGAAAGATTGTGTGGAGTAGTGGATAAAATTACTGCTCAAAGCACATTTGCTGATGGTGGAGTGTGAGGCTAGGTGTAGTGGTGGCAAGAATGGGAGTGTTCTGAATGTGGTGGATAAGAATCAGTTTTGTGCATGAGATGCTGTGCATTAGGGATAAATCCAGTTGTCACCCTGGCTGACTCTGTGTCATCTGTTTAAGGTGAAAGATGTTCTGAAAGGCATCATGGCCAATCTGCAGCAGACTAACAGTGAGAAGATTCTGCTGAGCTGGGTGCGTCAATCCATCCGTAACTACAAGCCAGTTAATGTCGTCAATTTCACCTCCAGCTGGTCAGATGGCCTGGCCTTGAATGCCCTCATTCACAGTCACAGGTAAGAAAGAGGAAAGGATCTTCCCAAGTTCCCCATCTTGTGGGTTAAAGTTTGGTTTTGTATCTTCTTTACATCAGTAAGAATACCATGAGGTTTTCTGTCACAGTGAGCTTATCTCTTGGTGCATAAAGAAACTCGAGAGCTGGCACTGATCTGAAAAGGAGGTTTACTCAGCAACAATAAGAGGATAAGATCGGAAAAGCTTCTGCAAGCTTGCAGACCTCTTATCACTAGCTGCTGAAAATAGCACTAATCTTTTGTAGACGACTCCATCATAGGACCTTGCACCTTTCAGGCAGAGAAGAAGTGTTCCCTGTTAATATGAGATGTAATTCCCTGAATGAAACCAGCTTTCATAAGAGCATCTTTCAAAAAACATGATCCTGCAGTTTAATTGGCAAATGTAGGCTGAAGAAGACAAAACAGAATCATTAACACTGAAACAATGACAGGGATAATGTTAGGCGATAAAAACCAAGGAGGTTATTACCACACTGTTATAGTTCTTCCCAATTGTTTTCCATCTTTTTTCTAACATGATCATTGTAAAACTTTTTATGTTGTTACACTGAAAAATTCAATTTTGTCTCCAAGAGATACAGCTTCCCTTCCTCGAGGGCAGCTTTCCCATCTGAATAGTGGCATTGCAGCACCTACAAACGGTTTTATTGAAGAGACCAAGTCCTGAAGTTAATTGCAGTATTGTTAATGACATAAATCTTTATTATGTGAAATACCCCTCGTGAGTGTTGAGAATTGTAGATGAATGCAAGAATTGACAGAATTGAACCCCACACATGCACCATGCAGGAGGTTAACATCTTGGCCTTAATGAATTTTAGAACAGTGTAAGCTTCTGATTCATATACAAAAGCCTCTTCATTTTATTGAATATATTAGCGGGAACTAGCTTCCATTAGAATTACTTTGGAGACTTTCAGAAAATTACAATCCATAATTGCCAATTTAAACTCGCAGACTATTGTCCATTTGTATTTAAACGTTGCTTATTATAATTATGCAAAATTAACTGCTTTGTATTTAACCCCAAAAAAGTGACTCTGTTCATTGTAAGTGGCACCATTATTTCTGAATTTGAAAGGAGATCTAACTAAAAGGTACTGCTCATTCAAAATGTTCATTATGGGCTTCTTTCCAGCAGGAAGGAATCATTGAAATGCTTGTAAGATATTTCTTGCTGATTCAAAATCCAGAAGCTGACATGATAATTCACAGGTTCTCAGTGGACAATCTTGATTTAATGTTCACTTGAAGGCAGATTGACCAGGAGATTTACTGTAGAAATACTTCTCACATGCAAAAAAAAAAGTGACCTAAATCAAAATAATCTTTAAATATTTGGTGTATAATAATCAAAGAGTCTTCTCAGTGATGTTATCGTTCTGCATTGGAAACAGATTATTCTAGCCAAGTGATCTACATGAGAGTAAATGATGATGGGCATTTATATTGCATTGGGTGATTGATTAAATAAGCCTGTTGGCTCTACCTGAGTCAAGTGATCGCTTCTGGTCTGAAAAATCCACAATATATCAAGTATATAAGTTGTATTCCTTCAACTGCCAACAACCCTTCCATGACTGCTGGTAACTCTTATTTTTGCCTGTGCTTGGAGATCGTGGCAGTTAAAGGGAGGTTGGAAACAAATGTATACATTAGTTTTAGAGTACTGCTTGGAGACAGACAGAGCTTTAGTTTTACACAGGAGAGGAGCTCAGGCTCTTCCACAATAAAACACTGTGATGCCACTGCTGGAAAAACCTGACCATTTGTAAGAAGGATGTCAAAGCCTCAGAGGAAATAGAGTATATTTAATGTCAACTATTTAGTAGGGGATGAGAATCAGCAAAAAACTGCAGTTGCTGGAAATATATGATGCTGAGCAGGCCAGTTAACATCTGTGGAAAAAAATAGGGGTTAATGGGGTTAATGCTTCAGTCAAAAACCCTTCATCAAAACAGGGAAGGAGAGAAAGTAGGTTAGTTTTTTTGCAGAGTGGGTGTGAGAGATCTGTTGGAGAAGGGGAATATCTCATTGGTTGATGCTGGGGTTGTTGTGGGAATAATCTGTAGAGGTCAACCAGTTGAAAGGTTTATGGGGCAGTTGGAGACGAGATAAAGAACAAAAGTTTGTCATGAAGATGAAACAGAAGTGTTTCCACTGTTGCGATGAGGCCACACTTCGGCCATCTCCTGACTACAAGTCATGGGTAAGAAAGGTTCAGAGAGGGATATAAGCTGAACATGGGCAAAGGAAATGAGCTCAAGTCGACAACTAGGTCAGCATAGACAAGTTGGGCCAAATAGCCTGTTATCATGTCGTATCACTCTGTGACTATCTATTTCAGATGATGAGGCCAATCGGTTGTTGTCTCTGAAATCCAATGTATTCTTTCTGACGTTGGATTATGCTGCTTTTTCCATGCACCTTCTGGGAGAACACCTCCCGCTATTTCACAAGGTTCCATATAGTAGAGTGTGACACGAGGGCCTTGCTTGTGTAAATGGAAGAGTGCACTCTCAGGACAGCTTGGATATTCAATGAGACTTTGTCTCAAAGCTATCAAACCTGTCACTAAGGTTCAATGCATTTGACATTGACAACCATGGGGAAAAATCTATGACGTATGAAAAATATAAAATTATCAGCTCATTTTGAAATCAAAAAGAATAGTGAAAAATACACACACTTGAAATAATTAAGCTGAAATTGCACAGGGCCCTTGTGGAATATAAAGGAAGCAAGGAAGAGCTTAAGCAGGGTCAGAAGGCTAAATGAGGGCATGAAATGTTGTTGGTGAGTTGAATTAAAAAAAATCTGAAGGCATTTTATACATATGTTCTCCAACAAGTGGAGAGCTAGGGTAGGGACATTAAAGACAAAGGAAATGGGTGAGGTAGCAAAGAGATACTCGGCATAAGTATTTAATTAGGAGGACATTGAGGATAGAGAGAGAGAGATTACAAAATTCAAAGGAAATTTATTATCAAAGTACATACTATATATATCACTATTTGTTCCCCTGAGGTTAGGGAGGGATGTACTGATATCAAGAGAAAAGAGATATTAGGTCACTTGAAAAACATTCATGTGGATGTCCCCATCTACTGATGGAAAGCAAAGGAGGAGATTGTTGGGGCCTTGACAAAGATCTTTGTCTCCTCTTCAGCCATAGAAGTAGTGCCAGATGACTAGCAAACAGTCAATGTTGTTCCTTTTTTAAAAAAGGCAATAATGATTATTTAGGAAATTGTAGGCTGGTAAACTTTGAATTAGTCGTAGGGAAGTTATTCGAGAAAATTCTTCAGGATATGATTTACACATGTAATGCCCTGGTTCACATCTTTACTGTTATGCTGTAGGTATTTCATTCAGCAGCTCTGTCCACACAAACCGGGGCTTGGGGTGGGATTGAGCACGCCTCAATCTCACGAGTTTGGCGGGGCTAGAGGTTGTCTTCCCTAGACTTACGCAGGCAAGGAAACCGGGGTGTTTCACACACATTTAGAAAACCATGGACTTTGAGTAGTCAGCTTGGCGTTGTGTAGAGGAGGTTATGTCTTACAGACTTATTAGAGGTTTTTTTCCCCCAATAAGTGGCAAAGATGGTAGATGAAGATAAGGCAGTCGTTGTTGTCTTCATGAAATTCAGGAAAGCATTCAACAAAGTACCTGATGGTAGGATAATCCAGGAGATCAATTCACATGGGATCCACTACGTTGGATTCAAAATTAGTTTGGTTTTAGTAGATGCAGAGTAGTGATGGAGGAGTGTTATTCTGACTGGAGGTTCATGATCAGTGATGTTCCTCAGGTGTTATTGCTGGGAACTCTGTTGCTTGTGATAAGTATAAATGACTTTGATAAAATTGGAACTAGGTTGGTTGGTAACTTTGCAGATGGCACAAAAGTCATGTGTTGAGACTTTATAAAGCACTGGTGCGGCCTTACTTGCAGTATTGTGAGCAGTTTTGGGCCCCTTATCTTGGAAACATTGTGCTGAAACTGGAGAGGGTTTAAAGGAGGTTCACAAAAATGATTCCAGGATTAAACGACTTGTCATATGAAGACAAGACAAGTGAAGTTTATTGTCATTTAACTACATACATGTATACAGCGTATATAATGTATATAGATATGAGACAACATTTCTTCGAACCAGGGTGTAAAGCACATAACGTACAATACCTTATGAAGGTAAAGATAAAATCTACAGGTGAATCACACATAAATAACAAACTAAAGTACATTAATATTAAATATTGTAAGGTATGGAACAGATTAACAGAGGCACTTCGAATATGACACGGCTAGGAGTTCAGAAGTCTAATGGAAGAAACTGTTTCTCATCCTGACCACCTTGTTTTTCTGCATCGTAGTCTCCTGCCGGATGGTAGAAAGTCAAAGAGGATGCTGGATGGATGGGTGGGATCCTTAATAATAGTATGGGCTCTGTGTATGCTGCACTCCTGATAAATGTCCCTGATGGATGGTTGGGAGACCCCTGTGATGCTCTCAGCTGTTCTCACAGTCCTTTGTATGGACTTGTGGTGTGATGCTCGAATGCTCCCATACCAGATTGCGATGCAACTTGTCAGGATGCTCTCAGTGGTGTTCCTGTAAAACTGAGTTAAGATGGGAGGTGTGGGACCCTTGCTTGCCTCAATCATCTTAGGAAGTGGAGGTGTTGCTGTGCCTTCTTGTTCAGGGAGGTGATATTAAGGGACCAGGTGAAGTCATCCGTGATGTGAACTCCCAAGAACTTTGTTCTTTATAAGGCCAACCACTGTTGTGTCATCCGCAAACCTGATGACATGTTTTGAGCTGGATCCTGCGACACAGCCATGAGTCATCAGTGTGAACAGCGGTGGGCTGAGCACACAGCTTTGGTGATTGCCAGTGCTCAGCGTAATGGGACAAGAGAAATTGCTGCCCAAGCGGACTGACTGTGGCTTTACTGTAATAAGTCCAGTATGCAATTGCGGAGGGAGGTGTTGAGACCCATCAAGGACAGTTTCCCTGCTAGTTTCTGGGGTATGATGGTGTTGAAGGCTGAAGTGAAGTCTGTCAACAGCAGTCTGGCATATGAGACCCCATTTTCTAGGTGGGACAGGACAGAGTGGAGGGCAGAGGCTATGCATCATCAGTGGATCGATTTGAGCAATAAGCAAACTGGAAGGGGTACAGTGTAGCAGGGAGAAAGGCTTTCATATGCTCCATGATCAGCTAGCTTTTGATGGTTTGGTAGCTCTGGGCCTGTACTCATTGGAATTCAGAAGAATGAGGTGTGATTTAATTGAAACCTATCAACTGGTGGAAGACCTTGACTGAGCGGATGCGGAGAGGATATTTCCGATGATGGGAGAGTCCAAGACCTGAGGGCACAGCCTAAGAATAGAAGGGTGTTCTTTTACAATAGAGATGAGAAGGAAATTCTTTAGCCTGAGAGTGGTGAATCTGTGGAATTCATTGCCCCAGGCAGCTGTGGAGGCCAAGTCTTTACGCATATTTAAGGGAGAGGTTGATAGATTCTTGATTGGTCAGGGCAAAGGGGGGAGATTGGGGCTGAGAGGAAAAATGAATCAGCCATGATAAAATGGTGAAGCAGAGTCAATGGGCCAAATGGCCTAATTATGCTCCTATTTCTTATGGTCTCATGGTCTGAAAATGGCAAGGCTGTTGATTGTGAGGAAGATTGTTAAAAGCCACAGCAAGATAGAGATCTGTTGGAATACAGGTAGAGAAATGGAAGATGGAGTTTGGTCCAGACAAATGTGTGATATTTCACTTAGAAATGTCAAATGTGGTTGGAAAGTCAATACTAAATGGCAGGATCCCTGGGGGCACTGATCTACGGCAGGATCTTGTCAAATGGAAGTCCATAGGTTCCTGAAAGTGGCATCACAAGTGGACAAGTGGTAGAAGTGAAATACAATATGCCAACCATCATCAGTTGGGACATTGAATATCAGCATCAGGCAGTCGTATTGCAGTTGTGCAAAACTTTGGTTGGAACACATTTGGAGTGTTATGTGCACTTCTGATCACTGCATTGCAGGACTGAATATGCGGGCTTTGGAGAAGGTGCAGAAGATGTTCGGCAGGATTCAGATTTATTTGTCACGTGTACATCAAAAGATGCAGTGAAATACACTGTTTATGTTAACAACCAACATGTCTAAGGATGTGGGGGGGGGCAGACTACAAGTATCGTCACACATTCAGGTGCCAGTATAGCACACCCAACAATGTTACACAGAACAACACAAGCAGCAAACGCCAAGCAGATATCAACAGCAAAACAAGCCTCTTTCCCATCCCTCCCATGCACTCAGGCAGACTTCTAACCCCAAGGTAGGCCTCCAGTTCTTGTCCCTGGATTCTCAGACTTGGCATGTTGTTGGGATTAAATAGTATGAGCCATAAAAAAATGTTTGTGGAAACTTAGATTGCTTTCGCTGGAGCATTGAAGGCTGAAATGTAATCTGATAAAAATATATCAAGTTATGAGAGAGTAGATAGGAGTTTTTTTCCTCCTGGGCTGGAAACAACAAAAACTGGAGGGGATAGGTTTGAGGTGAGAGTTTGACGGAGAGTTATGAGGCAAGATTTTTGTTTTAAACAGGACACGTTAGGTGCCTGAAGCTTGCTGGCTGGGGGACATGCCTACGAACATTAGAAAATGGAGGGGTATTGACCAATTGTAGGCAGTTGGGGTTTGTTCATTTAAGAAACCAATGCCATTACGGGTGATTCAAGACTTATTTAACCAGAAATCTGCTATTAAGCAACCAGCTCTCTCAATAGTTCAGTTAGTTTCTCTCATCATGTATTGAGATTCCTAGACCATTACGGTTCAAGTTGAATTCCTGTTGTGCGGCAAGGTAACATTTTCATGCAACATCGTGCTGTGGTGCTGAGTTTCCCTTCATCGCATTGAATTATGGACACTGTTTATTCCCCCTCCCTGCATACTGTACAGTTCTTAGCACTAAAATTGTGTGAAGGGCAGCAAAAGTGGTCTTGAGGAAATCTTAATGACGGTTCCAAATTCTCCCAGAAAGGAAGAAACAACTTCTGGAGGGATAGATGGGAAATTTCTGAGTACCTTTTGTTCAACATTACAGGTTTCAAGCTATTCTGTAAAGTATAAGGGTGATGTGTTGAATCTGTGAGTGTAGTTTCGAGTATTCTGCAGGCAGTATTTACAGGGAAAGCAAATGAATATTAATTCATGCTCTTCTTTTGGGCATCACTGCCATGTAGTTCATCATCTTATTTTCTTGAGCAAAACAGTTGTCATAGCTGCTGGATATTTAACAATGAGGATCATTTGTATAATTGTGTACAGTCAGGGGATTCAATTTATTTGCATTGTTATAGTTTAGGTAACCTTTCCTGAGCTTGCATATTTGCCCAAGTATTTGTATTTGCTGATAAAATTATAAGTGACTCATAACATTTATTGACAGTAAGTAGCACAAGTTATGATATTGTAATAAGATTGAAGGTGAATCAGAAGTAGGCCAGAAATTGTTTAGAAGAATTTATGGAACAAACATGAATATTTGGTCCAACGATTCCACGCCATGTATCAGGGAACCATGGAGTTACTTAGAAACTCGGGGGCTTTGTGATATCTAGAGAGATAGGGAGGGAGAGAATGAGAGGTGTGTTCTATGTGTTGCAATAGGGTTCAAAGGGATGATGCATTCTGCATCGAAATGCATGTTTCCTCTTCATTCTCTGCACCACTTCAAGATCAACTCCAGGAAGTCTTTTCAAGATTTTCCGCAGTACTTTTAACCTGCACTTTGATTGACAGTCTGGTCATTTCCCAAGCCAGATGACACATGGCAGAAGGAGCAGCTGGGAGCTGCAAGGAAAAGAAAGGGGATGTGTGAGATGAGGTTAGGCAAAGTCATCAAGGAGTGAAAGGAGGAGTCAGCAATCTGGCAGCATGATAACTGGGTAGAGAAAGGGTATAAATTTTGTGTAGTGTAACCAAATTGATGTTAATATCCAGAGCCTTTCTCGAAGGGAGGCAGCACATAAAAATAAGAATTTAACTGCAAGTAGAGTCGGAAGAAGGGAAAGCAGTAAAAAAAGACCAAACTGAAAACTGTCTAAGTGAATGCACCACTTAAAGCAAAGCAACTGATTTACTGCCACAAGTAAAAATAAATTGGTCTCATTTGAACATCTATCATGGAGCATTGGTACAAAGTGTCCAGAGTCGGCAACTTAATATTTCACAATGCTACTTCAAGAAAAAATGGAATTGCAGGGAGGGACCTGTAAAAATACAAAAAAAAATAAATTAAGTAAGTAGAGAGAAAAGCTGATAGCCAGGAAGACAAAGGAATAGAAGCAGTTTGGGTGCTGTAAAGTGTCAAGGAGTTGCCAAGAGCAGAATTATTGGATCTCAAGAGCAGTGGTATGTTATAAGTTGGAAAATAGAAAGCAGATGCAGGAAGGCGTTAGAGTAGTCATGACCTTTCTCCATATGTAGATGGGGCAAACCAAACTAGCAGTATCAGTGTAGAGGTGAAATTCATGAAATGGTTTTGTACATGAGTAAGCTGAAGAATGAGGAAGATAAGAGGTTATTTTATAGATCTGATGTTGTTAAGTGAAAAAAGTTAATTTATCTTCAAGATAAGATGTCTTTAGGGAATAATGATCATACTATGATAGAATTTAATTAAAAATTGGAAATGATTTAGTTCAGATCTGAACAAAACAATCTATGAAAATGTAAGATGTGAATGGATATTGTCGATTTGGAAATGCATTGACATTTATTATGGTAAACAAACAATGATTAACAGTTATATGATGGTTATATAACATTTACAGCACGTTTATATGCCCTTGAGGCACAAATCCAATGGAAATGTAACTTATACGATAAAATACTGTAATAATAATGTTAGTCATGCTGATGGCGAGTCAAAAGATGACGTTTTGTTCTTTTGAAATTTTGCTAGTGCACAGAATACTTCCAGCATCCCCATTTCTGCCAGTTGTTTATTTTCTTTATAACTGTCATAGAAAACAACAGCACAGAAAAAGGCCCTTTGACCCATCTAGCCAATGCTGAAACATTTAAACTGCCTTCTCCCATTGACCTGCACCTAGACTATTGTCCTCCATACCCATCCCATCCATGTACCTATCCCAAAGTTCTTTTAAATGTTGAAATCAAAATTGCATCCACTACTTGTGCTGGCAGCTTGTTCCACACACTCACCATTCATTAAATGAAGAAGTTTCCCTTAATCATTTCACCTTTCACCCTTAACCCATGACCTCTAGTTGTAGTCTTACACAACCTCAGTGGAAAAAGCCTACTTGTAATTACCCTATTTATATCCCTCATAATTTTGCATGCCTCAATCAAATTTGCCCTCAATTTTCTACATTCTAGGGAATAAAGTCCAAACCTATTTGATGTTTCCTTATAACTCAGGTCCTCTGGTCCCGGCAACATCCTTGAAAATTTTCTCTGTACTCTTTCAGTTTCTGGAATGCTCTGCCATAGGCTGTGGTGGAGGCCAAGTCAGTGGGTATGTTTAAGGCAGAAGTTAATCACTTCCTGAACGGTCAGGGCATCAAAGGATATGGCGAGAAGGCAGGTGTATGGGGTTGAGTGGGATCTGGGATCAGCCATGATGGAATGGTGGAGCAGACTCAATGGGCTGAATGGCCTAACTCTGCCCCCCCCCCCATGTCTTAATGGTCTTAGGACATTTTCCCCAACTGGTACATCTACCTGCCCCCCTTTAATCCTTCCCACTCTCTCATGTCTAAAACAATGGAAACTTGGAATATTGAGCTGCCAGTCCGACCCCTCCTGCAACTAAGTCTCATTAATTTTTACAATATCATAATTCCATTTGTTAATCCATGCCCTGAGCTCCTCAGCCTCTCCTACTGTGCCACTTGCAGTGAAATTACGCAACTCAGAACATTAGTTGCACCATGCTCAGTCTTTTGATTCCTGTCATTGTCTGAGGCCTTAACAACATGTTTCCACAATCTGTTCCCATCCCTCCCCTGCAATTCTAATTTAATCTTTTCTCTCTCAAATTTTAACAACTTTGTAGGCCAAAGAGCCTGCACTCTGCTGTAATGTTCTACGTTCTATTAGAAGGGGTTATGTTCCCTCTATTTCTGCGGCCTGCCAATTACGGAGGGGCAATATGTGGTGTATAATGTTTGGGAAGAAGCCAGAGCCTCCAAGGGAAATCCATGCAGTGACAGGAAAAATATGCAAACTCCACACAATAACAAGTAATCAGGACTGAACAAGAGTCCCTGGAGCTGTGGAGCAGCATTACTAACTGTTGTGTAACTGTGTTGTCCCTGTGATAGAAGGTATTTGATCAAAGTAAAAAGGCTTAGCATTTCATTGAAAAGGGTAGAGGATTTCAGGTTTCAAAAAAAAACAAGGCATTATAAAGAAAGGTTATGTAGAATACAAGAGTACTCTCGTAAGAATCATGCAAATAGTCTGCCAAAGCTCCCACAGATATGTAAAAAGGAATAGATTAGCAAATATTTATATGGATCCCTCGTCATCTGAGACAGGAGAAATTATGCTGAAGATTAAAGAAGTTGCAAAAATATATATATTTTGTGTCTGTTTTCGTAGAAGGCAGCACAGAAAGCCTTCAAGCAAAAATAGGTCTGCAGTAAATGAAGAGCTGAAGGATATTGACATTCTTGCAAAAAAGAGAATTGTACTAGAGAAGCTAATGAGACTGAAGGGCAATAAGTACCCTAAAGATTTGAAGAAGAGACCATGTCGGTCATAGATGCACTAGTTGTTACTTTCCAAAATTGCATAGCATCCTAAACAAATGCTACAGACTGCAATGTAGCAATTGTAATCCCATGGTTTAAGAATCATGAAGGAGACATAGCTACGACATAAGCAGTCATTCATTTAAATTGTGAATGACTGCCGTGTGAGGAGTGCTGCGGATCTCTGGAATTTTCTGCCTTCAGGGGTGTTGAAGATCACATCGTTATATATATTTAAGGTGGAGATAAATATTGAAGAATTGAAGGTTATAGAGAACTCCTATTTTCTTAGTTTTTTGTATATTTAAGGTATCAGACATCCCACTTCTCCCGGAAGTTCCGGGAGTCTCCCGCATATTGATAGCGGCTCCCTGATGCCTGCAAATTAAATACAATATCCTGGAAACTAATTTTTTTTTTGAGAACGAGAGAGAGAGAGTGCGCCATGGCAGAGTGTTCCAAAAATCGAAAATATAAAACGTACGTCACCCCAGACTACACTAAAGTGTACCCCTGCCTAATAGGGGTCAAAAATTATGACAGTGTTGCTCGCTGCACTGTTTGCAACAATGACTTTTCTATTGCCCATGGTGGGTTAAGACTGTAAAAGACATGTTGAGGTGAGTTTAACAGGTGTTATTCGTTCATCAGCATAGCTAACGTTATTTAAACTAGCTGGCTAGCTGCTAAGGAGCCACTCGATTGTAGACAGCCCACCTCTCCCGGAAGTTCCGGGAGTCTCCCGCAAATTGATGGTGCTACCTCCCTGAAATGAGTTTTTGCAGGGTTGGATGTCTGAGATAGAGAGAGAAAACTGAGCACTTGATACCATTTAGCCTGACCAGTCATTGGGGGAGTAAGTAGAATTTGTTGTGAAGTAAGTCATAGCACAGCACTTCGAAAACAGGGGATTGCACAAAGTCGAGAATGAACACATGAGAGGAAAAATGCGTTTGGTAAATCTGTTAGATAGGCTGTAAGTAGGAGATTGGGAAGCAGTAAATGTGGTATGTCTGGATTTATGAATGACCTGCAATCAGTTGCCAGACAAGAGGTTAAACGAGAAAGTTAGAATGCATGGGAGTGATTTAATATACTATTGTGAACTGAGGTTTGTTAATGGACACAGAAAAGAGAACAAGACTTACTGGGGCATCTTTGTATGATCTATGATCTGTGATCATTGCGATGTTGTAAAGGCTCCAGCTGGTTTACACTTTATATGATAGATTTGAGTGAAGAGGCGAAGTGTAGTTTATCCATGGTTGCTGATGATGCTAAAATAGGTGAACTGTGTATTGTGAAGTGGATGCAGAGAAGAACCAGAGAAGTATGGGCAGGCTAACTGAATAGGCAATTGAACGAAATACATGGGGGAAAATGTGAGGTTATCCACTTTCATTGAAAAATTAAAAGGAGTGTATTTTTAAAATGATGAAAAATTGAAATGTGTATGTATTCAGAGGAATTTGGTTGTTCATGTATGTGACTCACTGAAAGTTAACATGGAGGAACAGCACTGAGTTTAGAAACCTAATGGTCTGTTATCCTACAATGGTAAGAGCACTGGCGTCCAAGAACAGGGATGTCTCTTTCCAATTTTATTCTGCTCTGTAATATTGTATGCATCTCTGGTCTTAACAACGGGATATATTTGTGGTAGGAGTGCAGCAAAGTTAACAGCATTGATTTCTGAGGTCAGGGATTTGTTCTCTGTGGACAGATTGCTTGTTTCGGCTTGTACTCTTGTGTTTAGAAGAATGAGAGGTGATCCATTTAAAACCCACAAAATTCTCAGTACATGGAAGAATGCCTAGAGGTAGGGGTCACAGTCTAAAAGCAGCCATCCCACCTCTCCCAGAAGTTCCAGGAGTCTCCCGCATATTGATAGCAGCTCCCCGACGCCCAGAAATTATATACAATATCCTGGAAATCGATTTTTTTTTGAGAGTGAGAGGGAGAACGAGAGCGAATATCCTGATTGGTCTCTCTTCGTGCTAAGTAGACCTCTCAGTTTTCTCTGTGGGCAGACTTTACAGTCAACTTCAAAAATGAGTGTTGCTCGCTGCACTGTTTGCAACAGTGAATATTCTATTGCCCACGTTGGGTTAAAATGCAAAAGACATGTTGAGGTGAATTTAACAGGTGTCATTTGTTCATTAGCATAGCTAATGTTATTTAAACTAGCTGGCTAGCTGCTAAGGAGCTACTCAATTGATGTCCTACGTGATGAGGCCAAACTCCCTGTAGACTTGCTTAAAGTTGTAATAGAATAAACATGATAATATGATATAAGTACATATTTTAATGTCACATTTTCTGCATATACCCAACTTGGTTTACAGATTAGACAAAATCACTTAACAAAGTATTACATACACCTTTGGAGGTCGACCGGGGGTGGGAGGGGGGAGGTGATATGGGGTTGTGGGGGGCGGGGGTGCTACCTCCCTGAAATGAGTTTTTGCAGGGTGCGATGTCTGTAAAAGTAAAGTATCTGCTATAGAGGGCTAAAAAGATTATAAATATCCTCCACTATAGTGTGGTGAATCTGAATATTTCTCCACCAAAAACAACTGTGGAGACTTTTGGGCTAAGTATATTCAACGGAGAGCAGTAGATTCTTGGATGTTAAGGGAACTAAAGTGCATGGAATTTCTGTAGAGAGTGTCACTGAAATCAAAGGTTAGCCACGAATCTAGTTAACAGCAGAGAAGTTTGAGGGTCTGAATTACTAATACTTCCTTTGATTGTGTATGTTTGAGTTCACTGGGTTGTGGGGAACTGGACTACTTTAATTCTGTAGAAGAAGCCCCCCACCCCCACTCCCTTGGAGAGAAATTGTTGTCACTTATAAACTCATCCTCATACCCTACACACCATTGCCATTTCAACTACCTTGAGGTGGCTTTGAGATTCTATTTAAACTTTTTACAGATTTTAACACCTCACATGATCAAATACACATATTTTTGGGAAGGCAACAAACCTCAGTGAACCATCAATGAGCATCATTATTGTGATGAAAACTCAAAATAATTGATTGCATAAGTAATCACCCTCTTCGAGTCAGCATTTAGTACATGCACCTTTGGCAGTAAATACAGCCTTAAGTCTGTGTGGATAGGTCTTCTTTCAGCTTTGCACACCTGGGTACTGTAATTTTCTCCATTGTTCTTTACAAAACTGCTCAAGCTCTATCAGATTGCATGGGGATCATGAGGGAACAGCCCTTTTCAAGTCCAGCCACAAATTCTCAACTGGATTGAGGTCTGTACTCTGACTTGGCCACTCCAGGACATTAACATTGTTTTTCTTGAGCCATTCCTGTGTAGCTTTGGCTTTATGCTTGGGGTCATTGTCTTGCTGGAAAGCAAATCTTCTCCCAAGTCACATTTCTCTTGTAGCTTGTTTTCAGGTTTTCCTCCAGGATTTCCCTGTATTTTGCTGCATTCCTTTTACCCTCTACCTTCACAAGCCTTCCAGTGATGCAGCCACTACCATGCTTTATTGAAGGGTTTGTATGTTTTTGGTGATATGCAGTGTTTGGCTAATGCCAAACATAGCGTTTAGTCTGATAGCCAAAATACACAATTTTGGTTTCATCAGACTATAGAAGCTCCTTATAGCCTACTTCAGAGTCTCCCACATGTCTTCTAGCAAACTCTAGCCAAAATTTCATCTGAGTTTTTTTCAACAGTGCTGTTCTCTTTGCCACTCTCCCATAAAGCTGCAACTGGTGAATCACCCGAACAAAAGTTATATCTCTCCCATCTCAGCCACTGAAACTTGTAACTCCTCCAGAGTTGTCATAGGTCTCTTGCTGGCCTCCCTCACTCATCTCCTTCTTGCAGTCGCTCAGTTTTTGAGGATGGCTAGCTCTAGGTAGATTTACAGCTGTGCCATATTCTTTCCATTTCTTGATGGAGGACTTACTGTACTCCAAGCGATATTCAGTGACTTAAACATTTTCTTGTATCCATTTCCTGACTTGTGCTTTTCAAAAACCTTTTTGTGAAGTTGCTTGGAGTATGCTTTTGTCTTTTTGGTATAGTTTTTGCCAGTTTACTGAATCACCAGCAGTTGAACCTTCCAAATACAGGTGTATTTTTACTACACTTATTTGAAACACCTTGACTGCACGCGGTGATTTCTGTTTAACTAATTATGTGACTTCTAAAACTAATTAGCTGCACCAGTGATGACTTGGTGTGTTATTTTAAAGGGGGGTGTACACTTATGCAGTCAATTATTTTGTGTTTCATATTTGTAATTACTGTAGATCACTTTGTAGAGATCTGCTTTCACTTTGATGTGAAAGAGACTTTTGTTGATCAGCAGTTAAAAAGCAGAATTAAATCATTGTAATTCAATGTTGTAAAACAATAAGACACGAAAACTTCCAAGGAGGTGAATACTTTTTATAGGCACTGTACGAGGGGTGATTGATAAGTTCGTGGCCTAAGGTAGAAGGCATCAATTTTAGAAAACCTAGCACATTTATTTTTTAGCACAATCCCCTCCTACATGTCCACACTTAGTCCAGTGGTTGTGGAGCATACGGATCCCTTCCTTGTAGAAGTGGACCACAGCAGGGGTGATTGATAAGTTCGTGGCCTAAGGTAGGAGATGCGTTATTAACTTCAAACTTTCTGCATAATCACTCAAAGAGTTGAACTACATGTGCATGTAACGAGAGCGTCTTGGACCTCCAGGTGGTCCACAGCAGGGGTGGTTGATAAGTTTGTGGCCTAAGATAGAAGGAGATGAGTTATACAGCTCTCGTTACATGCACGTGCAGTTCAACTCTTTGAGTGAAAATGCAGAAAGTTTGAAGTTTCTCCTCATCTCCTTCTACTTTAGACCACTCTCTGGAGGTCCAAGATGCTGACTTCTACAAAGAAGGGATCTGTATGCTTCACGACCGCTGGACTAAGTGTGTAAATGTAGGAAAAATAAATGTGCTAGGTTTTCTAAAATTGACTCCTTCTACCTTAGGCCACGAACTTATCAATCATCCCTCGTATCTTCATATTGTCTGTAAACTTGGCCAAAAAGCTATCAATTTCGTCATCAAAATCTTTGATATACAGTGTACAAATAAGTGGTCACAACACAGACCCCCTGTGTAACACCTCTAGTTGTTGCCAGCCAATCCAAAAAGGATCCCTTTATGCTCACTCTTTGCCTCCTCCCAATCGGCCAATACTCTATCCATGCTAGTATTTTTCCTGAATATCATGGGCTTGTAGCTTGATTAGCAGCCTCATGTGTGGCATCTTGTCAAAGACCTTCTGAGAATCTAAGTACACAACATCCACCAATTCTCTATCCTGCTTGTTATTTCTTCAAAGAATTCCAACAGATTTGTCAGGCAAAGAAACCATGCTGACTTTGGCCTATTTTGTCACATGCCTCCAAGTATCCAAAACTGTATCCTTAACAATCAACTCCAACACCTTCCCAACGATTGAGGTCAGATTAACCAGTCTATAATTTCCTTCCTTCAGCGTCCCTCCCTTCTTGAAGAGTGGAGTGTTATTTGCAATTTTCCAGTCCTCCTGAACCATGCCAGACTTTCTTGATACTTGAAAGATCGTTACTACTGCCTCCACAATCTCTTCAGCTCCCTCTTTTAGAACCCTGGAGTGTAGTCCATCTGGTCCAGGTGACCTTCAGACCTTTCAGTTTCCCAAACACCATCTCTACATACTTTCCACGTGCATCTCCACGTGCAACTGCACGTACTTTTGCTCCTTGGCACTCTCGAACTTCCAGCCTACTACTTGTGTCTTCCACCATGAACACTGATGGCTTTAACTTCCCTTGTCAGCCTTGTAGTGTGCATTGTAGTCAGAAAATGGATTGGAAAAACATGGAAATTTTTGTTTGACGTTGAGTATTTTTATGATCTTTGCAATTCAGTCACAATAGCAGGGTGATGAGCAAACTCACCCATTTCACTTGCTGGGGCTGATGCATCCGTGTTTGGAAGTGTCTGGGCACTTATGGTGCTGTCGATAACATCCAGTCGCTGCTTTAAGACTTGGATTAAGCTGGTGCTGCTGTAATTTGGGACACTCTTTCTGAAGCAGGCTTGGCAGTTCTTGAGGTCCACTTCAGCATTTTTCAGCCCAAATAGGTTCCAGGTCCTGGAGTCCAAAGCTGTCAGGTTGAAGTACAACTTAGCCTTTGGGCCTTTACTTCTGCAAATGTATGTTGGTTGGTCGGTTGGATGGTTGGGCTTGCATGGCTGCATCCACACGTATTCACTGTCTCATTCTCTTTTGAGGTCACTGTCTCCTCACCAGTCAGGTGATACAGAGTTGTACAGCACTGGAACAGCCCTTTGACCCACCATGTGCATGCTGATCTTTTTTGCCCATTAACAATAATCCCATTTGCTTGCAAATTGATGGTTCTTATCATGGGCAGGTGTTTTGAAATGATATTTCATTAACAGAAATATCGTCTGTTAAATTTTGTTTTACTCACCTTGGGATTGCTTAGTCTTTGCTGGAATCATCCAGTATTGGTATGGCAGCAGGCCAGTTTCAACTACAAAAAACGCCAGGAAATCTGTGCTATTGATTGCACATGTAAACAATTCTGTTGGTTCCAGAGCTAACGTAAAAATCACAATAATTTTCTCTAGAAGCTCAAAGGTTACTGCCAGCACTATATTGTAGAACAGCAGGTCTTTGACACCTCCTGAACC
Organism: Mobula hypostoma; assembly: GCF_963921235.1. Lineage (NCBI taxonomy): Eukaryota > Metazoa > Chordata > Chondrichthyes > Myliobatiformes > Myliobatidae > Mobula > Mobula hypostoma. The sequence goes on along the minus strand of NC_086102.1, from coordinate 66,650,890 downwards.
ATATCATTGTCACTGTTGCCAGAGAGAATGTGCAGACAAGGATAATCACCAGGAACAATGAAAGGATTCTTCAGCTGAGATGAAGACTACTACAATGAAGCCACTTTCAATGGTGTTTTCTGTTGGTGTATTTAAAATCTCAAAGGTACATTTAATGTCAGAGAAATGTATATGTAGCCCCCTGATAAGCCTCAGGCTCACTCAGCTCGCTTCCATTTAGGGGGAACAGCCTTCAGCCCTTCCAAACTCCGTAATCGAGTTTGTGTAGATGCTGTGTGATGTACTCCACCACGCCAAATAGCAGACAGTACACCATGTGCGATTTACAGAGTACAATTTATAGATCTTACTGCAACTATGTAATTAATAGAGATACAATATAAAAGGAAAATAAAGGGCACCAAACTTATCAGAGTTCAACCACTTTGTGCACAGCCGTTGGAGCTCAATGAACAGGGTCTTCTTTCCACCATGTGATCTCCTCCGACCCCCTCAACCCGCCGCCTGGGACCAACCACGGTGGCCGGCCACAGCGCGTCCAGCAAGTCTTTCCTCTTCGGTTCTCCTCCCGAAAACCCTGGGCCTCGGACTCCTGCTCGGGATCCATTCCATCGCCCAGCTTACAGCATCACGTCTCCTCTGTCTGTCCCCATCGCGCCTTCTGCCCCAAAGCCTGCGAAAACAATAGCTTACAGACACACAAGAAAGGATAACATCTATCCCAATTGGTTAGCAAATGAATACAATACTCTCTATCAGTAATTATTACCCAAACAAGCTGCTATAGTGAAGCACTTTCTCAGCAGTTAACATAACAAAGAATCCATTTTATTCTAACATAAAGCCATTTTTATTAGCCTTATCAGTAACATAAAAGAAGAAACCCCTTACGTATACAATATACACCCTGAAATGCTTTTTCTTCACAACCATCCACAAAAACAGAGAAGTGCCCCTTGGGATGAATGATAGTTAAATGTTAGAACTGAAAAATGCCCCCCAGCTCCCCTCCCTCCTGCACATAAGCAGCAGCAAGCAACAATTCCCCCTCCCTCCACCGGCAAAAAGAAGCATTGGCACCACCACCGAGCACTCAGGCGTGAGCAAAGCAACAGCAAAGACACAGACTTTGCAGTACCCTAAAGACTACTTGTTCACTTGGTATTTGACATACCACAGACTCTCTCTCTTCCTAATGAGGGAGAAAGTGTCTCTGTTTAAGTAATATTCGAGTAATATTGTAAATATATTATTTAATTATGCATTCTTGTTTGTTTAAATGATGCATTGTGGGTTATATGTAAAAGTACGTAGATGGCGTACGTCATCACACCAATACGTGATACATGTGAACCTTACTTAAAGTGAAAAATAAAGTTAGACTTGCAATTCTGGCTCTTTTGTTTTCCTTTCAGTTAGTTTTTATGTTTTGGAGTTAGAAAACGTAACAGTGGTGTGAAGTTTTGGGCAAACCTGAGGCCAACAGAGGGCAAGCAGATGTTGGTGCCAATCTCTGTGCCTTGGTTAGAAAGTAATTGGACCACGGAAAGAACATGCTGCTTAGGGAAATCATGAAAGTGACGAAAGCAGTGGTCTGACTACAACAGTTTTTGTAGGCAACGTATCTGAGAAAGCTTCTGATATGTTAATCAGGCAGTTGCTTGCGAAATGTGGCTTAGTTTTAAGTTAGAAGGGAGTTCAAGGAGCTTTAGGAAAGTTGCAAGCATGCGTCTTTTGTGAGTATAAAGAAGCAGAATCTACTCTGTGTGCATTAAGCTTATTGTATGAACTTCAAGTGGCGTGCAAAATGCTACTTGCAAAAGTAGATACAAAGACCAAAGGCCCAGCTGGATGAATGGAAGACCAAAAAGAAAGGAGTCAATGGAGATTTGAAAGGAGGATTTGTCAGATGATGTTGCAGATGAAGAAACCAACAGGGGAGAGATCAGATCAAAAATGGAACAAAAGAGGGATAAATAAGAGAATAGTCCGGTGAACTATATATATTTACCCCAGGTTAAGATATACTTCCTAGGAAGAAGGAAAAGAGTGGAAACGAGAGAGAATGAAGCTGGGACTGAGAGAGAATCAAGGACTGAAGTGGATCCAGAAAGAAAAGCTGAGAAAAGGAGAAGGAAAGCATCCAAAGCTGTCAGAACCACTTCCTGCAGCCCCAGAGCAAACTCCAACTACCACAGTGGAGGCCCCAGAACCCGAGATTGTTTTCACAGCAATAAATCGGAGCAGAGTGACCTCCCATGTCAAGAGTAAGAAATCCTCCACAGTGATTAAATCCTTTGGCCTGAATGGGACAATTTAAAATTTACTTTGCTGTGGGTGTCCATATAGTAGTTGTATTATATAGTATACTGTATATTTACAGTATGTATACAAGTTGAAATACATTCTGCATTGAGTTGGAGTTTATAGCTAAGCAGGGAGAAGTGTTGTTTAATATCTGAGTAATAATTTAAATATGGTGTTTGATTAAGCATTCTTTGCTTGTTTACTTAATACATAGTGGGTTATATATGAAAGTATATAAATGGCATACCTCATCACTCCACTCTGTAATACATGTGCTGCTTGCTTAAAGTGAAAAACAAGTTAGACTCGTAATCTCAGCTCCATTGTTTTCCTTCCAATTAATTTCTTTATGTTTTGGAGTTACAAAACATAACATTTGCTTTGTCTTTTGATCTTCAATTTATTTTGTGTCCTTTTCCTGCTTTGCTCAAAATGTGGACATTTTGAATCTATTGCTGTTTATTTTTTTAAGGTCAGGTTGAAATAGTCCAGAGAAATTACGGTTTGGTGGACATTATCTGCTGTGTCAAAACTGTTGAAGAGGCTGCCACTTTGAATGTGTTTACGACTAATTCGAGTTACAATAATTTCACAGTGTACTAAGCTAAGTATACAACGTTGATGGAGAAAATACCCGAGGTGTTGACTGGATTTAGTTACAGTTAGGTTTTTTTGTTCTCAAGCAACATGGTGTGTTGTTGTACAGGATGAATGAAGGAACACTTGATAAATGTATAAGTGTGTTGTCTCTCCGGCTACTCGTTAGCTGTTTAAACCAATCTTGGACTCCCTCTTCAACTTTTACACGTTTAACCAATATTTTATTTCCTTACTGCATCGGAATGAGATGATTAATTAAAATAGTTGAGCAAATTTACCAGATGCATATCCATGCAGTGCATCCTCTGTTATGTTTGTGACTGCGTACCTCTCCACACTCAGTTAGCAAACTAGGGTTTGGGAGGAAAGGAGAGCAGGTTTTCACCTGTGTGGTCCAAATCTCCTGGCTGTATACACATGCAGTAAGGGATTGGAATTGTCATCTGCAGCTGTCACATTGGTGCAGTGACAGCTTTACTCCTTTGCCAAGCTACTTAGCCTTGGATATAAGTGAACCATTTGAAGCCAATGTAGTTCAGCTGTTCAAGATTTAAATTTTATTGTTGAATCAATGACAACGTAAAATATTGTTTGGAAGATCGGACTGAAACACAGGCAGGAATAACAATGCTCCATCCATCATGCTCACTCAATTATTTGCCTCCCTGAGAAAGTCAATTGTTGTTCAATACAGTTTATTTCAAGATGTAATCTCGTCTTTTCATTGTCCTTGCTCCCTCCTCCTCCCCTAACTGCCCTGATTCTGTCCTCCTTTTACCTAAGACAGTGCCGTGGTGTAGTTAAGCAGAAAATTGTACATTATTCATGGTTAGTGATGTATTGTCCTGTGATTCACCAAGTATTTTTAGTATTCCTGCTGGATTTATTCTAATATTAACTAAAGTATTATTTGAACCCCATATTCAGGCTGATCCGAAAGAATAAGGTGGATGGAATCCATGGTGACCTGGTAGATTAGATTGAAAATTGGCCTGGCTCTAGATGAATGAGTTTAGTGGAGGAGGGGTTTTATTCTGCTTTGAAATCTCTGACCACCTGTGTAACACTTGGATCAATGCTGAGAACTCATTATTTATGATATATATAAATGACTTGGACAATAATGTAGATGGGTTGTCAAGTTTGCAAATGACAGAAAAATTGGTGGAGCTATGGGTATTGCATAAAGTTGTCAGAGGGTACAGCAAGCCATAGATCAATTGCAGATATGACTGGAGAAATGGAGTTTAATCCAGACAAGTATGTAATGTGCTCTTTGGGAGGTCAAATGTAAGAGAAAAGTATACAGTTAATTACAATGCCTTTAACAGCAATGTTGTGCAGAGAGACCTTGGGGTCCAAAGATCCCAAGATCCCTCTTTTTTTAGTTATGAGAGTGTCCAAAGCTGTCAGTTAGTTATAACTCTCTTTAGTTATAAAGAGAAGTTTTATAAACTTGGCTGTTTCTGTTTGGAGCAATGGAGGGTAGCGGAGATCTGACAGAAGTATACAATTATGAGGGGCATATTTAGGGCAGATGGTCAGTGTCTTTCTCCCAGGGTAAACACGTCAGATACCAGAGGACACAGCTTTCAGATGAGAAGGCAGAAATACTAAGGGGGTTATCATGGCATTTTTTTGCACAGAGTGGGAGGTGCTTGGATTGTGCTGTCAAGAGCAGTGGTGGAAGCAGATATGACAGGAGTGTTGAAGAGGTATTCGGACAGCACCTGAACGTGAAGGGAATGGAGGTACGTAAGTCATGTGTGAGCATATAGGTTTAGTTTAAATTTTATATCATCATCTGTACAGACATGGTGAGCTGAAGGATATATTCCAGTGTAGTATTTTCTATGTTCTACTCCCTGTGTTGCCTGTCCGCAGCTGGTAAACTCAGTGTTGATTTTTCTGATCAGATTATTTCTTACTTGTTGGTACAAGTGGAATGACAGGAGATTTGTGGGTACAACATTACAAGTAAAACTACTATACTTTCAGTAATAAATCGATTGTTTTACTTTGCTGATATATTCAGATTTATTTATCACATGTATATCAAAACATAGTGTTTGTGTCAACAACGAACACAACCCAAGAATGTGCTGGGGGCAGCCCATAGAAATTGCCATACATTCTGACACCAATTCAGCATGCTCATAATGCACAGCAGAACAACGCAGAACAGAACAGAACATGCAACAAAGTAACAACAGCAAAATAAGTGCTGTCTCTCTCTCTCTCTCTCTCACTCTCTCTCACTCTCACTCTCACTCTCACTCTCACACACACACACACACCCACACACCCACCCACCCCTCCAATCCCAGGACAGGCCTCTGGCCTCCAGGCTTTGACTCTTCAGTTTGATCTTCAGACTTCAATCCTCAGTATTGACCCCCAGGGTAGTTGATGACAGGACCCTGAACTCTTGGCCCACTGACTCACTGGCTCTTGTGCCTCCTTCTCGCATGGACATCTGATCCTGGGATCCATTGACTTGGAGCAGCCCGACATCCACTGATGTACTTCGTCACTTGTCCACATCGCTGGCCTTCGTGTGCGGAGCAGAGGCCTGAACTCCAGATGTCCTTCGTCCCATGTCCATGTTGCTGGCCTTCAAACGCCGAATGGAGGCTTAGACCCTGATCTGCCTTTCATCACTCATCTGCCTTGCTGGCTTTGGAACACGGCGCCCGGAGCAGAGGACTAGACTCCAGCCTGACCTCTAAATTCCCCACATCCCTGACCCTAAACCCCAACTTGACCCCTTGGTCAGCTTTCTGTCCGTAAAACCATCCCCAGGAACGTAAAGAAAAACACTAAATCTGAGCCACAACCACAACAGGGATAGCGATGGCCCAAATCTTTCGTGTTAGTTACATCCATTCTCCTGTTGGGCTATGTACTTGGTGCAGTGGTAGAAGGCAATCTTGCTGAGAATCAGCAGTATGAAATTTCAGTTAACTTTTTTAAAAGCAATGTTTACAGAGTTTTAAAAATTGCAATTATTGTCTTGAGTTTTAATTATTTTTGAATATCTCTTACCACTTACTGCAGGCAAAAGCCATAGCTGAGGTACTGCTAGCTGTTAAAGTTATTGGGGGGTTTTCAGGGGCACAGCTTTTTCAGTACGCTCTTGGAGATCTTGCCATTGGCTGCTGATGGAGTTATGAAAGGAGGAGGAGAAGATGGCGGCGCGACGGCAGCGCGCGCGGCCTCTCTGGTGAATGATATCTGTAATCTGTCCAGTAGGGGACCGTGCACAATTCTGATTTGATGGAGACGGACGTGAGAGTACGGAGGAACATCTGGAAAACTTCTGAAATGCCCGCTTCGCTGCCGCTGCTACTGTGTGGTAACTGGAATCTCTGGAGCAGAAGGCCCCGAATCCTCGGCTTTGCTTGTTTCAGCAGCCGGGCCGAGGTCGAAGGCGCTTGGCAGAGGATGACTCTCAGGAGGCTGTATTGGAGGGGCTGGTCGGAGGCTCTAAGTTTTCAGATGGACGGACTCAGTGTCGGCTGTGGTCGGCTGCTTCCAAGGCATTGGCAAGTTGATGGTGCCTGGAGGTTGATGGCAGGGAGTTTCTCCCTTTTGCTGCCTGCGACTGGGGACTCGGGAGTTGATTGACTCGGGGACTTTGAGACTTTTTTTTACCGTGCCCATGGTTTGTTCTTCATCAGATTATGGTATTGCTTTGCACTGCTGTAACTGTATGTTATAATTATGTGGTTCTGTCAGTGTTATTCTTTGGTTTGTCCTGTTTTCTGTGATATCACTCCAGAGAAACATTGTGTCATTTCTTAATGCATGTATGCATTTCTAAATGACAATAAAAGAGGACTGAGTGTTCTCATAATCTAAAAAAGCAGTCTTCTGAATCTGGGACAGATAAGCACAGGTGTGGAGAGACTGAGGATGATGATCTGGAGTTTAGAACAGTGGTCCCCAGCCACCGGGTCACGGACCGGTACTGGGCCACAGAGCATGTGCTACCAGACCGTGAGGAAATGATATGAGTCAGCTGCACCTTTCCTCATTCCCTGTCACACACCGTTGAACTTGAACATACGGTTTCAACTGTCCCGTATTTGCTGGGACATCCCGTATATTGGGCTAAATTGGTTTGTCCGGTATTTCCCTGCGAAGGTAGAGTGTTCCTGTGAAACCTTTCGTGCCGAAATGGCGTGAAGCGAAGAAGCAATCACCATTAATTTATATGAGAAAAATTTTTGAGTGTTCCCGGACCCAAAAAATAACCTAACAAATCATACCAAATAACACATAAAATCGAAAATAAATAACACTAACGTATAGTAAAAGCAGGAATGATATGATAAATACACAGCCTATATAAAGTAGAAATAATGTATGTACAGTATAGTTGGAAAGATGAAGGCAAAACCGATTTGTGGGGGAAAGAAAAATCGGCATGTCGTGCATGCGCACATCCTATGCGCATGTCACACATGCGCACACAGGTGCCCGCGCGAGGCTTCATGGTCATGGTAGTCTTTCCTGGGGTAAAGTGTCCCGGGATTTGACTGCTACTTTTGTCCCTTATTTGGGAGTGAAAAAGGTGGCAACCCCAACTGTAAAAGACATGTTGAGGTGAGTTTAACCCTACCTGAACACCACCACCCCCCCCCAACCCCGGTCTGCCGGTCCACAAGAATATTGTCAATATTAAACCTGTCCGCAGTGCCAAAAAGGTTGGGGACCCCTGGTTTAGAATATAAGAATATAACATATGAATTAGGAACAGGTTGAGTCTGTTCTGCCATACAATAAGATTGTGGCTGATCTGGCCATGGACTCATCTCCACCTACCTGCCTTTTCCCCATAACCCTTAATTCCCCTGCTATGCAAAAATCTATCCAACCTTATATGTATTTACCGAGGTAGCCTCCACTGCTTCATTGGACGGAGAAATCCACGGATTCACCACCCTCTGGGAAAAGCAGTTCCTCCTCATTGCTGAACTAAATATACTGCCCCAAGTCTTGAAGCTTTGTCCCGTAGTTCTAGTCTCACCTACCAGTGGCAACAACTTTCCTCTCTCTAACTTACCTATCCCTTTCATCATTTTACATGTTTTTATAAGATCTCCTTTCATTCTTCTGAATTCCAGCGAGTACAGTCCCAGGTGACTCAGTCTCTTCTCATAGTCTAACCCCCTCATCTCTGGGGGTTCGCCTCTAATGCCAGTATATCCTTCTTCAAGTAAGGAGACCAGAACTGCAGGCAGTACTCCAGGTGTGGCCTCACCAGTACCCTGTACAGTTGCAGCATAACCTCCCTGCTCTTTAAATTCAACCCCTCTAGCAATGAAGGACAACATTCCATTTGCCTTCTTGATAGCCTGCTGCCCCTGCAAATCAACCTTTTGTGGTTCATGCACAAGCACTCCCAAGTCCATCTGGACAGCAGCATGCTGCAATTTTTTTACCATTTGAATAGTAATCTGCCCTTCCATTTTTCCTTCCAAAGTGGATGACCTCGCATTTACCAACATTGTATTCTATCTGCCAGATCGTTGCCCACTCACTTAACTTATCCATATCTCTCTGCAGACTCTCCGTATCTTCTGCACAATTTGATTTCCACTCAATTTAAAATTGCAATTGCAAGTTGGGCCACAGCTAGAAGGAGCATTGCATTTGGACACTGTTGCTTTCCATAACATATCAAAAAAAGCTTAGATAGATGTTAATACCTGTATCCTGAAGTTTAATTTATGAGATTCTTGTTTATTTTTAATTTGTTTTTCTTTCAGAATTTAATAATGGTAGTATAGTTTTATACTGCGGCAAGTGCATGTATTTGGCTTGTTACAGCTTGAAATTATTAAAAAAGGTTAATTCAGTTAATGGAACAACTGAAGACTTCTCCGTGATGATTGGTATCTTCCACAGGGATCTGTACTACACTAAACCTGTTGTTTCAGAACTACTATTTAAGAAAAAATATTGCATTTATGGATGAAACTGAACATGCAGATTTTCATTTGCCTGGGGTCACACTGCTTTGATTCTTCTTTACTTGTCTCTGCTCAGAACTGAGGCTGTGGCCAAAAACTAGTGGGCTCCTGGACCACCTTCGTGGTTCATGAGCTTTATTTCTGAGTGTTATATATGTTTACGTTGTTTGCATGGCTTATTCTTTTTTCACACATTGGGTGTCTGACAGTCTTCTTTCAATGGATTCAATCGGGCTTCTTTGTTTTGTGGTTGCCTGTAAGAAGATGAATCTCAAGGTTGTATATAGTACACATACTTAGATTAAAAATGTGCTTTGAACCTTGAAGTTGGGTTATCTGATTAAATATACTGTCAGGTTTTTCAAGATAATTGTTGGTTCAAATTCTTTGCGTGGCGGTTTTACTGCATCAGCAGTGGTCATGAAGAACTCTAAGCAACACACACAAAACACTGGAGGAACTCAGCAGGCCAGGCAGCATCTATGGAAAAGAATATTGTTGACGTTTTGGGCCAAAACCCTGCTGAAGGGTCTCGGCCTGAAACATCGGCGATACTCTTTTCCATATATTGCTGCCTGGCCTGCTGAGTTCCTCCAGCATTTTGTGTGTGTTGCTTGGATTTCCAGCATCTGCAGATTTTCTCTTGTTCATGAAGAACTCCAGGTTGACATTTTTGTAAAGCTTTTAAGTTTTTAAAAAATGCATTTTATCTAGCATTTCAGTAAACAAAGGAAATGAACATTATACAGTAGAAAATTAATTGAATGCACTCAACATTTTATTCAGTTTTGTCAGGGTTATCTTCAAACCAAAGCTTCAAAGGCAATGTTATTCACAAATTTCCCATTCTACGACTGTGATTAAGGAGTTACACACTGTAAGACTATCACCATCATCCTATGATTCAGACCAGAAAAAAATCTACTGGCATTGTTTCCCCTCTGTCACTTAACATATTGGCATTTCTCTGTGGCTCCTTACAGTAGTGCAGGACAGGTGGTGTTACTCAGTATAATGGGATGACCACCACCAAATTTATTTTAAAGATGAGTATTACTAGTCATAGGTGTTTCTACAACAAGTTATGGCTTTTATAAAGAAAAAATGTAAAACAATGCATTGATATTCTTACTAGTTCAAGGACTTTTTATAGAGTGGAAAATTATTATATTCTGCAAGAGTACAGTCTGTATCATGATGATGCTGTCCATGTTAGCAATATTTGAAGTATAATTTGAACAAGCCTTAATCATCATTTTAATACTACTTCATGTATCATGTTTTATTTTATTGTTGTAATAATAATAATCTCAAAGAGTTAACTAATGATGCAGCTTTTTGGAGTTCAGTTTGGTTAGCAAAACCAGAAGTCACTGTGTAATTGAGATACAAGCCAGAGAACAATTACACAGTCAGTCCATGAGGCCTTCATCATTTTAGATAATTTTGGACGCATCTAGCCTGTAAACACTTGATTCAGACTTGGAGAGTTTTCTGAATACTGCAGCTTTTGTGAAGCTCTGACCCATGAGCCAGAGGCTGTTTTCTCTGTGTTGATTCTGACTGTTTAATTTTTATTTTCTTTGCAGTTTAACAATTAATTATTTGCTTTTATTTTATATAATTACTTATATGCAAGGAACTGCTTACTCTGCTTCCTAATGCTCACAGCAGGTACAGTATATATCCCCTAATGGTTATATTGGTATTATTCTGGAGAGTTCTGGAAGCTTTTCTTGGTGCTGCATTATTTGAATAAGAGCTTTCTCTTTGGTTAACTCTTATGTACAAACTTGAATGGAATTTTCAAATTCAAATTCAAGTTTAAATATCAATCAACATATACGAATAGCCGTGAATACAGCCAAATGAAACAGTGTTCCTCAGGGGCCAAGGTGCAAAATACAGTACTAACTGTCGTATAAAAAACAAAGCAAATATAGCAGTAAACAGTCACACAAAAAATATAATGTAGTCCAAGGTCCTGAGTGACATATCCTGTAGATTGATGGTGCATGAATGATGGTTGGCCAGAACAAACCTTCAGCAGTCAGTAGATGGATGCACACAATCCACCTTGTTGCTCACTGTGCAAACATTGGAAGGCAGCACCAACAGGAGGGCTTTGTCTCCAATTCAGCATGGACACAGCACCACAGCAACTCCAGCATCTCCTCTCCTGGGTGGCTGCAACAAGCGAGCTCAAGGCATGAGACCTTGTCATGCTACAATGAGGGCATGCAGCTTCCCTGCCTTCATTGTCACCAATAAACCATTGTGAACTGGACTTGCAGCATTTTACATTACCAATATCCAAACGGGTCTTGCAATCACAAGAAAAACGTCCAAGACAATCACTCATTGTTCAACTGCACGCCACCTTCACGCACTATTTTGGACACCTTTCTGTAGCCGGTAGCAGCATGGTCTGCAACAAGTCCAGCTCCTCCAGCACCCTCACTATCGAGCAGCTCGCGGATGGGGTGCCTGCAATACTTGAAGTTCTTAATGTCCAACAGGAAGTCTTGCCATTATATAAAAAAAAGTTGTTTAAAAAAAAACAAAATCACCTTAGGTTGGCCCCAAAGAGGCTGCTATGTCCAAGCACCCTGCCATCTTACCAGAAGAGCTGACCACAAGGCCACTGCCATCTTAGTGCTCAGATCTTTTGACTCACTCTTTTCAGCTCATAGACATCTATCACTGTTCATTTTCAACTCTCTTTGTTCTGTTAACGCTAAATAAAACAGTCATCAAGCTTTGAGCCTTTTTCCTGACTTCTGAAAAAAGTTTGGGTTAAAACAGTAGAGTCTAACATTTGGAAGAACTTGGGAGAACAAAGGGCTTAAGAATCTTAATTAAACATTGCTTTTGATATCTTGAATATATTGATATGTTTGATTATTCGAACAACAGCTGACATTTAATCTTGCCATGTTGCTTCCCAGGAGCACTATTAGACAATATTTGATAGTCTGCTGTGTCAAATGATATGAAAATGTGATTAAGAAATTAGACAAAAAGGGTTTGTTTGAGGAGAGTCATGGTGAGTGCTGTGAGGTTGAATGTTATGAAAGAAATTCTTGAGCTTGGATCTGGAGGGAAATCTTTCAGTGAGGGAGTGATGAAAATTGGAAACATACAAGAGATGGAATTGGATGAAACTAGAGCTCTAGGCTCAGAAAAAGGGTGAAAAAGTGGGTGATATGGTGAGAACTGAAAAGTAAGGTCAATTATTGTCAGCCTGGGAAGCAATGTGGGTCAACAAACATGACTTTGTACAATATTTCAAGGAACATCTTTACTGGAGATGAAAACCTTAACTCTCTTATTAGGCTGTAGCTAACAGAAGCATACTTGACATTTTTGAAGCAGTTATGCTCAGATAGTGCGGTAATAGCTAATATTCATTTGGTGAAGAGAAAACAAACTTGGTGAATATTCAGCTTCATTATTATAAGTACTGTTTTAATTTTAGTTTTTGTATATTTTCTAGTAATCTTATAAACACGTTCAGAAAGTATTTGCTCTTGACTGTCAGAACTTAATTTATTCCCTTCACATATATTTTGATCTATATTTTGTAGATCAATTCTTGCAATAAAATTATGATTTTCCAAGATGAAACAATGTACTTTCTACAATCTTTACAGTTTATGAACAGGTTACACTTCTTGTTAGACATGGATGGTTTGATATCTGGATTTTCATAATTCAGTTGATGGTGAAACCCTTTTATCAGCACACGTTGCAAGCTTTTTGGGATACTTAACGATTTATTCCATGTGCATTCAGGCGATATCCATTGACATTGCAAGACTGAACTGAAAGCCTTTGAGTTTAGAATTTAAACTCATGGACAGAGGGAAAAAATGTTCAAAGTAAGGAAGGAAAGGACCTTGATGATACAGCATGTGCTGAATTTTCGCAGATGATCTGTAACTGAGCTGCAAGATCAGCTTCATTCAGACTGAACCATTCCAGCATTAAGTGGGAGCAGTCTAAGCAATGCTGAAGCCAGAGGTTGATTGAATGGGAACCCTAAAATAATAAGTACTGTCATTCTCAGTGAGAGCAGGAAATTGTGATTTACAGACTCAGTACCATTCAGCAACTGATCTGAAGCGTTGTGATACCATCAAAGCTCCTTTGATCTCAGCAATATGGAACTGTCATAACATATTGCCCTTGCTTGGATATAAGACCATAAGATATAGGAGCAGAAGTAGGCCACTCTGCCCATTGAGTCTGCTCCACCATTCAATTGTGGGCTGATCCAATTCTTCCAGTCATCCCCACTCCCCTGCTTTCACCCCATACCCTTTGATGCCCTGGATAATCAAGAACCTATCTATCTCTGCCTTAAATACACCCAATGACTTGGCTTCCACAGCCGCTTGTGGCAACATATTCCGCAGATTTCCCACCCTCTGACTAAAGTAATTTCTCCTCATCTCAGTTCTAAAAGAACGTCCTTCAATCATGAAGTCATGGCCTCTTGACCTGGAATACCTGCCATGGGAAATAATTTAGCCATATCTAATCTGTTCAGCCCTTTTAACATTTCGAATGTTTCTATGAGATCTCCCCTCATTCTCCTGAACTCCAGGACATACAGCCCAAGAGCTGCCAGACGTTCCTCATATGGTAACCCTTTCATTCCTGGAATCATTCTCGTGACTCTTCTCTGAACCCTCTCCAATGTCAGTATATCCTTGCTAAGATAAGAAGCCCAAAACTGCACACAATGCTCCAAGTGTGGTCTCATGAGTGTCTTATAGAGCCTCAACATCACATCCCTGCTCTTATATTCTATACCTCTAGAAATGAATGCCAACATTGCATTCGCCTTCTTTACAACCAGTTCAACCTGGAGGTTAACCTTTAGGGTTTCCTGCACAAGGACTCCCAAGTCTCTTTGCATCTCTGCATTTTGAATTATCTTCCCATCTAAGTACTAGTCTGCCTGTTAATTCCTCCCAGCAAAGTGCAGACCATGCACTTTCCAACATTGTATTTCATTTGCCACTTCTTTGCCCATTCCCCTAAACTATCTAAGTCTCTCTGCAGGCTCTCTGTTTCCTCAATACTACCCACTCCTCCACCTACCTATGTATTATCGGCAAATTTAGCCACAAATCCATTAGTCCCATAGTCCAGATCATTGACATAGATCATAAGAAGCAGTGGTCCCAACGCTGACCCCTGTGGAACTCCACTGGTAACCAGCAGCCAGCCAGAATAGAATCTCTTTATTCCCACTCTCTGTTTTCTGCTGACCAGCCAATGCTCCACCCATGCTAGTAACTCCCCTGTAATTCCATGGGTCTTATCTTGCTAAGCAGTCTCATGTGCAGCACTTTGTCAAAGGCCTTCTGAAAATCCAAGTACACTAACATCTACTACATCTCCTTTGTCTACCCTGCTTGTAATTTCCTCAAGGAATTGCAGTAGGTTTGTCAGGCAGGATTTTCCTCTCAGGAAACCATGCTGGCTTTGGCCTATCTTGTCATGTGCCCCCAGGAACTCCGTAATCTCATCCCTAACAATCGATTCCAACAACTTCCCGACCACTGATGTCAGGCTAACAGGTCTATAGTTTCCTTTCTGCTGCCTCCCACCCTTCTTAAATAGCGGAGTAACATTTGCAATTTTCCAGTCATCCGGTATGATGCCAGAATCTATCGATTCTTAGAAGATCATCATTAATGCCTGTGCAATCTCTCCAGTTACTTCCTTCAGAACCCGAGGGTGCATTCCATCAGGTCCAGGAGATTTATCCACCCTCAGACCATTAAGCTTCCTGAGCACCTTCTCAGTCGTAATTTTCACTGCACAAACTTCATTTCCCCAACACTCTTGAATGTTCAGTATACTGCAGATGTCTTCCACTGTGAAGACTGATGCAAAATACGCATTCAGTTCCTCTGCCATCTCTGTGTTTCTCATTACAATATCTCCAACCATTTTGTATTGGTCATATATCTACCCTTGACTCTCTTTTACCCTTTATATACTTAAAAGAGCTTTTAGTACCTTCTTTGATATTAGTCTCCAGCTTCCTTTCATAATTCATCTTTTCCTTCCTAGTTTCCTTCTGCAAGTTTTTAAAAGCTCCTCAATCCACTGTCTTCCCACTAGCTCTGGCTTCCTTGTATGTCCTCTCTTTTGCTTTTACTTTGGCTCTGACTTCATTTGTCAGCCGCGGTAGTGCCCTTCTTCCCTTCGAAAATTTCTTCTTATTTGGACTTCCCCTATTTTTCACAGAAACTCCAGCCATTGCTGCTCTGCTGTCTTTCCTGCAAATGTCCCTTTCCAGTTAACTTTGGCCAGTTCCCCTCTCATGTCATGGTAATTTCCTCTATTCCACTGAAGTGCCAACACATTGGATTTTATTTTTCCCCTTTTCTGTTTGCTCTGCATCAGAAGCCGAGACATGGCCAAAAGATGTTGCATTTGGCTGGGTTTGTGTTGAATAAGCATTGACCACCACTTCCATACCACATAATGAGTTCCAAGGTATGTTTAAAGCCCCTGCAAAGGGAAACCTCCCCCACCCTCACCACGCTCAATGTGTGCTTTCTGACAGCCCAAACAATGCACCAAACGTACCACAAGTCGGCAGCATTCTGTTACCTGGCCCATTGAAGTCCTCCTGTGAGTCTCCATACCTGTATCTCAAATGGTGGCTAAGCTCATTGGATTGAGTGAAGAGATATCTTTGTCCACCCAAGGACGATGGTTGCCCAGGTTGGACTGTGTGGTGGTAATGCTGAAAGAAAGCTGATGTTTCTAGTGAGAAAGGTGGGGCCTGCTGGACATGATGCAGACACGACAGCTGCAAACTCACATGATCTGGATGTTCTAAACCCAGGGAGGGAACATTTGAATCAACATTAAGAATTTCAGAAGCAGTGTTGGCCGCAGGCTCTGCAGTTGATTATCCCACGATGTGCCAAATGCTGGTGCACAAAGAACTGTGTGTGTTGCTTGGTGTTGTATGATATGTCAGCATATGCAGGCTACGTGCATTGGATGTTGGGCTAGTGCACGTGGCAAATAAGTGGGGATGTCATGGGACGTTAAACTGTTCACTGTGAGTCCTGATTTAAGTTGGTTGTGTGTTAGTGATAGAGATATACTGAACTGAGCATTTGGTGCGAGATGCCATCTAAAGATACTTTAACAATAATTCTTGTCTGTGTCTGAAATCTTCAGTCTTGTGCTTCCTGACCTCATGAGAGGAGAGGATCCCCCTCTTTAAGTACAAGGGTTTGAATGATGCGTCAGAGTCTGGATGCCCATTTTTATGAATGCTCATCTATAACTTCCAGCAAGCTAGTAACACCTCTGCAGTGAGTTTAAACACTCATTCCAATTTCAGAAAATAAATTTTCAGAGGTGCCAGTTAGCATCTTCCTGTATCTGTTCTCAATAGAATTTTCAAAAGTTCTGCTAAGATATACTTTGTTAGTGGTTCTACCTGAACTGTCACCTGCTCCATTATGGGGAGCCACGTTTTTTCCGGTTGAAGCTGACAGCCGACAATGCAGCTTCTGGATCTTTACACTCTGCCAGCTACCATATGAGTGGTTATCCTGGTTCACTATTGAATGTTCCTGAATGAGGTAAGTTTGACACGATATAAAGTTAAAAAAAAAAGTATACATTTTAAAAAGAATTATTTTCCTTCCTCCTGCAAAGTTGCCCCTTGAAAACTGTGCGAAGTATTTATCTGTGAAAGAATTCACAGTGCGGATTTACAGCAATCTTTTTATGATGAGTGACTTGGGATTCAAAAAAGTTGTAATGCCTAAACATCTCCTGACATAATAATTCCTTCAACTTGTGTTATGGGACAGTAGTTTGAAGTCGAATTCATCTGAGTTCTAGGAGAATTAGAGTTGACTTTATAATACTGTTCATTGTACTTGCAGGCCTGACCTCTTTGAGTGGAAGGACGTTGCAAAACTACAGTCAGCAAATGAGAGACTGGACCATGCCTTCAATGTGGCCAAACAGCATCTTGGCATAGAAAAACTGCTGGATCCTGAAGGTTGGTACAAAGCCTCATACCCCTTCGGATACAGAATTAGATATGAGTTTATTGAAATGAGACCAGATATTTCACTATTCATTTCTGTAAAAGCTGAAGTAAACGTATAAGACATGGAATATAGATTTAATATTTCATTTTCATTTCATTGCATTGGTATTAATTCAGAAAAAAATTTCTTGTTGAGTTTACTGAATAGTTCAGTGAATCAATGTAGCATGCAAGGGGTTGTGAAAGGACACGGTGAACCAAAAATATAATTTGTTGAATTTCCAATCAGCTGCACTTGGTCACCTGAAGTCAGGAAGAGATGATAGAATTGTAGTTACTCTTGGTCTGAGAATATTTTTAATAATTGCAACAACTTCTATATCTAACTTTGGGTGTTGAGAGCAGTGCGTCTGATTAAGTCAGTGCCTCAGAGTAAATGGACTTGGCTTCATCACTTGAATAATCATGGACTATTGCCTCGTTCCAATACAAGTGCATGTGTGATCTGAAAGGTCAGTGTCCTTTGTCAAAATATATACAGTTGGTTGTAAGATTGACCTCTTGCTGTATGAGATGTATAGATGATCTTGGCTTTGTAAAGGAACTTGAAGGAAAAGTATTTCTTTTATAGATTGTGACAACAGTAACATTTGACATTGGTTGGAATGGAAGGGCATCAACTTGAAGAGCCAATGTATGTATTAGAAAGACATAGCAGAAGTTGCAACACATTTCCTACAAAGCCACTTGCTTGTACTCGCAGGATCCTGAAGAAATATCACATTAATACCATCCACAAACCTGTAAGGAAGCTCAAGTCACAGTTTATGTGAGTGAAACATGACCTAGGACTCAGGACGTCTGGCGTTTACAGAATTTCCTGTGAATATGAGCAGCGTATATTGGCCAGATGGGACGCACGGTGGAAACATGCATCAAGGAGCACAGGAGGTGTGTATCTATTTCGGTTATTTAGAGAAATCAGCGGTAGCAGAACACTGCATTCACAATGGCCAAAACTACTGTGCTGCACCAATGCCTTTTGGGACTGCCTGGTGAAAGAAGCCCTTGAAATAAAACGAGAGGAAAAGAATTTTAACAAAAGATGAAGTAAGTAAGCTCCAAGTAAAAACTGGAGTTCGATTGTAAAAAAAAAGCTGGGACAGCGGAAACCTGATTGGATGAGGACTAACCAATCAGGAAGTACAGACAACAGAGGTATTATACCACTGGTCAAGATATGCCCAGGCATCATCCCTGATGAAGTTGGCGGAGAAATGTTGGTCAAAATCGATACCTGTAACCAGCTGGAAACCCAAGAAGAGTTTACTTGTGATTCTATTAGGTGTCACAGGCTTCACAAACATGAAGGAAATTGTTCTCCCCACTCCCTATGCTAACAATGATGACTCTCCATCAATATTAATAACAAAATTAGATTAATTGGTTATTTATCTCATTGCTGGCTGTGAAGATGTCCTGCAAGGATCAGTACCAGGGACTCTTGTTGGTGGTGATAGTTCAGGCAAAAATGCCAATGGGCTGATTACTAAGCTTTCAGATAACACAACAGCCACTCTTGTGTTGGTGGCATGGGAACACCAATGCCTTGGAGTGGAAAACCCTACAAAAGTTAGTGGATTCAGCCCAGTGCAACAAGGGTAAAACCCTCCAAACCATTCAGCACATCTATGTGAAACATTGTCGCAGAAAAGCAGCATCTATCAAAGATCCTCACCACTCAGGCCAGGCTTTTTTTCCCGCTGCTGCTATCAGGTAGAAGGTACAAGAGCCTCAGCAAGAAAAAAGCCTGGCCTGGGTGGTGAGGATCTTTGATAGATGCTGCTTTTCTGCGACAATGTTTCACATGGATGTGCTCAACGGTTCAATTACAGTTACTACCCTGCAACCATCAGGCTCTTGAATAAATGAGGTTAGCTATACATGCTATTTTGGTGTTCCTACAACCAATGATCTCACTTTAAGGACTCTTTTTCCTATTATTTTATGCTCTCATTATTTATTGCTATTTATTTATATTTGCATTTTCACAGTTTGTTGTCTTCTATGCTCTTGCTCTTTCTGGATCTTGATCCTGTTTGCAGTTACTGTACTGTAGATTTGCGGAGTATACCCAGAGGAAGAAGAATCTCAGGTTTTATGTGGTGACGTGCATCTACTCTGATAATAAACTTTACTTTGAACTCTGAGCCAGTGCACAAGAGTCAAAGTGATCAGCAGAAGATTTTGGAGCACGTGAAGTACCTACTTATTTTGGAACAGTGTAAGCATTATCTGGAATTCACTGGTTGTCGGTGTAGACAAAATAGAATCAATCAGGGAAATAAACAAGCAGTTGAGAAAAATAATTCACATGGCTAAATCAAATAGTAGGAGAATATAACTGCAGAATAGTTCTGCAAAGTTCAAAGGCATTGGGTCAAATGGCAACCTCGAGTTGGCATAATGATTGTCTGATTTCAAATGTTTCCTGTTGATTTAACGCACCAAGTACAATATTATGCTCTTTCCATTCATGCAAATGTACTTTAAATCATTCTTCATATTTCTTGTCATTTCCACAGGAGCCTCTAAAATAAATTGCTCCCTCTTGCAGCTTAAATTATTTTCAATTTCCAATGGTCCAGAATGCATGCATCATTCAGTCATAAAATCAGTTATTCTCTTAGCTTTAATTCAATATGATGATAGGTTTCATCAATACTTCAAAAGTTGGAGGTTTTATCACTATCTAATATGCTGGGAAAAATTAATTCATTTGAAACATTACCTCTGCTTTCTTCTCCTCTCATGCAGCCTGACTTGCTAAGTATTCCAGGTGTTTTTCTTCAGAGCTTGGATTCCCAACGTTTGTAGTATTTTTCCTTTGCTCAATATTACATACTATGATTGTTGTCCATATACGTTACTGCAACCATTTAGTGTCTTATGTCATCATACTGTTCAAATCATCAGCCAATAGTGTTAGCTTTCAAAGCCAACATTTTATTTGAAAGATTTCATTTATTGCCATATCATGAAATTGGTCACAAAGATTATACAGTTGCAGTCACAAGGAAGGCTGTCAATGGATACAGCAGATTATATATCACTTGGAAAATTTGGTGAAATGAAATGCAAAAGCAGTTTAATCCAGCCAAGTACGATAGGAAAGTGTACAGTAGGTCGCAGGATCCTAAGAAGCTCTGATGTACAGAGGGTTTCTGGAGTGCAAATTCAGAACTCCTTGAAGGCAGCAAGCATAGGTGGATATCGGAATCAGAATCTGGTTTATTATCACCGGCATGTGACATGAAATTTGTTAACTTAGCAGCAGCAGTTCAATGTAATATATAATATAGAAGAAAAAAAATACATAAAATAAAAAATTATAATAATAAGTAAATCAATTACGGTATATATATTGAATAGATTAAAAAACATTCAAAAAACAGAAATACTGTATATTAAAAAAAAAGAGAGGTAGTGTCCAAGGGTTCAGTGTCCATTTAGGAATTGGATGGCAGAGGGGAAGAAGCTGTTCCTGAATCGCTGAGTGTGTGCCTTCAGGCTTCTGTATCTCCTACCTGATGGTAACAGTGAGAAAAGAGCATGCCCTGGGTGATGGAGATCCTTACTAATGGACGCTGCCTTTCTGAGACACCACTCCCTAAAGATGTCCTGGATACTTTGTAGACTAGTACCCAAAATTGAGCTGACCAGATTTACAACTTTCTGCAGCTTCTTTCGGTCATGTGCAGTAGCCACCCTCCACCCCGCCCCCACGCCCTGCCTATACCAGACAGTGATGCCACCTGTCAGAATGCTCTCCACGGTACATCTATAGAAGTTTTTGAGTGTATTTGTTGACATGCCAAATCTCTTCAAACTCCAAATGAAGTATAGCCGCGCATTGTTTTCTTTATAACTACATCGATATGTTGGGACTAGGTTAGGTCCTCAGAGATCTTGACACCCAGGAACTTAAAACTGCTCACTCTCTCCACTTCTGATCCCTCTATGAGGATTGGTATGTGTTCCTTCGTCTTACCCTTCCTGAAGTCCACAATCAGCTCTTACGTCTTACTGACATTAAATGCCTGGCTGTTGCTACCACTAGTTGGCATATCTCACTCCTGTATGCCCACTCGTCACCACCTGAGATTCTACCAACAATGGTTGTATTGTTAGCAAATTTATAGGTGGTATTTGAGCTATGCCTAGCCACACAGTCATATGTACATAGAGTGTAGAGCAGTGGGCTAAGCACACACCTGAGAGGTGCACCAACATTGATCGTCAGCAAGTTGGATATATTATCACCAATCCACACAGATTGTGGTCGTTAAATTAAGAAGTCAAGGATCCAATTGCAAAGGTACAGAGGCCCAGGTTCTGCAACTTCTCAGTCAGGATTGTGGGAATGACGGTATTAAATGCTGAGCTATAGTCGATGAACAGCACCCTGACATAGGTGTTTGTGTTGTCCAGGTGGTTTAAAGCTGTGTGGAGAGCCACTTGAGATTGCGTCTGCCGTTAACCTATTGTGGTGATAGGCAAATTGCAATGGGTCCAGGTCTTTGCTGAGGCAGGAGTTCAGTCTAGTCATGGCCAACTTCTCAAAGTATTTCATCCCTGTCGATGTGAGTGCTACCAGGCGATAGTCATTAAGGCAGACCACATTATTCTTCTTACGCACTGGTACAATTGTTGCCTTTTTGAAGCAAGTGGGAACTTCTGCCCATAGCCGTGAGAAGTTAAAAATGTCCTTGAATACTCCCGCTAGCTGGTTGGCACAGGTTTTCAGAGCCTTACCAGGTACTCCATCAGGACCTTCCGCCTTGCAAGGGCTCACTCTCTTTCAAGACAGCCTAACATTGGCCTCTGAGACAGAGATCACAGGGTCATCAGGTGCAGCAGGGATCTTCACAGCTGTAGTTGTGTTCTCCCTTTCAAAGTCTGCATAGAAGGTGTTGAGTTCATCTGGTAGTGAAGCATCACTGCCATTCATGCTATTGGGTTTCACTTTGTGGGAAGTAATGTCTTGCAGACCCAGCCAGCGTTGCTGTGCATCCGATGTCGCCTCCAACCTTGTTCAAAATTGTATCTTCGCCCTTGAAATAGCCCTCTGCAAGTCATAGCTGGTTTTCTGGTACAGGCCTGGGTTGCCAGACTTGAATGCCACAGATCTGGCCTTCAGCAGACGACGTACCTCCTGGTTCATCTACAGCTTTTGGTTTGGGATTGTGCAGTAAGTCTTTGTAGGCACACACTCATCCACACAGGTTTTAATGAAGTCGGTAACAACTGCAGCATACTCATCCAGGTTCGAAGATGAATCCCTGGATACAGTCCACCGATTCAAAGCAGTCCTGTAGGCGCTCCTGTGCTTCCCTTGTCCATACTTTCTTGGTCCTCACCACTGGTGCTGCAGTTTTCAGTCTCTGCCTATACTCAGGGAGTAGAAGTACAGCCAGGTGATCAGACTTTCCGAAGTGAGGGCTGAAATAGCAAAGAAGGCATTCTTGATGGTGGTGTAGTGATGGTCCAGTGTGTTCGTTCCTCTGGTATTGCAAGTGATCTGTTGATGGTAATTGCTTAGTGATTTTTTTCAGACTGGCCTGGTTAAAATCTCTCAAGACCATGGTGAAGGCATTAGGGTGCGCTGTTTAATGCATGTTGATCCCATTGCTCAGATCACCTAAAGCCTGATTGACATTGGCCTGAGGTGGAACATATACCGCTACCAAAATAACCCCAGAGAATTCCTGCGGTAGGTAAAAAGGACGGCACTTAACTACTAGATACTCCAGATCTGGTGAGCAGGATTGGGACGACACTGATATATTTGTGCACCAAGAAGAGTTGATCATGAGGCATACTCCTCCACCTCTGCTTTTGAGAGACTCTATAGATCTGTCCTGACGGTGTACAGTAATCCCATCGATCTGAATTACTGCATCCGGTACGGAAGAGGTTAACCAGGATTCTGTGAAACCAAGGACACATGTGGTTCTAATGTCCTTCTGATTCAGCACCTTAGCTCTGAGATCATCGACTTTATTCACCAGAGACTGCACGTTTGCCAGCAAGATATTCAGTATAGGAAGTTTAAAACCCCATTTCCTTAAATGCACTTGTAACCCCGTTCTGCACCTGCGCTTCCTCCGAGGTGTCCTACGTGGGCACTTCCAACCACTATCAGCATTGCTTCCATCAGTTTTATGCAGTGATAGTTCGTTTAAACACATTAAGATATCTTTGTTGACTGTACCGACCTTGGAAGCAGTTGTGATTTTTAGCTTTATCAGGCTGAAATGGGAATATTTCATTGTATCCATTGACAGCACTGCTGCCAGTCGAGCTGTGCCGAGGATATGGTGGTAAAGGCAGTCTATGGCATGTTTGCGCTCATTGGTCAGAGTGTAAAGTGAATGCGTCATGTTGCAGCTGTATAAACCTTTTCTTAGGCTACATCTGAAGTACAGTGCACATTTCTGGGCACACTACAACCAGGATGTAGAACCCTCGATGAAAGCTCAAAAGAGGTTCGCTAGAATTAGAGAGTATTAGTTGGACATTAGTAGGAGAGTTGGACAGATTTCGATCCTTTTCCTTGGAGTACTGGAGGCTGAGGCTAAATATGACCTGATGATAGTATATAAAATTATGAGAGGCATGAAAGGCAAACTAGTCCCAAAGAGGAAATATCAAATGCTGGGAGCTTCGGCTGGGGGTGTAAGACTAAAGGAGTTGTAAGACAGGTTCTTTTTTTTAAACAGACAAAGAGTGGTGGATGTCTGGAATGTACTGCCTGCAAGTATGATACTATCAGTTAACAGACATTTAGACAGACATACGAGAGGCAGACTATGGAGGGATAAAGCAGGTAGATCAGATTAACTTACATTCGCATCATAGTCAGCGCAGACTTTTTCCCACATATTTTGAAAATTTCAGTTTGGCTCATCGCATACTCAGCAAGTCCCAATCAAGCAGAGGGATAAAGAGTATTTGTACTCAACTGTTTTGTGGTTAAATGTGTGGGGTTGGAGAAGCAGGGAAAATGGACAAGGTGTTGTTGGGGTTGGAGAAACAGGGAAAATAGACAGGGAGTTGTTGGGGTTGGAGAAACAGGGAAAATGGACAGAGTGTTGTTGGGCTTGGAGAAACAGGGAGAAAGGAGGGAATAGGATGCTGGACAAGTTTTGCATCAGAAGGTCAACCTGAATTTGAAGAATGATGGGATGGCAAGATCTGAAGAATTTCACTTCTTATTGATCAACATTTACCTTGAGCATATTACATTCCATTGGAGGGTGTGATGAGAAACCTTCAGTTCAATGCTTTAAGTTCTGGCAACACAAGATAGGATGCAGTTGATGGTTTTCTCTTTGCACAAGCAAGATTGCTTGTTGATGTATGGGGACACCTCATTAAAACCCATGCTTTTAGTTTTATTTTTTGACCTGACATATCAAGCTCTATTCATTGAACATGCTTTAATCACTGAACCACATTTTGGACCAACATAAAGACAGCAAAGAAACTGGTCCACAGATCTCCAAGCCGAGCCTAGAGTAATCATGGAAAGATAGGGAAGACAGGCGGTAACAGCAGGTTCCTTCTTGTTGTTAGATGCTCTGGGTTTTCCCTTCAGCCCTTTTAAGGTGTTTATTGGCATGGTGGAAACCCACACCAAGGAGCACAGGAGGTGTATCAGTTTGAGTTACCCGGAGAAATCGGCAGTAGTAGAACATTGCATTTGCAATGGCCTTTGGCTTGACTTTGACGAAGCAAAACTACTATGCCATGCCAATGGGTTTTGGGACTGCCTGGTAAAGGATGCTATTGAAATATAACTAGAGAAGAAGAATTATAACAAAGACAATGGTCTCGCACTAAGTAAGAACTGGAATTCGATTGTAAATAAGGTGGGACAGCGGAAACCTGATTGGATGAGGACTAACCAATTAGGAGGGATAGATGATGGGGGTATGTCCAGGTAACATCTTGATGAAGATGGCAAAGTTTGTCATTGAAACATCAGTTAAAATCTATACTTATACCCGGCTCTAAGTCCGAGAAGAGTTTATTTGTCATATACACCAGGAAAGCACGAGATCCTCTGACAGAATCAGTTCCAAAGGGTCTCAGTTTATCAGCCTATCCCAAGGACCTCATCTTGCAGCACTTTGTTTAGCCCTGTCACTGTGGTGCTACGGTTGCAGATCAGATTCCATCAACAATAATAACTGCATTACCAAGAACCAGAATGCATAGTGGAGTGTGCATGATTGTAATGGCTATACAGAATGCTGTTGCAAATCTGAATACCTTTCCATTTTACATTCATGACAGAGAGGGTGAAAAAAACTACAACCACAAAAGATTATTCTCCTGACAGGAATTTACATAATCCAAATGTTGAAATATTTATGTGTGCTTTCTCCAGTGGAGTGTTGATGCGTCTCACTATGATGGTTCATAAAATATATTATTACATACTCATGAGAATCATCAAATATTTATTCTTGCCATGATTGAGTGACTTGCTTCATTGAGTGAGGCTTAAACTCATATTTTGACCCTAATAGAGCCTCATGGGAGCAAATTATTTAAAATTTATAGATATTTGTGTATATACCCCTATTCCATGATATTTCATAATACATTCAGGACCTAGCATCCTATTGAACAACTAGAATTACCTTAAACATTTTGCTGTCTTTCTGTAAAGCTCTTGAAAATTAATAGTCTTGCACTTTTTAGAGATACAGTATAACAGTATAATGAATGGCTAATTTAGTGTAGATTTCCATTTGATTCTGTCACAGATATGTTATGGCATATTGATATTTTTTTTATTGCAGTGGACCACTTGAGACTACTTTTAAAGGCTGTTATCTTTAAAGGGCTTTGACCTGGGATCTATAGAACTTTGACCTTAATTTTTGTTTATCAAACTCTGTAAATTTAATAACGTTACTTTGACATTTTCTTAATTAGTGGATTGAAACTGCTCTTTAATGTTTTTATCATCGATAGGTGTGCACCTGCCAGTCTTCTAGTGTCCTAAGATCTTCATCTGCTGTTTGAATTAACTTCCTCTCTTAGATCAACTGTATAACTCTCTGTACTTAACCTTATTCCTTTGCCTTTCCTTCTATGACAATAGAGAGGCTTTAAAATGTCAAACTCTTTACACCCCAACTACCGCTAACTGATTTATCTGATATTTTCTTCAAATTGTTACAAAGGTAACATGTTAGAATATGTGTACAGTGATTTTCTTTGTGAGTTCAAAATTCAAAGTATAAACTCATGAACTCACAATGAAAAATCAAATTTAATGATATCAACATTGAATGACCTGGCCACATTGTGATAGATCCAAGTTTCAACTCGAGTCTGTAGTAGCTGATGAGGGAACCACCACAATCTGTCATGAATGCCTGTGGCATTGTTTATAAAGGTCATTTCTGCACCACCCTTCTGGAGATGGTCTTGTGTTCAGAGTATACAGACCTTTTCTCAAACTTGTATCCCATTCACTGTCCCCTGTGGGATATATTTGGTACAAATATATCTCACAGGCTGGAGGACTAATCCTGGTTCAGTACAAAGTAAGAGAAGCATGCCAGTTAGTAAACATTGTTTTTCCTTGTAAATAAGGTGCTAACCTACTGCACTTAAAAGGCACGTGAGTATAAACAGTAGTTACATAGAGGTATCCAACTCAGCATGGACCAGCAGAGAGGTAACCAGCGAAAAACTAAGAAATTTCATTCTTAAGTTGTAGTGCACTGTTAGATATTCAGGAGGTATAGAGATTCCAGGAGCACAGTTATTCGCAGCCATGACAAAACCTAGTACTCGAAAATCATTCAACTTCATGCCTTGTTGAAGCTGAAGCTCAATGTGGTACAGTTGAATTCTAGATGAGTGACTGCTCAGGATGTCAAGCAACATTTGACTGAGAAGACATCAAGGAACCCTGGTAAGACATGTTAGTGATTGATGTCCCACAAAAGATGCTGTGATTATTGGATATCAGTCTTCTCGCCTTGCTATAGGAGTTACTCAGATGAATTTCCAAGGTTCAGCCATTTTGAACTTGAACATTAATTAAATGCTTTCTGTTCTGAGGACCTAAGTAGAAATACTTGCTGATGAATATAGTGTGCTCAACTTCATTGCAGCTCCTCAAAATGAACCAGATTGTCCCTACAGGAATTAAGACCTGGATAATGTCCAGGCATGGAGTAGGAAGACGCATACCAAATACTTCCACTGACTAACTCTCCCTCAAGATAGTGAAAAAAATACGAGACATGAGAGCAGGATGGTAGTTGCAAGCTATCCAGACCTTGAATCCTGTTTCACCATTCATGGGATCATGGCTCATCTTCAGCCTTGACAATCTACAGCATTATCTTCCTGTCCCTTAGTCCCCTTAATGTTCATAAATTTGTTGATTGAGCACAAAGACTGACTCTACAGTTCTCTGGGAAATTTTTCTTCATCACAGTCATAAGTGAACATCTCCTTATTCCGAAACTGCACCGATCTTTCTTGATTTGCCTGCCAGGGGAAATATCCTCCCTGAAGCTCTTTGAGGATCTTTTTCCAGTTGTGGTTAAATCTAATATTATTCTTTAGAAACTTCTCAGAATATAGTTCAGAATACTTAATTTCTCCTCCTACAGCTAGCCTGACGACCCAGGACCCAGGCAATGAATCTATGCTGTGTCCCCTCTCTGGGAAATACATCCTCCCCGAGGGAAACCAATTCACAGTGCTTCAGATGAGTTCTCAATAAAAAGTAGTGTTTTTTTTCTCACTGCTGTATCAGGTAAAAGGTACAGGTACCATCAGGTTGAAGAACCATTACTACCCCTCAACCATCAGGCTCTAGAGCAAAAGGGGTTAACTACACTCATTTAAGAACTCTATAATATTGTTATTTCATGCTCATTATTTATTGCTATTTACTTATATCTGCATTTGCACAGTTTGTTGACAGTTACAGTTCTTGATGTTTACAGTTTACAGTTACTGTTCTATATGCTTGCAGAAAAAGAATCTCATGGTCGTATGTGGTGACACGTATGTACTCTGATAATAAATTTTACTTTGAACATTGAACTTTGAACTGACATGCTGAGTGTTTTTTTTCCCAGCATTTTCTGTTTCTGCCTGGCAGACAGTGAAGAGTCTTTGGTCATCAGGTTGTGAGTCACCAGGTGCAGCAGACCCATCTTTTGACCTGCTTTTGTAGCCACAATACATGCACTCATGATCTGGCTAAGTTTCTGGTCAGTGGTGACCCTGGGATTTTAATGTGGGGAATTCAGTAATGTTGATGGCTTGAACCAAAACTGTAATGAGGACTAAAACCGGGTCATCCCTGCGGAGCTCAAGCTGGACATTACTGAATTAGTGGCAGCTGAACACATTATCAGTGTCACCTTCCAACACAATAGTACAGCAAACAACAGGAATTCTGCAGATGCTGGAAATTCAAGCAACACACATAAAAGTTGCTGGTGAATGCAGCAGGCCAGGCAGCATCTCTAGGAAGAGGTACAGTTGACGTTTCAGGCCGAGACCCTTCGTCAGGTCTAACTGAAGGAAGAGTGAGTAAAAGATTTGAAAGTGTGAGGGGGAGGGGGAGATCCAAAATGATAGGAGAAGACAGGAGGGGGAGGGATGGAGCCAAGAGCTGGACAGGTGATTGGCAAAGGGGATATGAGAGGATCGTGGGACAGGAGGCCCGGGGAGAAAGACAAGGGGTGGGGGACCCAGAGGATGGGCAAGGGGTATATTCAGAGGGACAGAGGGAGAAAAAGGAGAGTGAGAGAAAGAAGTGTGTATAAATAAATAACGGATGGGGTACGGGGGGAGGTGGGGCATTAGCGGAAGTTGGAGAAGTCGATGTTCATGCCATCAGGTTGGAGGCTACCCAGACGGAATATAAGGTGTTGTTCCTCCAACCTGAGTGTGATCCTGAGTGTGGCTGAAGCCCCAGTCTTCACTGTTTGCAGCTACCTGCTAGACGACCCATTTCTCACTTTGCAATCTATTCCACTCAGACAAATTTCCATCAGTATTCAAACACGCTTCGGACCCCTAAAATACATACCTGTTATCAATCATTCTAACTGCTAAGTAAAATTAAATTCTACCATCCAAATGATCAGACTTGAATTTTCATAAAGCCTCACTGCACTGTTACATTCGATTCCATTAAACATTCCATTTTCTCCCTGAAGTGCTCTGAATGGCAGTTTGCCTGCTCTGCACCTCTGCACCCATTTCCATTTGTGAATTGTTCCCTTAAAACTACTTGCTCTTCCCACAGTTCTGATGCAACATACTTTTTAGGAGACAATATATACACAACTTACCTCTTACACTTACAATTTAGCCTTGAATGTCTTAATTCTTCTTTCACACTGAGCCTGATCACCCTTCAATTCATTTTTCTCTGTTGTTGTCCTTAAAGGCAGCTGTTATGTCTTCATTAATCTGTCCTGCATTCTTGGCCCTTGAGCATTGCTTGTCAACTTCACAATCTTGATTATTAGCACACTGGCTCTCAAGGCATTGCACCTTGTTAGGCTCTCTTTCCTCAGTTTTCTTTTCCTCTCCCTTCCTGTTCTTTCAGAAGTCAGTTTACACCTGCTTCCCTAACTCATAATGAATCATGCGTTCAGTGTTTGTTTGCTCTTTTTTAAAAACTTGTCTTTGATATGCTAATATCCAGAAGGCTTTAATTAATCCTGGCTGACATCTGGACTCCTGTGTGCACTGGTATTTCATACACCAGATAATCCCCATCTATAGTAACTGCCAATCAACTCTCTAAGAGGCAACTTCCCTGTTACATACATGGTGAGTTCACCCATCATTTATTCAGTCCTTGAACAGACACCAACACTCGATAAGAAGCCAGTTTTAGCTACTGGTCAACCCACCAGATTTCAAGCTTCATGTGTGTGGAGTATTCAACTTGAGGCATGTTTTATAGAAATTGGAGCTACATAAAGAAATAAATGTGGAGAATGTATAAGTTTTTACCACTTAAATCAACAAGAACTTTTTTAAAAAATGGCAAAACTATCACAAAGACTTAAGCCGTTAATCTCTTTGCAAATGATCATATGTAGAAAACTTAAAAGATCTTATGCAAACTACTCAAGCATTTGGAACCAACAGGATGACGGTTAGTTTTGACTGGGACATTTGGATTGAATTGGCAATGGAACAAAGTTGTCCTGCTCAGCTGATGCCTCAGTTGCTGTTACTCAGCAACTTTTATAACAGGCAGTCCCCGGATTACGAATGAGATTCATTCCTAAATCTGCCTTTAGGTCGAATTTGTAGGTAAATTGGAACAGGTACATAACGGTTCTTATTTAGTGTCAGTTAGTCAAATATTTGTCTTATATATTTTACCTTTCTATGCATATAAAACACTTAAGAAACACTTCCAAATACACTAAAACATCTTAAACATAATAGTACAGTACATAATAATACAGTAATAATAAAAACTAACCACATACGGTACTGTACTGAAGAGAGAGAATCGATGTGTGTAGGTATACAGTACTGTAAAAAAGATTAAAGAAACCGTTCTTAAACAGTGTAGATAGAAAAAAAGAAAAAAAGATCATGATTAAAGGTTAACACTTCACTCTCGTTCCTTCGATGTCTTGCATATCGGAAGGGGCATTCATAATATTCAACAACAGGGACAAAATGGTTCAAGAACCAATCTTCAAAGATGCAATTGTAACCCAAGCCTTTGCATTTGCCTTCCAAATAATGGGAAGAGATGCCTTAATGATATGACAAAGTGCCCTTGGATTTAGGGAGTGATACTCAAGCAAAGGCTTGAACTTGAAATCCCCGGATGTGTTACCCCAAGCAATAATGTTAGCCTATCCTTCGATGCCTTATGCCCTGGTGCATTTTCCTCTTTCGAAATGTGGGCCCTTTCAGGCACTTTTTCCAAAATAAGCCAGTCTCATCTACATTAAATATTTGGTCTAGCAAATAACTTCCCTCAATAATTTTTTTCAACATTTCAGGAAAATCACTCGCAGCACTTATATCGGCAGTTGCTGCTTCACTTTGCACTTCAATATTATGTAAATTTGCCCTCACTTTGAAACGATTGAACTAACCCCTACTCGCAACAAATTCTTCATCACAATCACCTTCACTTGCTGCATGTACAGCTTTTAACTCATTGAAAAGGCTTCAGGCCTTTTCTTGCACTAAAGTAAGGCTAATAGGCATATTACACTGATTTTGATCGTCTAA
The DNA here is from genome assembly GCF_963921235.1 of Mobula hypostoma. Classification (NCBI taxonomy): domain Eukaryota; kingdom Metazoa; phylum Chordata; class Chondrichthyes; order Myliobatiformes; family Myliobatidae; genus Mobula; species Mobula hypostoma. The sequence goes on along the minus strand of NC_086102.1, from coordinate 66,619,624 downwards.
CCAAATTATCAATAGCCTTTCCATTTCAATAATTAAACCATTATGTTGCTTAGTAATAATTGTAGCTTTCATTGGGGCAGGTCCTTTCACATGCGCCACTGTTCTCACTTTATCCTTTAAAATTGTTACGATCGTTGACCGACTGTAGCCTAACGCTTTTCCAATGACCGATGTCGTTTCACCTATTGCAGTGGGAGATCAACAAGGAACTGAATAAGCATAAAATCTCTCAAAATCCCACCTATACTCCAGATCCAGTCAATTTTTGTTATTCTCTAGTTTAGCTTTGAACTGATGAATAGAACTATATATATGCTTCCGCAGATTTCCATGGATTGTCTCAGAACTTACTTCAATTAAAAAGCCTTTTGCACTGAGCAAGGTCTTTAGTAAGCATTCAGTTCAGCTGTTCACAACTTAATTGACCTTGATTTTCTAAGCAGGTGATCTTGTGGGTTGGTATGCCATTTAAAATGATGCAGCCATTGACAGTTCAGTTTGGTAAGCATCACAAAGCAGCAATATTATGGAAGACTGCTGCCATACATGTTTACAGATGTAAACTAAGTAGTCAGTACCCATTTAACTGTTGCTTCTATGTCTGAGAGTGAAGTGAAGTTGCAAGAAAGCACATTCAGAATGAATTTTCATGACATTATTGAAGATTACTGTAAAAGTATTTCTTGTTCCAGTGGAATGAGCCACCTCTAATTTATTTCTGCTCAGGTTTAGAACTGAAGCCATATTGCTTGATGCGTTGTAATTTACCTCTTAAAATTTGAATGAAATAGCACAGGTTTTCTTGCAAAATTAATGAATTGTCCTATATTAACAAACAATTCTGAAAATTAGAAGTGAACCAGGAAGGCAGAAAATAATCTCAGCCTATTCAGTCTATCCTTATTACTCAAACCCTTCAGTCTAAGCAATGTCCTTCTGAATCTTTTCTGCACCATCTTGAGCTGAATTACATCCTTCCTATATTTTGGTGACCATATTTACACACAGTATTCCATTTGCAGTCTCATCAATGTCTTTTTTAGCTGCAATATGATATCCTAGCTCTTGTACTCAGTGATGAAGGAAAGCATGCCATATGTCATTTTTACTACTGTCTAACTCTGTTGCTATTTTCAGGGAGCCATGAATTTATAGCCTAAGATCCCACTGTTCAGGAGCATTTCCTTGGACTCTGCCATTTACCATGCAGGTCCTGTCCTGCTTTAACTTCTCAAATTGCATCACTTCAGACTTGATGGAGTGTTTTCCGCGGATTGAGTGAACTGATACTTTACTGTCCCCAAGGGAGTTCAGTGAGGTTTTGAGCAGAGGCCAAGGAGCCTGGAAGCGGGACCTGAGCCCATGATTACCACCATTTCTCGCCGATCTTGCTGATTAAAGCGTCGAGCAAGATTGAAATCAATGAGAATGAGAGTGGAAGGGGAGTGGGTGTTCAGTGCCGTCTGCCTGCATTTCACCGGTCTCTTTTGCTCCCTCTCTCTTGCTGCTGCCAGAGGAAAGTGGCTGTGTGTGACCCGTCTCTCTCTCTTCCTCTCACATGATGCTGCTGGAATCTTGAGTCTTAGGCAAGGTTTAATTGATGTGGTTTGTGGATTGGACTCTTTCATTCATGTTATGTCATGTTTCTGGTTTCTGGTTACTCCTTTTTTTATTGCTGTTTCGTGCAGTTTTGATCAGGGTGGACTGGCTTTGCAGTCTGCAGTCAATGAATGACACAGTACTAAATTGAACTGAACATTCCTAGACTGTTTCAATGACCTGGTTTGATCTGTATTTTTTGCTCGTTTTTTTGCCGCTTGCGTGAATTGGGTGTTTGATTTTTTTTTTGAATGGGTGCCAAGGTGTTTCTTTCTTTCATGGCTGTTTTGGGAAGATGAATCTTAGGATTGTATACTACATCGATACTTTTTTAATAAATGTACTTTGTATTTTTCTCTGAGTTAAATTTTTTAGCCATTCCTTTGCCTGCTTCCCTGATGGAGCTAGATTTAGTTGCAACCTTAGACAACCTTCACTGTCTACAATATCATTAATTTTGTTGTCATTTATGAAATTACTACTGCCATCTATCTTCCCATCCAAATGTGTTAATATATATGACAAACAACAATGAACCAGCTCTGATCACTGTGGCACATCATCAGTTGCAAACCTTCAGACTGAGAAACAGCCCTCCACTACCACCCTCTTTCTCCTACCACCAAGCTAATTTTATATCCATTTAGCTCTCTCACCCTGGATCCCATGTAATCTAACCTTCTGCACATTCGTGCCACACAGGTTCTTGTCAAAGCCATGCTAATGCCCATGTAGACAGTTGCTACTACTCTGCGTTTATCAATACTCTTGGTCACCTCTTCAGAAAAGTCAAGTTCATTAGACATTCCTAATGATCCTTGCCTTTCCAAATGCAGATGAATCCAATCCCTCAGAGTCTCCTCCAGTAACCTTTGCACCACTAATGTTAAGTGCACTGTTCTAAAGGTTATTAGGATATCACTGTTCTTTTTAGTAAACTCCCTGGCTTATATGACCCTCTCTGTGATAAATACAGGTGAGAAGTATTTGTTTAACAACTCACCCACATTCCGTCATTTAATACATAGACATCCGTACTGATCCTCTTGCTTGTTACCCTTTTGCTTTTAATATACACATAAAACCTTTCAGGATTCTTCTTTACCATATATGTCAAGGATATCTTGTGTTCACATATTGTCCTCCTTATTTCCTTCTTAAACATACACCAACGTCCTTTATACTCCACAAGGGTTTCATTTGATTTCATCTACCTCTACCTGACAGATGTCTCTTTTCTTGATGAGAACTCAATACCCCTTATCAGCTAGGTTTCTTTAATCCTGCCAGCCTTGCCTTCACTCTAATAGGAACATGCTGGCTCTGAGCTCTCCCTACCTAACTTTTTAAATCCTCCCACTAGTGAGACACCCCTTACCTGCACACAGCCTCTCCCAATCAACTTTGGAAGTTCTTGTTTAATACCATCAAAATTACTCTTGCCCCAATTTAGGACATTAACATGCAGACCTGTTCTATTTTCTTTCAATTATTTTGGAACTAAGGGAATTATGGCCAGTGGTCAAGTTAACAGCTTAAATATACATTGGGACAGAGAAAAATAAGCAAAAGCTTAACTAAACTTTTTAAACAAGCTTTGTGATCCTAAAATATGAATGGGCTTATCGCAGTGTATTCTGTCCTATTGTGATCAATGTCCAGTAATGTTTATCTGTAATCCTACAAAGATCACTTGCTGTGTAAACAAGTTTATTCTATTAAGGATTCAACTATGCTGCCTTGTGCCAAGCGCCTGATTCTTTTTTTCTTGTTTAGTTGATCTTAATACGCAGTAAAATTTGAATATTATAAATAATTGGGAGTGGCACTACAACCTCTCAAGCTTTCTGTGAGATCACAAATAATCCTTGAGCTTTGCAAACATAACTGGTTCTTGTGTCCGTCAATTTCTTGTAGAGTTCCAAAATACACTAAAATCAGCCTGAAATACGTGCAAGCAGAAGGCATTCACAGCTTTTTGAGGCAGGGAATTTCTAAGGTTGACTACTCTGAAGGGTAAAAAAAAAACTCATCTCAGTGCTGGTCTTTTATTTGAGGGCAATGCTTCCTAACTCTTGGTTTGCAAATTTAACAAAAATGAATGTCCAAATTAAAAAAATGATATAAAAATTTTTATAATCTCAACTGTCCAAACATTATTCCAACATTGCAATTGTACCTGCCTCAACCAACTCATCTTTAAGTTTGTTCGATAAACCCACTATTCTTTGTGTGAAAAATCGTGCCTCTCAGATTCCCTTTAAATCTTTCTCCACGCAGCTTCAACCTATTGCCTCCCCTAATTTGGGAAAAGTGTATGACTATCTACGCCAGCTATACCCTTCACGATTTTATAAAATTCTTTTAGTTCATCCTCAGTTTCCTTCATTTCAGGGGTAAAAAGTTCCACTCTATCTAATCTCTCGTAATAAATCGAGCGCTCCAGTCCAGGCATGTTCCTGTGAATCTTTTCTGCACACTCTACTTAATCACATTCCTTACAATGATGCGATTAGAAATTTACACAACAATTCAAGTATAGCTTAACCAAGTGTTTCCCTATTGTTTGAGCTTGTTCCTGCCCCACTGAACTCATATCTGCATACCTCAACTCAGTTTTATCCCCCGAGTTCAGTCCCTTCCTACCTACATTTGTGACACCTCACACACTCTTCCTCTTTTCAAGGATTTCAAGTTTCCTAGCCCCCATCATATTTTTACTATGGATATCCAGTTGCTATACATCTCCATCCCCCACCCCCCAGGAAGGCCTCAAAGCTCTGTGTTTTTTTTCTGGACACCAGACCTAACCGGTTCCCCTCCACCACCACTCTCCTCCGCCTAGCGGAACTTGTCCTCACTCTCAGTAAATTCTCCTTTAGTTCCTCCCACTTCCTTCAAACAAAAGGGATAACCATGGGCACTCACATGGGTCTGAGCTATGCCTGCCTGTTGGCTACATGGAACGGTCTGTGTTCCAAGTGACACTGGTGACCGTCCTGCACTTTTCCTACGCTACGCCGACAACTGCTTTGGTGCTGTTTCCTCGCCTTCAACCTCTTTGCCTCCAACTTCCACCCTGCCCTCAAATTTACCTGGTCCATTTCCGACACCTCACTTCCCTTTCTGGATCTCACTGTCTCTATCTGTAGAGACAGCTTATTCTCCGATGTCTATTATAAACCCATGGAGTGTCATAGCTACTGGGGCTACACCTCGTCCCACCCTACCACTTGTAAAAATGCTATCCCCTTTTCTCAAGTCCTCCATCTCCACCCTGCTGTCAGGATGAGGGTTTTCATTCTAGAACAAGGGAGATGTCCTCCTTTTTCAAAGAAAGGGGCTTCCCTTCCTCCTCCCTCAACGCTGCCCTCAACCGCATCTCTTTCATTTCACGCATGTCTGCTCTTACCCCATTCTCCGCAACTCTACCAAGGGTAGGGTCCCTCTTGACCTCACTTACACCTGACCAGCCTCTGTGTCCAGCGAATTATTCTCCGAAACTTCTGTCACCTCCAATGGGATCCCACCACCAAGAACATCTTTCGCTTCCCGCCGCTTTCTGCTTTCTGCAGGTACATTGCCTACACCACTCCTTTGTCCATTCATCCCTCCCCACTGATCTCCCTCTTGGCACTTACACTTGCAAGCGGAACAAGTGCTACACTTGCTCCTACACCTCCTCCCTCGCTACCATCCAGGGCTCTAAACAGTCCTTCCAGATGAGGCGACACTTCACCTATGAGTACGTTGGGGTTATTTACTGTATTTGGTGCTCCTGGTGTGGCCTCCTGTACATCAGTGAGATCCAGTGTAAATTGGGAGACCGCTTTGCTGAGCACCTATGCTCTGTTCGCCAGAAAAAGTGGGATCTCCCAATAGTCAACCATTTTAATTCCACTTCCCATTTCCATTCTGACATGTCCAATCCACGGCCTCCTCCACTGTCGTGATGAGACCGCACTTAGGTTGGAGGAGCAACACCTTATATTCCATTTGGGTGGACTCTAACGTGATGACATGAACATCGATTTCTCAAACTTCTGGTAATGCTGCCCCCACCTCTCCATTTCCCATGCCCTTTTCCCTCTCTCACTCATCTCCTTGCCCATACATCGCCTTGCTCTGGTGCTCCTTCTCCCTTTTTCTTTCTTCCATGGCCTTCTGTCTCTTTCACCAATCAACTTCCCAGCTCTTTATTTCATCCCTCCCCCTCCAGGTTTCACCCATCACCTGGTGGTTTTCTCTCCCCCCCCCCATCTTTTAAATCTACTCCTCAGCTTTTGTTTTCCTTCAGTCCTGCTGAAGGGTTTTGGCCCGAAACGTCAACTGTACTTGTTTTCCATAGATGCTGTCTGGTCTGCTGAGTTCCTCCAGCATTTTGTGTGTGTTGCAAGTATTTGTAGAACTGTTACATAATGGCCCATTTGAGTAATGGATGAACTGTTGAAGGCAAGCCTACGATACGCCTTCTTCACCACTGTGTTGCCACTTTTCGAGAAATCTCATTGAAATAGTAGATGTGTAATTACTAGATTGTTGTGACCCCCAACAATAAGTGCTCACCAAAAAAAAAATTCCATTCCCTGATATTTGGCCAAAGCTCAAAGATTGCAGAGTCAAGTACTTATTTCTCCACTTTCATTTCAGGTTTTAGACCTTTTTCACCTTCAGTGTTTTGGTCCTGAACTCTCCTGCCATCCCATCATTTTGCATTAGCTTAATTTCTGCTTTCCATTTATTGATTTCTCTGCTGTGAGAAGTATTTGCAGTTTAACCAGGAATTATATGTGAACATTAATTCATTTTAAGTAAGGCTTTTTAAATTACATAATTTTGAGTGATTAGAATTCTAAGTAATGCTGTGTTTTCCGTAGATAGCTGGAACTATATTCCTTCATGAAGAAATTGATGCTTGCTAATTTTGTTCAATACACACCAGTGGCTTGTGGGCAATTAAATTTGATTATGGCACAATAGCATTACACTGAAAAATTGCTGTCAACAAGATGAAATCACGAGTCTGTAGATACTGTTGACTATCTCAAACTTATTCAAAATTCCGTAGGGAATAACAGAGCAGTTTCCCCAGAACTCCAAGGACCAGCTTGATCCTTTGAAATTGTCCAGTTATGTGATACAGAAGCCCAAACAATACTGCTTGAGATTTGGGAGAAGGAGGCAGAGAAATGAATTGCAATCTTAAACTACAATAAATGTTGTACAGTGCTAAAGAAATATGTAGTTGCCCATTTGAAGAGGTCACATTAATATTGGTATAGCTCTTAAACTTGCACTTAAGATGAGTTATGTTCATAATAAAATCATGCCGAGGCTGAACTTCGCATCTCAGTGTAGGATGTAACATCTTGTCACCTGGCTTTTACCAGGATGTGAGAAATGCAGTAGGGCTGATTGTGTCACTCTTTTACAGGGCTACAAAATGGCATCCTCCTTAACAATATTATCCTATGGTTTCATAAGGATGCTATAATATGCAGTAAGTTCTACCTACTTACTATGTTCAGGGTGAGAATAAAATGTTTCAATTGTCCTGCAAACTCAATATTCAAAATCCATTTGGAATTATTTTTGCAGTTTTGTAATACTTGTACATTTATGACTGTTTTTATCAGTAACTTTCATGGGTGAATTACATTTTCCTGGTAAAAGCAGTTTCTTGAAGTCACTGAGGTAATTTATGTTGCTGTATTTTAAAAAGAAGGTTTTGTTTTCATATAGTAGAAGTGTTTCAATTGTTTAAGTCAATCTCTAACTGTTAGTTACTGTGTTGTTTTGAAAATGCTGTCAGAGGATTTAGCTGTGCTTTCATTAAAGACCTGCAAGCTATTTCAAGTTGTAATAGGTATAGAATGAAAAGTCTTTGAGCAGTAGAATCACTTGGCAAACCAATTGTGTGAAGGAGAAAGTAACTCCTCAATGTGACCACTCTATCACAGCAGGCATTCTATATATATTTTTTCCATCTGTTTTGTTTGCATCACCCCTTTGTTGTTAGATTTTTCATCCATGAAGTTCAGCAATTAATTAATACATGGATTGGAAAGGAAGCAAGTTATTGTTCAGAGAAGCCAACAGGTGGTGCTGCAAGTACATGGGCTTCAAATTGTATGTAACAATGGAAGAATGATTACTTACTTGCGCATTGAGCTGTGTCACATTGCAAATGAATGGACCAGCCCAATGATTGAAAATATCATTATGACTTAAAGTGTTACTACCTCTATCTTGTGCTCATATTCCAGTAGTTCTTGGAAACGAGAGCATTTCACTGTAGCTATGCTAAACTAGGTCACACCCAGTCCACTGAAACTGCAGTGCTGATGAATTATATTTTGAAGTGGTTAAAATTGTGTATTTTAGTGATCTTTAAAAAGATGACCTTTTCTTAATTTCCCTCATATTGGGGGCAATGCAGTCTGATTGGCAAACAAAAATACAAATTGAATTCTTTCAAGGAAGGGCATATTGCAAGGGAAAGGGGAGTTCTTTCAATTGTGTATCATGTCTTCTTTGGCACAGTTCCTAAATTCCCCGACAATTCTTGTCTTCCTTAAGCTCTATTGGATTTTTACTGTGACAGGTAAATAGCCAGTTTGCTGATGATAAAAATGTTGAATCTCAGCATTTCTGTCTTCATTTCAGATTTCCAGTATGAATATGGAAACTGATGTTGATTCTGCATAATTTAGTGTATTTAATTTCTGAATGCAGTTTTATGGGTATTTTGATGTACTTACAGAAACTACAGGATGTGTGTTTCTAAATAAATAAGTTCTACATCTTCCTATGTAAAACTTAGGAGGAAATTTATGAGAAAATGAGGATTATAACTTGGAGGGGTAAGAGGTTACTGGAACAGTGTGCATAGGAACAGGCCCTTTCGCTCACAATATTGTAGGCAGTGGAAAGGTTTTGTGGAAGAATTGAGGAAGTCTTTGCAGGATGGGGAGGGATGGTGTAGTTAAATGGCCTGGTCAGTTCAGTTTCTAGGTAGTGGTGTTCTCCAGGACGTTGGTGGTGGTGTGTCGGCTGGGGACTGTCTTTAACAGTACTAGTGCCAATGAATGTAAAGTGGAGGTGACCAAACTATTTCTTGTCACAAGATTAGCATTTAGTTTATTTAACCATACAGCATGGAGTAGGCTGTTCTGGCCCTTCAAGCAGCGTCGCCCAGCAACTCCTGACAACCTTGACTGAATCCTAACTTAATTGCGGGATAGTTTACAATGACCGTTTAACCTACCCACTACATCTTTGGACTGTGGGAGGAAACCAGAGCACCCAGGAAAAACCCACGCATTCCTCGGGGGAGGACATACAGACTCCGGGATTGAACTGAGAACTTCGAAGCCCTGAGCTGTAATAGTGTCACGTTAGCCCCCATGCAATCATGGCACCTGAATTTATCACCGTTCCTTCTTGCCCTTGTACTGGTGAGCTACCATCTAGTGCTGCTGTAAAATTTGTTGTAAAGTTTCTCTATTGTGCCAGTGTGTGGAGGTTTCCAGGACCTTTTCGAAGTATTACTAAATCAAGATGGTATACTGTACAAGGGGTGATTGATAAGTTTATGGCCTAAGGTAGAAGGAGTCAATTTTAGAAAACCGAGCACATTTATTTTTCAACATAGTCCCCTCCTACATTTCAAAGTTGCTGGTGAATGCAGCAGGCCAGGCAGCATCTCTAGGAAGAGGTACAGTCGACGTTTCAGGCCTGAAACGTTGACTGTACCTCTTCCTAGAGATGCTGCCTGGCCTGCTGCATTCACCAGCAACTTTGATGTGTGTTGCTTGAATTTCCAGCATCTGCAGAATTTCTCGTGTTTGCCCCTCCTACATTTACACACTTAGTCCAGCGGTCGTGGAGCATACAGATCTTGGACCTCCAGAAAGTGTCCACAGCAGGGGTGATTGATAAGTTTGTGGCCTAAGGTAGAAGGAGATGAGTTATACAGCTGTCGTTACATGCACTTGCAGGTCAACTCTGTGAGTGATTATGCAGAAAGTTTGAAGTTAATAACTCATTAGTTAACTCATCAGGAATGATTGATAAGTTCGTGGCCTAAGGTAGAAGGAGATGAGTTCAAACTTTCTTCATAATCACTCACGGAGTTGACCTGCATGTGCGTTTAACGAGAGGTGTATGATTCATCTCCTTCTACTTTAGGCCACGAACTTATCAATCACCCATCTGTGGACACTTTCCAGATGTCCAACATCTGTATTCTCCACGACAGCTGGACTAAGTGTGTAAATGTAGGAGGGGACTATGTTGAAAAATAAATGTGCTTGGTTTTCTAAAATTGACTCCTTCTACCTTAGGCCAAGAACTTATCAATCATCCCTTGAATATAGCTTATAAAGTCTGCAGCTGAATGTATTCAGTATTTGTTGATGTGATTTGTCTAATTGGGAAATAATGTTGAGGAACCTTTAACAACTAGCTCTGATACATCTTGGAGCAATTACAGGTACAGTTGGTCATTGTTGGAAGAAGTGAAGTTGAGAATGTTGAGTAGGATGTCAGTCAAGCTGCTTGCTTGGTGTGGTGCTTCTTGGAGGTACATCTATCCAAGCAAGTTGAGAATATTCAGCCAAACTTCTGACATGGGTCTTCTACAAAAGCCGTGAGAAATAACTGCTCTTGTAATCAGTGGCAGTATGTATTTGGTGAAGTAAAATTCCAGAGGGTGATGACATAATTTAAATATGCCTGTCAAGATCACTCCCTTTGGTAGTATGAACACGCACCTGAGAACAGATAAAGAATTATCCGGGGATCATGATGTGTGAGTCTATGGGCATAGTCATAGTCGGAATATTTTTGTGAGATAGCTCATTCAGTTTTAGTGTGATAGAATGACATGGTATGGATGCAAACCTTTCAGCCCAGCAATTCCATGCTGACGATAGTTCATCCCAACATTCTGCGTTCAGCCCATATCCCTCCAAGCCCTGTTCCTCCATGTATCTGTCTAACTGCTTGGATTTTGTCATGTACTAAATGCTAATGATGTAATTTTGCAGTGCCTTGCCTTGAATATAGCTTGTTGTGTTGGACTTTAGTGGCCACGTGACTCTGTGTAGTATTTTCCATTTGATTCTTGGAGAGATTTTTGACAACTGCTGGAGAGGCTGGCAGGATCATTTCTGAGTTGACACATTGTTGTATGTTTCCAGTTTTAGGCTTAGTGGGGTTATGGTTGTTATCTTTCACAAAAGGGCAGGTGTCTTCTTGTGATAGTCTGGCATTTTCTGTTGTCACTAGATTGCAAGTTGATTTAATTAATTAACTCAATTTAAATTCCTCATTTGCCATAATGTGAATTCAGCTTCTGTCGCATGATTGTCAGTACTAGGCTCTGAATCACGGACAATTTTATCTCTGTGAGTTTCTCTGAAAACTGGGACACCCTTTGAACGTATAATTTCAAACAGAATTTGAATTGGTTGTGAGTGACTAACTGGTATCAGACAATGTGCCCACCACAATGTTCCTGGATCAGTGCCTGCCCGCTGCTGTTGGATAACACTGCTTTGGCAAGATGTTTACATGCACACCAGGACATGAAGTATAATCAGCTGGGCTCCTCTTCAACGGCCTCTTCTTCTTGCACAACTGCTGAAAGCACTGACAGCTCACAATGTTTTTTTTTCCTCTGCGCTGTTGTTGCAAAAGAGACCAATCCCTGCTTGGAGAAATCCGATTGAAATGAAGTGAATTGCCAGACTCTTCAAGAGATGCTGAGATTGCCTGTGAATAAAGACCACTTGATTATCTTGATATCGAGGAAAATTTCATCTTGTGCTATTTAAGATTTCTAAACCCCAGTGTACTTTTTGTCACTTTAGGACATGGTGATTCTACCAGTGTACTGCAAAGGTACTCCGAAGGCTGGTAGTTTCTATGCCGTCATCTACAAAAGACTGGACAGGATTAAATCAAATGTGAAAGAACCCATAAACAGGTGAACAGTAACACGGGAGATGGTATGTTACCTCAGTGAACCCCTGAGACACAGAAAGATATGGCACCAGGAACAAACTTATATCAGGAGCACTAATTTTTAAGATAGTCATAAATAAAGTTGTGCAAATAGACTTTGTGATGATAATCCAATTAAAAATACGGTACTCTGGATTTCTGCATTTCTTTTTACTCTGCAATCCTTTATGGGATTGGAGTTATGTATTTGTAGCATATGGAGAATGGAACGGTAATACCAAAAATAATAACGCTGATCAAAAATCAGGCCAAAATTCGCAGTAATAAATTGATAACGTTTTAAAGAGCTCTCAATAAATGAAGTTACTTATCAAAATTGCTCTGCTTTTTCGTGGAGTTTGTAGTGTTGATATCAAGGAGCCTGATGATCAGCATGTGCTTGATGTGCTAAATTAGGCTCATTAACCTCCAACGTCAATGGTAGTGAGGCTCCTGCTTCATTAAACAGCTGGTGAGTGAATCTGAACAGCATGGCATTCATGCATTTTGTACTAGGCTGTGCTAACTGCTACCAAGTATTGTCAGGACCTACAGTTCTCTTGGACAGTGCTCAATGCGCCAAAAGTGTCCAATAGATAAGTATCAGTTAAAAGGCCTTTCACTTGTTACCAGTGACACACAGGATATTATTCTATGACATTTACTCTTGTGCAGGTGTTCGTATGGTGAACTACATTTCGATTTGCTTCAGCATGGGGATAGTTGTTAGTGTCAATGGATCCACAAGATGCAAGTATTGGGAATGATATATCGAGTGTGAGGAAGCTTGAGAAAGTTGGAGCCTTTTGTGTATACTGTGAAATTTGTTCTGATGCTGTGTGAGCTGCTGGCTTCCCTGCAGGACAATGTATGATCCTGGGTTCTGAACCTGAAGGTGAAGCACCACAGTTGGTGATTTTGTGCAGTGTATGGTATGAGATATTATTTGGGGTGACAGATTTGACTGGAATTAAGGCTTATTGAAAGTATGCAGATTCTGGTGTGTGAGTTTCAAGTTATATAATACTATGTTCATGTGTGATACTGGTCACTCTGCATTTGCAAAATTAGCTCCTCCTAAACAAGATAAATCAGTTCCCTTATTTTCTTTATATTTCTGTTGTCCACAGAAACAAATTGTATCTTCAGCAACTTAATATGTTTCTTAATAAAATCACTTTCCACTTGATACGCAATAGACTTACTCAAAATCAGTTGGGTAAAGCAGGTATGGTTGTCGTATTGCTGAAGAGAATAGTATATAAATGAGATCACTCACTTAAGAATATTTATGGTACAAAGACTTAATTATCAGTGGTGTATCAGTTTAAAAGATGCTGCATGCAGTGAAGTATACAAATTATATTATGTTGCTGTGTGCAGATTGGAAAATGGGAGATTCTCTTAAAATTGCTTAGCTTTTCTAAGTTTCTGTGGTTCTCTTACAGAACTTGCTGTTTTCTTCAGCAGTTCTCAGCATCAATGATGATTTGCTTCCACTTGTGCTTTGTAGGTGCAGGGTAACTGATGAGACCAATATAGGAACTGCAGACTCTTCCTAGGGGGTACAAATGTGGTATGGACAGTTTGTGAGGTGATATCTTCCAACTGCCATTTATCCAAGGCACCTGTGTTTCCCCAATGCGTAGACTGTGTTTCCAATTACCAGCATGAGTGCTCCTTCGCTATGTTTGAGTAGTCAAGGCCCAGCGATTTCGAAGTGTTGGCGGGGATGTTGCTTTGCATTCATTATTGTACAACTCCATTGAATGACTGCACATAATCTTAAACCCAGACTAATAATTTTTAAAAATTTGCTCCCCACATCTCTGTTGCAGTGTGTCATATAAAAAAAATCTACAGAAATTTGTGGACTTTAATATTATCATTTAGATGAGAGGGATAACAAATCCACCATGATAAATTGGCAGACCAGTCTCAAGTGGGCAAATGGCCTAATTCTGCTCGTGTGTCCTTTAGTCTTGTATACATCAGTGACTTTGGCTACAATGACAGACAAGATTAAGGCAGGATCTGTCACCTTTTTGTTTTATGATGCGAGGTTACCATTACTTTGAGGGGGATTGACAAGGATAGAGTGAGAGGATGTTTTCTTTGACAGGAGAGTTTGGAAATTGTGGACAAAGTAACAGTCATAGAGTTGGCTAATTTGGAATAGAAACATAGAAACATAGAAAATAGGTGCAGGAGTAGGCCATTCGGCCCTTCGAGCCTGCACCGCCATTTATTATGATCATGGCTGATCATCCAACTCAGAACCCTGCACCAGCCTTTCCTCCATACCCCCTGATCCCCGTAGCCACAAGGGCCTTATCCATCTCCCTCTTAAATATAGCCAATGAACTGGCCTCAACTGTTTCCTGTGGCAGAGAATTCCACAGATTCACCACTCTCTTTGTGAAGAAGTTTTTCCTAATCTCAGTCCTAAAAGGCTTCCCCCTTATCCTCAAACTGTGACCCCTCGTTCTGGACTTCCCCAACATCGGGAACAATCTTCCTGCATCTAGCCTGTCCAATCCCTTTAGGATTTTATACGTTTCAATCAGATCCCCCCTCAATCTTCTAAATTCCAACGAGTACAAGCCTAGTTCATCCAGTCTTTCTTCATATGGAAGTCTTGCCATCCCAGGAATCAATCTGGTGAACCTTCTTTGTACTCCCTCTATGGCAAGGATGTCTTTCCTCAGATTAGGGGACCAAAATTGCACACAATACTCCAGGTGTGGTCTCACCAAGGCCTTGTACAACTGCAGTAGTACCTCCCTGCTCCCGTACTCGAATCCTCTTGCTATGAATGCCAGCATACCATTCACCTTTTTCACCACCTGCTGTACCTGCATGCCCATTTTCAATGACTGGTGTATAATGACACCCAGGTCTCGTTGCACCTCCCCTTTTCCTAATCGGCCACCATTCAGATAATAATCTGTCTTTCTATTTTTGCCACCAAAGTGGATAACTTCACATTTATCCACATTAAATTGCATCTGCCATGAATTTGCCCACTCACCCAACCTATCCAAGTCACCCTGCATCCTCTTAGCATCCTCCTCACAGCTAACACTGCCGCCCAGCTTCGCGTCATCCGCAAACTTGGAGATGCTGCATTTAATTCCCTCATCCAAGTCATTAATATATATTGTAAACAACTGGGGTCCCAGCACTGAGCCTTGCGGTACCCCACTAGTCACCGCCTGCCATTCTGAAAAGGTCCCGTTTATTCCCACTCTTTGCTTCCTGTCTGCTAACCAATTCTCCACCCACACCAATACCTTACCCCCAATACCGTGTGCTTTAAGTTTGCACACTAATCTCCTGTGTGGGACCTTGTCAGAAGCCTTTTGAAAATCCAAATATACCACATCCACTGGTTCTCCCCTATCCACTCTACTAGTTACATCCTCAAAAAATTCTATGAAATTCGTCAGACATGATTTTCCTTTCACAAATCCATGCTGACTTTGTCCGATGATTTCACCGCTTTCCAAATGTGCTGAGTTGTGAATGAGTTGAGAATTTCTATTTGGAGAAATTTATAAATTCTTGTGTTCATGAAATAGTGAGAGCTGTAGATGCTCAGTTGTGTATATTCAAAATAACTGAGTTATTTGATACTAAATGAATCTAATCAGTAGCATTGGACTGGAAAGTACACTGAAGAAATAAGATCAACTATGATCTCATTGAATGGCAGAGCAAGCTATTGTGTTGTATGACAGCAAGCTTCTGTGTATGAGGTTTCCCTTTCTCAGTTAAACTTATCCTTGCTATGTGATCAATTCATCTCTGTAACCTCCATACAAGTTCTTTATAAATTCCAAATACACCACCCTGCATTATTGCTTGATTTAAATGACAGTATTTGTCATGATTTCTTGTGACCACTTGCATCGTCTCAGTTTTCTAAGAAAATAAGATGACCTGAGAAATAGTCTTGGCCTGAAATGTTGACTGTTCATTTTCATAGATACTGCCTGATAAAGTTCCTCCAACATTTTGTGGTATGTTGCTTTGGATTTCGAGCATCTGCGGAATTTTTTGTGTTTATCATTTCACTAAGACTGCCTAAATTGTTGGATAGTGAACTAAAAGCAGAGTGCAATAATTAGTGAAAACCTTACGTCATCTAAGAATTTGTATTTTGGCAATAGTTTCTTGCATAATATGTTCATATGTACAATCACAATAAAAAAAAAATCAGAGTCAAAGCAGCAGACTGTGCGTAGCCTAATATTCAACTTGTTAAGTATTTGTACTGACGCTACCAGGAATGCTCAAGAATTTTGTCCAGTAGCAATTCACAGACACTGATCTGTTGCAAAAATTCAAGACAATGAAACTCAGTCTGAATCTGACTGGCAAATTAGTTCAGTCAGTTGCTAACCTTCATTCACATCGTCGGTTTAGAATATGCAAATTTTTCAGTTGCCAGCAAAGGAATGTTGTTATGTTTCGTAACTTCAAGTGAGTCCAATGAGTCACGGGAGTCCAGAAATATGGGTGTAATTTCATATCTAAGTGAAGTGTGAATATATCACATGTTAGCATGATGATGTATGCAATTCACATATGTATACATATAACACATCATTAATTATTTAAATTAACTATAATGCTTAATCGAGCAATATATATACAAGACTCTTCAAATATTATTGAAATATTAAATATATAACTTTCTCCCTGCTTAGCTATAAACACCAACTCCAGAGAGAATACATCTCAACTATATTCACAGTATATTATATAATACAGCTACTATCTACAGTCATCCACAGCATAGTAACTTTTTAAACTGACAATGCTCAACCAATCTGTTGATTTCAGCCAGGTACGCTGAAATGGATTGGTCATTTTTTTTTTGGACTCCACTTATGAAACCTAAAATATTCTGCAATCAACAATGGCTTTGGTTCTAAGTGTTCCTGTATCATTTTTTACAACAGCAGCAAAGCTCATTTCTGATGATTTGGTTGGCGTATTTAAACTTCCAAGCAAACTGAATGTCTTTAAACCCGATGAACTCAGCAAATTGGCAGTCGCTTCTCATTGGTATTTTATTTACTTAACAATACTGTTCTGATTCTCCTACTGGTTGTAAATGGAGTAACAACTTCTAGCAGTCACTCCTATCTCACCTACTTTACTGTTTACAATCTGTTTTGAAACCTCGCTTTTAAACGTGATATTTTTTACTATGAGTACGAGGGGGTGCCAAAAGTGCTAAAAAAGAAGATGCTCCCTGCATCCTTGGATTCTATTATGGATTTGCTTCGAAAACACAGAAAAAAATCTTCCAACGAGTTCCAACAACTTAGATCTGAATTTAGATTAGATTATGAGGACACTCAGTTCTCGTTTATTGTCATTTAGAAATGCATGCATTAAAAAATGATACACTGTTCCTCCAGAAAGATATCACTGAAAACACAGGACAAACCAAGACTAAAACTAACAGAACCACGTAATTATAACATATAGTTACAACAGTGCAAAGCAATACCGTAATTTGATAAAGAGCAGACCATGGGTACGGTAAAAAAATAGTTTCAAGTTCTGATAGCCCCATCATCTCACGCAGACAGTAGAAGGGGGAAACTCTCCCTGCCTCCAAGTGACGCAAACTTGCCGATGCATTGGAAGCACCCGACTGCAGCCGACTCTGAGTCCGTCCGAAAACTTCAAGCCTCCGACCAGCCCTCCAGCACCGAGCACCATCTCTGCTGAGCGCTTCGACCCTGCCCCGGCCGCCGAGCAACAAACAAAGCCGAGGATTGGGGCCTTCCCCTTCGGAGATTCTGGATCACACAGTAGCAGCGGCAGCGAAACGGGCATTTCAGAAGTTTCTCTAGATGTTCCTCCGTGCTCTCACGTCTGTCTCCATCAAATCAGAATTGTGCACGGCACCCTACTTGACAAATAACATATTATTCACCGGAGTGGCCGCTGCAAGCTGCGTCACGCAGCCATCTTCTCCTCCTCCATTTCAACTAATTTAAACTAATGGACACATAATTGGATTCTATTCAAAAAACCTTAACTGAGCATGGTAAACAAATTGAAGAGAATGAAGAAACTCTGACGATCTTGGATGCAAGAATGGATGACCTACAAAAGCGCTGTGAAAAGCAATCTAAATCTAATGAGAAATTAAGACAGAAGATTATCGATTTAGAAAACAGAAGTAGAAGAAATAACCTCTGAATTCTGGGTCTTGAAGCGTTAACGGAAGGTGATCAGCCTACTGAATTCTTTGCAAGCTTTTTGGTACAATTATTTTCTAAAATCTTACCGTCTGCACCTATGATCGATCGAGCTCATAGATCACCCGTGCCTAGACTATCTCTGGGAGCCAAACCCAGATCAGTTATAATTTGTTTTCATGAATTTTAAACAAAGAACATTTAGTTTGAATGGAACGATTGACTACAAGGGTCAGGAGATTAGGTTTGTCGAAGATTTTTCACCCAAGGTCATGAATGAGTGTGCTAAATTCAAAGAGGTTATGTCAGAACTTTTTAACAAAGGTTTAAAATCGTCTCTTCATTATCCTGCTCGTCTTAGAATCACTCTGCAAGATGGTTCTAAAGAATGGTTTCGCTCTAGTGTCTTAGCCTGGGATTTCTTAAAAACAATGGATTGACTGTTTAGTATCTTGCTATATGAATAATTGCTTCTCTTACTTTTGGTGAACCTTCGCAGCTAAATTCTTCCTTGTGATTTAAACGCTTTACTTAGAGAATAAGATTTTAATGAGTTAATACCGAGTGTGATTATATGTTATGAATTTTGATGTTTTTTTATTATTTTATACACTTTTTTCAAGTTTTTTTTTAACAATATGGCTTAGTTTGGATACTTTTCGTTTTGTTGTTTTGGAACTGTAGTAATTAATCTATCTGTTTTCTTGTTATGAGGGTTAAGTTGTTTTTTGGCCATTATTTAGATTAGATTATGAGGACATGCAGTCCTCTTTTATTGTCATTTAGTAATGCATGCATTAAGAAATGATACAATATTCCTCTGGTGTGATATCACAGAAACACAGGACAGACCAAGACTGGAAAAGCTAATAAAAACCACATAATTATAACATAGTTACAACAGTGCAACAATACCATAACTTGATGAGGAACAGGCCATGGCACAGTAAAAAAGTTCAAAGTCTCTTGAAAGTCCCACATCTCATGCAGACAGGAGAAGGGAGAAAACTCTCCCTGCATGCCCGACCACAGTCTGACTCTGAGTCGTCCAAAAACTTTGAGCTCTGATCAGCCCTCCAACACCGAGTACCGAACACCTTCTCTATCCGAACACTTCGACCTCAGCCTCGGTTGCCAGCAGCAGGCAAAGCCGGGGATTTTGGGGCCTTCCCTCCAGAGATTCTTGATCACACAGTAGCAGCGGCAGTGAACCAGACATTTCAGAAATTTCTCCAGATGTTCCTCTGTGCTTCTCACGTCTGTCTTCATCAAATCAGAATTGTCCACGGCCCCTATTTAACAGATACGATATAATTTCACCAGAGAGCTGCGTGCACTGCGTCGCGCTGCGATCTTCTCCTCCTGCCTACTTAGTCTAGCTTGGAATACAGTTAATCTTGGAACTATTTAGGAGTCAAAGTCAGCAGGTTGTTTGGGGAGGGTGATGTCATTAGCTGTAGCTGTCAGCCTTCTTTTGGCTGGCCTTCTGACTTTGGGAGGAGGAGGGTGTCTCTTTCTGGGAGCTGTCTTAGGGTGTTAGCCAAATCTGTTGCTTGGTTACCCTATTTCAAGGCTTATTGTTTGGTATTAATGTTCATTTTACTGCTTATTACGTTAATTTCTCTATTAAATAGTATTAATAAATGGTCATACTATTAACTTACTCAGTCTTAACATGAAAGGATTAAATCACCCTGTGAAGCGGAATAAGATTTTTGCCTATATTAAAAAACTTAAGGCCCCAATTATTTTTTTACAAGAAACACTGGTATGTAATTGTGACAACCTACGTCTTTTCAGTAGATGGAATGGACAACATTTTTACTCCTCATTTCAAGCTAAGTCTAGGGGAGTTTCAATCTTTATGGATAATACAGTTCCCCTTGTCCAACATAAAGTAGTGTCTGATACTAATAGCTGTTTTGTCATAGTGTCAAGGAAATTAGATAATAAATTAATGGTATTTGCCAGTCTGTATGCCCCGAATACAGATGATCCAGGATATTTTTTTTGTTTTTGGCAGATTGAGCTGTTACGCATTGGTGATGGGAGGAGATTTTATTTGCTGGTTAGATCCAGTTTTAGATAGATCATCCTTTAAAACAGCGACACCTAATAAATCAGCTTTGTTTATTCAATCTTTTTTAATGAAATGTGTTATTGTTGATGTATGGCATTTCTTATATCCACTAGATGGGGAGTATTCGTTTTTTTCTCATGTCCATCATACGTATTCCAGGATTGATTACTTTTTTATTGATAGTCAAATGATTCCTTTAGTTTGATCCTGTGAATATAAAGAAATTGCTGTTTCAGATCATGCTCCAGTGCTGTTACCTTTAAATCTCCCTGGTCTTCCTCAGATAAACAGATCTTGGAATTTTAATTTAACTTTGCTATCTGATAAAGATTTCTTAAAATTTCTGGAGAGACAAATTATTTGGAAGAGACCTCTAGTCTTATTATATGGGATGCCTTTAAGGCTTTTATTAGAGGTCAAATTATTTCCTATACTGCAAGTGTCAAGAAAAAAGCTAATAAAGAGAGAATTGAGTTAGCTAATTAGTTAAAACAATTAGACCAAAAATATGCCTGGGCTCTGGATCCTGCTTTATATAAAAGATGTGTTGAAATTCAAACTAAATATGATCTTCTTTTAACATATCCAATTAAAACTCAACTTTTAAAAGATAAAAGTCAATTTTATATCCACGGAGACAAAACAGGTAAATTATTGGCTAACCAAATAAAAACCTTTATAGCTAAATGGCAAATTAAGGAAATTTGTAAAGCCAATGGTGATAGAACAACTGACCATTTAGAAATAAAGGATATTTTAAAAGAATTTTATTCTAAACCTTATAGTTATGACCCTCCCAAAGATAACACTATAATGAATAATTTTTTAGACTAATTAAACATTCCTACACTTTCTGTTA
This sequence comes from Mobula hypostoma, assembly GCF_963921235.1. Taxonomy (NCBI): domain Eukaryota; kingdom Metazoa; phylum Chordata; class Chondrichthyes; order Myliobatiformes; family Myliobatidae; genus Mobula; species Mobula hypostoma. Next base: position 66,598,854 of record NC_086102.1, on the reverse strand, counting down.
ATAACTGAAAACAGTTGGATCAACCTATTTCGTATGAGGAAATTGCTGAGGCTGTACGTTCCTTGCACTCGGCGAGGCTCTGGGTCTTGATGGATTTTCTGCAGAATTTTATAAGGCTTTTTTCTCACTGCTTATACCTTATTTATGTGCAGTTTTTTCGGACTCCTTTAAAGTTGTGTAGTTTGCCACAATCTTTTTATGAAGCTTCTATTTCGCTTATTCTTAAAAAGAATAAGAACCCAACTGAATGCTCTTCATACAGACCAATCTCTTTACTTAATGTTGATTCTAAAACCCTATCTAAAGTCCTGGCCCGTAGAATTGAAAATATTTTACCATCTATCATTTCTGATGATCAGATGGAACTTATTAAAAATCGATATTCCCTCTTTAATATTTGTCGATTATTAAACATTGTTTATTCCCCTTCTAAGGAGATATCAGAATGTGTGATTTCTTTGGATGCTGAGAAGGCTTTTGATCGGGTTGAATGGAATTATTTATTTAAAACTTTAGAAAAATTTAATTTTTGGCCCGATTTTATTCAATGGATTAAATTACTTTATCTATCTCCTGCTAGGGTCCTTACTAATTTTCAGTATTCCAAACCTTTTAAACTTCAACGTGGAACTAGACAAGGTTGTCCCTTGAACCCTTTACTCTTTGACTTGGCTTTAGAACCCTTAGCCATTGCTTTTCAAGAATCTAATGATATTACTGGTATTCTAAGGAGAGGGACTGTTCATAGAGTTTCGCTTTATGCTGATGACCTATTGCTTTTTATTTCTAATATCAAGACTTCATTACCTCCTGAGCTTTCTCGACTTTCTTGTTTTAGCCTGTTTTCAGGTTACAAACTGAATTTACATAAGAGTGAACTTTTTCCTCTGGATAATTTGTTATCAATTAATACTAACTTTCCTTTTAAAATGGTAAGAAATCAATTTACCTGTTTAGGTGTAACAATTACCAAGAATTATAAATACCTATTTATTGAAAATTTTCTTATTGAATTTTGTAAAAAGGACACTGTCAAACTGGTTGCCTTTTTCGTTATCCTTGATTGGCTGAATTAACTCTATCAAAATGACTATTTTACCTAAATTTATATAGGTTTTTCAGGCATTACCCATTCTTATTCCTAAATCTTTTTTGATTCTCTCGATTCTATTATATCTTCTTGTATATGGAAAAACAAACATTCTCGACTAAATACAGTTCATCTTCAGAAATCTAAGAAGAATGGAGGTTTAGCTTTACCAAATTTTAGGTTTTATTATTGGGCAGTCAATATCCAAAATCTTATGTTTTGGACATATTATATTAACTGTGAGGACTGTCTAATATGGGTTTCTTTAGAAGCTAACTCTGTTAATAAATTTTCTATTATTTCTCTTCTCAGATCCTCACTTCCTTTATCCTTTAGTAAACTAACTGAAAATTTGATAGTTAAACATACTTTGAGGATCTGGGTACAATTTCAGATATTCTTTGGTCTACTGAGATTTTCTTTGTCTAGTCCCATTTGTTCTAACTATTTTTTTAAACCTTCAATGACTGAGTCAGTTTTTAAAGAATGGGATAGATTGGGTATTAAATGCTTCCAGGATTTTTTTGTTGGAGGAAGTCTTCTTTCGTTTGAGCAAATGTCAGCTAAATACAGTTTACCCAAAACTCACTTTTTTCGTTATTTACAAATTAGAGACTTTCTGCATTCTCAACTATATACATTTCCTATAAGTTCTGATAAGGACTTGATGTAATTTTTAATTTGAAACCTTTTTATAGTGGTTCAGTAGCCAATATTTATGGTATGTTGCTATAGACAAAATTAAAAATCTTTGGGAACAAGATCTACAGACTTCAATCTCTGAGGAAACTTGGAATGAAATTTTTAAATTGGTTAACACTTCATCTTTATGTGCCCGTCCTTCCCTCTTACAATTTAAAGTGGTTCATAGGGGTCACATGTCTAAGGATAAGCTATCTTGTTTTTATTCGGATATATCTCCTTTCTGTGATAGATGTAATAATGGAGAAGCTTTATTAATTCACATGTTTTGGACATGTCTGAGCCTTGAAAGATACTGGAAGGAAGTATTCCAAACTTTCTCGGTACTTTTCAAGGTAAATTTTGAGCTTAACCCTTTGACCGCATTATTTGGTATTGTTGGAGGAAAATACTTTATTTTGGAGACACCTGATTTGCATATTTTGGCTTTTATCTCTCTTATAGCTAGGAGGGTGCTCTTGCTTAAATGGAAGGATGCTGTTCTGCCTACTCATGCTCAGTGGTTACGTGATGTTATGTCATGCTTAAATTTAGAGAAGATCCCTTGTTCAGGTTTTGAATCTAGCCAAGACTTTTATACATTGTGGGGACCATTTTTGGGTTACTTTCAAAACCTTTGATTTGTTGTAAAAGTACAGATGGTGGCTAATAATTTATTTTATTATATGATAAGGGGTTTTTTCCCCTTTTTTCTTGCTTTTCCTAACAGCTCTGACTTTGGTAGTGGGTTTAGATTTTTTTTTCTGTATAACAAAATTATTATATTTCAATATTACAATTTAATGTAATTTTTATGAATACAGGGTTTTGTGATTGCAATTGTATTTTTAACACAATGTATTTGGTACAATTTTATTTTTTTCTTTTGACTTATAATCTATACCTTCTTGTACTCTGTATTCTTCTATGCAGAAACTAATAAAAATATTGAAAGAGAACAATACTGCTCCAATAGTTCAGTGTGCATGAACCAAATACCCACTGTGGAATCAAACTCTTCAATCTTTCTGATGTGGACAGCCATTTCTGCTTTTTTATTTAATGATTATTATCACTGATACTCACTCTTTATAAACCCGTGAATTCTTCCTTCTTCTTACTTTAAAAAAAACTCGATCATGTCTTCTATTCCGAGGAACACATGCTTTTCATAACTCGAGCGTTCCTCTTGTGTTTCATTTAATTTGGAACACCTCGCTGCACTTTCAGTAGGTCGATAGTTGTCTCAGACACATTTTGAAATACCCTGTCACCAATGTTATCTTTTGTAACTTCCAAACATTAAGCTCATCCAAAGAAAGACACAGGAGTCTGAAATGTGGGTGTAACTTGTCTTTACTTTAAGTAAGGCACGCATGTAACACTTGGGAGCATGATTACGAATGCATTTCATGTGTGTGTGTGTGTGTGTATATATATGTATATATGTGGGTATGTGTGGAGGGAAATTCATTCAGATAAGGAGGAAATGGAATAATACGAGGGGTGATTGATAAGTTCGTGGCCTAAGGTAGAAGGAGTCAATTTTAGAAAACCTAGCACATTTATTTTTCAACATAGTCCCCTCCTACATGTCCACACCAGTCCAGTGGTCGTAGAGCATACGGATCCCTTCTTTGTAGAAGTGGTCCACAGCAGGGGTAATTGATAAGTTCGTGGCCTTAGGTAGAAGGAGATGAGTTATACAGCTCTTGTTACATGTACGTGCAGTTCAACTCTTTGAGTGAAAATGCAGAAAGTTTGAAGTTAATAACTCATCTCTTTCTACATTAGGCCACCAACTTATCAATTACCTCTGCTGTGGACCACCTTCTGGAGGTCCACGACGCTGACTTCTACAAAGAAAGGATCCATATGCTCCATGACAGCTGGACTAAGTGTGTAAATGTAGGAAAAATAAATGTGCTAGGTTTTCTAAAGTTGACTCATTCTACCTTAGGCAACGAACTTATCACTTACCCGTCGTACAATATCACGGTCACAAATAGTAATGGTAAAATCTGACAGACCTTTGATTAAATGCATTGACTATCTACTGTATTGACCTGTGAATTGATAATGCTGCAGACATTTCAGGAAAGAGCTGAAACACTTATTGAACCATATTTAGCCAGAAAGCCTTGACAGACAGAAATATTCTATTGATAGCTGATTCAGGGTGGCCTTACAGACATTGTTGCAAATTAAAGCACGGTGCAGCACAAGACATTGTAGACTGGTGCACGTTCACCCTCTTTCTCCTAACTGAAGTCAACAATCAGATGAGAGGGTTAGATTATGAGGAGAGACTGAGTTGCCTGGGACTGTACTCGTTGGAATTCAGAAGAATGAAAGGAGATCTTACAGAAGCATATAAAATTATGAAAAGGATAGATAAGATCGAGGCGGGAAAGTTGTTTCCACTGATAGGTGAGGCCATAGCCTCAAAATTCAGAGGAGTAAATTTAGGACAGAGATGAGGAGGAACTGCCTTTCCCAGAGAGAAGTGAATGTGTGGAATTCTCTGCCCAATGAAGCAGTGGAGGCTACCTCAGTAAATATATTTAAGACAAGGTTGGATAGATTTTTGCATAGCAGGGGAATTAAGGGTTATGGGGAAAAGGCAGGTAGGTGGAGATGAGTCCATGGGTAGATCAGCCATGATCTTATTAAATGGTGGAGCAGGCTCGATGGGCCAGATGGCATATTTCTGCTCCTATTTTTTATGTTCTCTGCTGTATGACTCTACAAAGCTATTTAGTGACAGAGAGCTCCTGTTGGTTAAATGGAATCTGGAGATGAACCAAATCTTGATATTAACTCCCAGAGTATGGTTCTGTTTTGGTTCCAGTGCAAAGTTGAACAGTGAAGGACTAATTGTAACAAAGTTCAACAAAAAACCAGAATATCCTTTGAAATTAAATGCCGAACTAAACTCAGGATCTGTGAAGTGAACAAAAAGACACTGAAAAATGGTATCTGGTCTAAGTTATTTGAATCACAGTATTTTGTTAAAAAAGAGGAGAGCAGTGTCATTTATTTATTAAAATAGAAATGCCATTTTCTATGCTGATATGTGTGTATGGAATGTGGTTCTGTTTAGATAGGGGAGTTATGTGGCATGCCCATTTTTGTAATGTGCCAACTTCAAGTCCCAACATGTATATTACCTTAAGCGGCTTGCATTGTAAATAGCACTTTTTGTTTGATATTGACATGCTGCTTCTCAGTATTCAGGTGGCATGGCAGCCAGTGTGATTTCTTGGTGATCTGGTTATGTTGGTTCAATGTTGGGTTTCAGTGCCTTCTATGTGGAGTTGGCATGTTCTCTCTGTGACCCTGGATGCTCAGCTTTGTTCTACATTCCAAAGATACACTAGAAAATAGGTTAATTGACTACTGTCAACGAACCTTAGTATTTGTGATGGTAGGAGAACTGGGATGGAATTCCTCCACATGTGACAGAATAGGCTAAAGTAAAACATGTAGGGGAATGAGATTGCCCTGAGAGTAGTCATAAGGTAATCAAGCTGAATGGCCAGTTCCCTTGCTGCAAGAAAAGGTGAAAATTTATTTGCAAGGACACCACGGTAGGTAGTTTGTTTCGAAGACTTCATCCTGTATTATGGTTTCTTAGAGAGAATCAAATCATTGCAAAAATAGTGTCTGAAGAAACAAGGTTGTTCTCACAAACCTCATCAGCCTCTAGAACCAATGAAATGTTTTTGTAATGTCCCTACCACAAATTTTCATCTTATTGCTTTCGATCTTTTCATTGCTGTGCACTACATTGAGACAATTAAATTGCTTTTTCTCCCCCTCAAGCTATTTGTTTCTTTAGTTGTTATTTTTAAAATACTTGCTGAGGATTCCCTCATGTTAGCCATCTGCCCAAATTGATCATATACTCATTTGACTGCATAATGGAAATACCTGTCAAGTCATACCCATTTGCTGCTATCCAGTTCTGTGTGTTTTTATATTATTGATTTCTAATCTGTAATTTATAGTTGGAAAACAAACAACTGGCTCTAAAAATATTGCAACAAAAATTTTGTAATCACATAGAGAAAATATGTTAGATTTTCTGTCATATAAAATAACATTTGAGACATTAAGTAGTAGATTGGTCAATGCTCCAGCACTCAGCATGATTCTTGTTAATGTTGATTTATTGGACAACAGGGAATAAGTTGATGGATTACCCACTCGCAATGTTTGTTGATGGGATAAATGCAGGAGTGGGGCACCTGCATCAGCAAAATTTAATGTACAAAGGACTAATTCCAAAGACCAAACCGGCTATTATTCCTTTCAGTTTTTTTTATGTTGCTGCATTACCCACTTCTGAAATTATTGAATGTGCCTGTTTTTCTTCAGCTCCATTCCTCCGCTCTTTAACTCCAATCCAATCCTGCAAATTATTTTCTCCTGTGTCTGTTTTCTATAGAAACCTTGATTGCAATTTGGCAGCCCTCTTTTAGATAATGAGTTGCAAATCATACCATCCACTGCTCCTTTCCAAGAGTTATGGACTTGGGCAGTCAGATCCTACACATTTGCATTGCTTATTTAAAAATTGAAACATAGTTCTGATCCCATTTCTCTTAATGCAGTCCTGCCTCTGTACCCGCTTACCATAAACTTCTATAGGGTGAAGCTTGTGTGCCACTGGGTATATTAAACTACCCACTTGTTTTCCTTTGTCATTTGCATCACCCTTATATTTAATTAGGCTGTCAAATTGTGGGTGTCAAAACTGTTGCTGTCTGATATTAGATTTACAAATTTATTGGTTTAGAGTACTAAGTTGAATAACTGCATTTCAGTGCCAACCTGTTGGAGATTTAATTCAGCAAATCATGAATCGTAGTTTGGATCTTCTGAGCTTGTTGACCTTTGCACCAAGCAACGTAGTCTGTAAGAGAGCCTGGTACTTAGCAGCACTAATTGAATAAAACTAGGAAAAATTACAATCTACATCTCTTGTCATTTTTAACGCTGTGATTATGTTGCAAAATATTACTTAAAATCTCAGACTGTCTCAGCGTGTTTATTTGCAACTTTGGAAGCTTTTGAAAAAAAGTAGATATTCTAATATGGCATTAAAAGATAATTAGCTTCATAATGAAGTTTCATTGGGAATATTTTGGAACATTCCAAAAGACCTTGATGGGTCACTGCCTATTAAATGCTTGATGTGTGATTCTATTTTAATGCATAATATTGTTAAAGTGATAATAAATTGATGGACTGCAGACAAGTAATGACTGGATTAAAACAAAAGAAATTAAAGCATCACACATAACCTGCAATTTTTAACTTAACAGATCCACTTTCTAACTCAGACATGAACAATTTGTGTCCATTTTTTAAAACTGCTGTGTTTAAAGCATTGTCTCTGTTGGGATGGTGATGGGATTTCTCTATTTCGTGTGGAATGTGGTAGTCTGATATAATGGCACATTGCAGGGCAGCTCATTGCATATTATCCATGTTAGAAGTCCCAGTCCCAGGGGAATTCAGTCAGCAACATTCACTGTTACAGTACAGCTGGCTGACCTTCCTTAATATGGGTGCATTGTTCTTAAAAGAAATCTCGGCAATATCCTTCTCAAAATAAATTAGAAGAGTTATTCCCTTTAGAATTACACAACAGGTAAATTTGCAAACTTGAATGGTCAGGAAGTTGCAAACTTGAATATAGGCCTCAATCTGCTGATGACAGCAAGGCAAATGAATGGATGCAATAATTGCTTGCTGTGTTCCAGGTCCAGGATGGGAGTTTCACAAGGAGCCTGGTTCTTGATTATCAGCCTCTACTGGATTGTTTGTATCTGTGGTATAGTGGCCCACTGAGAACCACTGTTGCAGTTGGGCAGGTGACCAGAATACATCAACAAGGAGTAGATACTTCAAAGAGAAGCTGGTGGGTGAAATAATGACAGAACAGTGTCTGGTTTGAGGGAGAAATGGAGGGCTGGGGAGAAGCAGGAATGGGGAAGGTAGATGAATGGGGTAGTGATGAAGTGAATTTTTTTTTCAATAAAGACAAGGATTAAGAACAAAAAGTTGGGAATTGATCTTCAGGAAGGCAACATGATTCACAAAGCACACAAAATTGTAATCATGTCTATTTTTAATGAGGAGATGTGATAAAACAGAATTTTAAAACAATAGCTGGTGAAACTTTTATGTTGTCGTTTTAAAGAAATGGTAAAGGAATGCCTTCAGAAACATTTGCGCTCATTTGTTTTCATTGTGATTCAAAAAGTGTTAATCCTATTGCCCAAGTTCTCACTTAAATTTGAAAAGCATTGGTGCTTCAGCATGAAGTTAATTGTTTCGAAGAGGTCTCTTCATAATACCAATCAGTGAAATACAAAATGTCAGAGGCCAGTATTTTTTCCCAAAGAATGGTGTCAGAGCTGGTATTGCCCAAGGAAAGAGAATAATAACCATTGTGAAATTATGTAGTCTTCATTTGTGTGCATGTCTGGTAAATTAAAGAGCAATGTTATCATATATTGCCCTAATTAATCTCTTGAGGATATGCATCTTGAATTGTCTTGTTCATTTGATTTTTTTTACTTCCTGATGAGTTGATTGGTTGACTCTTGCTGTGTAATGGTCTGGATCTTCCTACTTCAAAAGTACAAGTAAACACATCTTTATTTTGGAAGAATAAATCATAATTCTTTTTACAGATGTTGCAACTGCACATCCGGACAAGAAATCCATCATTATGTACATCACGTCGCTCTTCCAGGTTCTGCCCCAGCAAGTAACTATTGAAGCCATCCGGGAAGTGGAAACCCTGCCACGACAGCCAAAGGTTACTCAGGAAGAACAAAGGGAGATGCTGCGAAAACAACATTTCTCCCAGCAGGTGATCATTTGATAGCTTGACCTAAAAGTACTTGTGAAGTAAACTCAAGGGTAGTCTCAGCCCTCCTAGCACCTAGCATTTAGCATTTTGGGATGTTCTAAATTTTCATTCCTTCCCACCATGTATTAACTGAAAGCTATTTTGTCTCTTATGATTTTGGAATTCTCAAGAGTTGTACACTTGCATGAAGAGAACTTACATTGTTGGATTGAATTGAGTCAGAATTTTCTGAGATCTTCAGTTGATCAGATTTACTATTATAGTGTTCACATACTGGTATCCCAATTTAGATCATGACCGTAAGAAGCAAAATGAACAGAGTGTAAATTACTCGAGGCTTCTTACATTGAAAACCTTATCGTTGAAAAATGATTCTGGCTGCAGCCCAGGAGTGGGTTGATGTCTGACAAGAAAATCATGCTTGGTGCGTGGATTTAAAAATAAAATTAAATAACCACTAATATTTATATGAATATTCTTGTATGCTCTAAAAATGTTTTTATTTTTTACAAGACTATTATTATTTCCTGGTTGGACAAGCTGCATGTGAAGTTGTCATGGTGACGGTTTCATTTACTGGATCCAGTCATATCGTTTTCTATGGGAGTCCTTGCATTTCTTTGTAACAGACAGTTGAGGTTAAATTTGATAATACAGTACCAAACAGAAAAGGTTGGACAGAAGAGTAACAGATTTGGCATGCAGCTTTAATTCTTAACTCTTTCAGAACTCTGTAAAATTAGGCTGTTCGTAACATTTCAAAAAATAGTGGATTGCTTTTTTCACTTCTAGAATGCAGGTTAAAAGATGACAGCAAATGTGATATGGTCATGGCACTTTCATTCTAGAATAATGATTTCCTTAGAGAAATAGTAAAGTGAAATATGTTGTGGTAGAAAAATAAAAATAAGTCAGTCAATCCTCATTGTGACTTCAGCTGTGATTGAGTGGAAATTTTGATTACAGTGTCCATTAAGATAGAGCACTGAGCGTTTACATTTGACTTGAATAATATAGAATCATTAAGGAAGCATAGGAAAAATAAACTGGAGTGAAATTTGTGAGAGGAATAAAATAGAGAGTGCAGAGTCCTGAAGTGATAGAGATGAGCTGATAAATAAGATTCTACGAGAAATTGGCATTAATGTTCAGGAAGGAATGTCAGGATATAGATGCACCTTGGTGGCAGTTTTAAAATACACCAGCAGAAGCTTTATTCTAACCAATAACAAGTAGAATCTGTTTCACAGTCAGCCCATTCTTAGAAGTACAGGATATGTTTTCCCAGGCAAACAATACTTATCTGATTCTCTGCACATGTTCAGAATGGTTCTCAAGGCCTGTCGCTAGAATTTGAGCCTGCAACTCTAGTGTTTGAATCTGAGATTTAGAAGTCATATGAATGCACTCTGTATTGTGTAATTAATGCACAACATTGAGGGGTGAATCTGTACACCAATCTCTATCTGTGGGGTTGGTGGAGAGTTTGGTGAAGGACAATTGCAGTGTTCCAAGCCGTTAGTAGTGGAAGTGGAAAGGTGCTAAAAAGCAACACCTCTCTCACCCCATCTCCTCCAACCCTTCCCCTCACAGTAGGAGACAAGGTGCAGTTCCTCAAGTCTGGTTGTTAGCTGTTAATTTCAGATCCAGAAATAGTATGAAAAGTATTGAAAAAGTGAACACATTAAAAAAACACAATAGTTATTTCTCCATTCAGAGGCCGTTCTTGCTGGAATAACAATATTGAAATTCTTTGTGCTGTTGTCTTGGTGTCGGCATAGAACAAAGAACAGTACAGCACAGGAACTGACCATTTTGTCCACCATGTGCTATGATGCCAGTCGAAACTAGTCCCATCTGCCTGCATATGGTTCATATCTTTCCATTCCTAGTCTGTTCCTGCTTCTATGTAAATGCTTCTTAAATATTGCTATTGAATATGCTTCAAGCATATTTTTCAATGACTCCTATGTGGATTTTCCCAATAACATGGTTCTCAATCTACTCTACCCTATTCCTGTCCAATACTGTTATGATTAGCCCTTCCCCAATTTAGCACTTTCCTCCAAAGTCTCACCTTATTCTTATCTGAAAACCTTGGGAGTTATCACTTTTCCAAAAATGCCCTGCCACGTGTTACTCTGATCCCCTGAACAGACTCATTTCTCAATTCGGTGTTTAGTCTGGCAATGTCCCTTGCTGAATATTTTTCTTCATTCAAGGGAAGTAGGCTTTTAATTACTTTTCCCTAATTGTCCTTGAGGACAAGCTGGTGAGCTGCCTTCTTGAACCATTGCTATTCTAGTGGGAGTTGTAGGATTTTGACCCAGTGGCAGTGAAAGGGCAGCAATATATTTTCAAGTCAGCATGGTGTGTGGCTTGGAATCATTTTTCCATGATCTAACAGTATTTATGTTCGTCCATCACTTGCTGGTTGGGAGGGCCCGTAATACAATCCCATTGCAGTGATTATACCTTTCTTACTCCTGGATGAACCCTTCAGAATGTGCTTTCTCTATGCTGCTGCAATATTGTCCCTGATCATTTGCTTAGGTTCCCCCCACCTCTTTTGCATCCCCCCGCCCTTTGTGTCTAAAGTACTTAAATGCTGGAATGTTGAACTGCCAGAACTGCTTTTCTCTCAACTAAGTTTTTGTGATGGCTATATTATAGTTTGTGGACTAATCTATGCTGTAATTTAATTTACCTTGCCTGTGATCGTAACACACATCAGACCACAACTCCTACAATGTTCATAAACAGGCTCAACTGTTTGTTTACTTAGTAATAGTGCTGAGCAGGCCCTCCCCTGACAACACCAATTTAACCCGGCCAACGCCTGGTACAATTTATAATGACCAGTTAACCTACTAAGTACATCTTTGGACTGTGGGAGGAAACTGAATCACCCAGCAAAAGGCAAGCGGCAGAAGAAGGGTTTTGTGGAACAGATTTTTCTGTTAAGAGAGATGGTTTGAAAGACACCACTGCCCAAAAATGTAGTGCAGGTAATACTTTCATAATGTTTTAAGTACTTGGATAAGCACCATGACCTAAAAAACTACAAACTGAATGATTATATAATGTGATTTGTATGGATATTTGCTTGATGGTTGGAATGGTTCTGGTGGAGTTTTGGACCAGTGTTAGGGCATTGAGGCTCTGTTTCTAATTTGAATGATGCCCCATCACCCACCCTAAGCATTCATTACCTCAGCTGCTGGTGCATAGTGGCCACATTGTGAATCATTTGCAACATACACTGCAATTACTTGCCCAGGCTAATCCTAAAACCTGCAACTTCAGTCAACGTGAGAATACTACAGCCTGATGTATACTATCCTGACTGGGATATAATATCACAATTCCTCAAGGACAGTACAAAAATTGCCAGTTTTGTCAGTGGCATCCAGATCCAGAAGGTGAATAAAAAATGATTATTGTGGTGATACATCAATTATAAATGAAAGTTATGGAAGTAAATAAGCATGCAGACAGCACAAATCAGAGGAAAGCAGAGTTAATGTTTCAGATCTGCTGAATTTGAGCTTATTGATGATAAACACCCTGTTTTACCCTCTCTCCTTAACTGCTGATTGACCTGCTGAGCATTTCGAGCACTGCCTGTGCATATTCCAGATCTCCAACGTGTTTGGCTTTGGTTTTACATCTACGCCCCTTAGTCAGAAATAAGGATACTACCAGCGAGCTAAGCCAGGCACTGTCCACCCATCGTTTTACCCCATCACTTTTCATACAGCAGATAACTATGGCAAAAATAAACTATAACCTGAAGTTTGCAAATGATTGCAGGTCAATTTAAAAAACAAGTTTGCAGTGAATCCTTGATCAACTAGTCTGCTGTTCGATGAAGTTTTACTCATTTAACCAGTCTATGAGGAGCTCCCCTGGTAGTTTCAGCCGAGCAAGTGAAAAGTTGTTGCTGTTCATGTTACTACTTGAGATGGCTCTGAATAGTAATCTCTGGAATATTTTCTGTAGTGTTGGTGAACTATTTTTTTGCACTCTGAGGGCAAGGGGCTTATTTACGTTGCTGTAAATTAGTATATATAAATAGGCTGACTGCATTTACAAGATTGAGTTCTCCCACCAACATTTGTTAAACAAGGCGATTTAGTCCTTGATCAAAATTTTAATACATTTCAGCATTCGACACAGACTGAATTTTCTAAGTAGATTAATATTGTTTCAATATGTGCTCCTTTCACTCTGGTGTGATCTGTAATTAAAGTGAACATATACATAGAGTGGCTCACGGTTAAAATTAGCCTCTTAAAAATTATGCTGAGCCATTTTGCAGCAATATTGTGCTCTCTATGACAGTGTGAGAAATCTGTTCATTACATTTCTGGTTAAGTGGTCCATTAACAACTTGAGAAGTGAGCAAGGATTATTATTGCAGGTAGGGCATGATTATCTTTTATTTTCATCCCATCAGTGTGTTCAGGAGATGAACTCTTGAAAATGACACATTTGCATTTATCATCATGTCAAAAAATAAACAGAAATGTTTCACTCATAGCAATGTTTCTGACAATAAATTACAGAGACAAAGAAAAAATGTTTAAAATAAAAATGTAAAATGTACAAATTATGCAAGGAGCAATGAGACTAACACATATTTGAATATGTACAATTTATGGTACAAAGTCTCATAAAATTGATTTGCCAATTAACTCCCTCAATTATCTCACTGCTAAATTATCCAATTAGTGACCAAGAGCAGAGATATTGCTGGGCTTACAGATGTTTGGTGCCATTGCTTAGAAATAGTCCCCTGGATGGACAGGACTGGTTAGAAAGAATCTTAACCAATCTCCTTTGTTTCTGTTTGAATGCACTTATATTCTCTTTGACATATTTACTTATATTGTACAAGATAATGAAAATTTAGTGGAATGAGCTTGCATAACCACTCCATGGTAGAACACAATTCCATCTATAAAACTCCATCTGAATAAGTTTATTCAATAGATTCACTGCAACTTGTATGAATACAGTATATGACTGGCTTGGTGCTCTGAAAAATACTTCACCTAAACAATAAAAGGTAAAGTGCATAGATTTATATATTGCATTTGACATCCAGTCGATTCTTAAAGCGCATTACTGCCTATGAAATAATTTGGAAGTCTAATGATTACCGTATCACAGGGAAATGTGGCAGCCAATTTGCACATAATGGAGCCCTTGAAATAAAACAGAGTGACCAAATGTTTATTTCATTTGTTCTTCATAATTGTTCACTTCGCTTCTGGAAAACTGTCAAGTCTTTGTTATATATGATATCTACAGTACACTTTCAATATCACATGTTGTATGAGTAGATCACAGATAAATTGTATCCAGTGACTGGTGACTTTATAGATTTCAGTTTTCACATAATACATTTCTTAATTGGTTAAGGGTTACCTCATAAGATCCAGGCAAAGTTTACAAAATAATGCAAAGCAGGTGATACCCTGGCAGATGGTTGTCCACTCATATTTTTAAGAAAGTATTTTGGAAGAGCATTATTTTGCGTTAGTTATTGAAAGGTGGGCATATTCCCCTTGAAGATGTGACCAGTTTGCTCCAGCCGTGTGAATATTTCCTCTGATTTTGACTGTGATGGAGGAGTTGAAATACTGCCTTTTGTTGCTGTTTGTGGAAAATACTACAGAAGGAAATAAATATTTGTTGTGAGTATTAGTATTGTACAAGCTCCATATACAGTAGAATTGTTTGGATTTCTTCAATCAGTTCATTTGTGTTTTTCATCTGTCTACCTGCTGACCCCTTTCCACAATGTTTGTCTGGTTTTCCTAATTTATCTCTTTTAGGTTACAGTCTCTGTCACGCAAGGCCATGTGCGCACTCCTTCACCTTCTAAACGTTACAAAAGCTATGCCTACACGCACACCGCTTACGTTATGTCTCCTGACCAAAAAATGGACCTCCCTAAAAAGGTCTGTTATCACTGCATGGTCTTCTGACATTGTGTGTTCCTTTGTCCTGATTTCACTCCGCCATTTCTTGTGACTGTGCCCTAAGACTGGACTTGTGCAACGTTTTGCATGTGCTAACTATAGAGGCACTACATAACACTGGAGTGAACAATTTAATGGTAATTTTGAGACTGTTCTGATCTTTTATTGTGTTATGCCGGATTAAAATATCAATTACTATAATTTCATTAGTTTTGTCGAATATTAAGCGGCAGGGGTATATTGCTTCACAGTATATGCACTGTATATTCGTACATTCCGATTGTGTGCAAGAATGACTAGCAGCATTAATCTGCAGAGTTTAAAATGAATTAACCATAGCATTATCAGCACCGACAATCATTTTAGCTACTAGTGTTGCATTTTATGCCAATGTGCCCTTAAAGCTACCTCAGTGATCCAAATGATATTGCTGCACTGTTGAGCAGGCTGGAGACTGCACATTTTTAGTATCTATAAAACTCTAAATGCCCCTTGGAAAAATTTTTAATAATTGAACTTGTTTCCAGTCAAATTGTGAATTTCAATTTTATTGCACAAAATATGAGACGTTGAAATATATTACTCAATGATAATAAAAGGGATCTTGTTGTACATAGGGGCTACTTTCATTTCTCAGACTTGGTTTGAGTTCTGCCTTGAGTCATCAGATAAAATTTTCAATTGGCAACTGAAAAGACACAAGTCCAGAAATAACTTTACAACATTTTACTAGTGTTAAAATGGTGTTCTGAGTCATTTGAATACTATGAAAGACCCAGAAAGCTTGAAATCTCTAGTTAAGAGGTTCACGTCATCAGCTTTCCTGTGTCACAGCAGGTTGTTTAATTTTCAATGGTGTTACAGTGTTGACCTGTTCTAAATCACAGATGCTGGGGTCCATCCTGGAAGCTGCATTTTTGATTTGAGCTTTGTAAAAAGATGTACCACATTATCAGTAGCACTCTTTTGGCTGTTTAATAAATCGATCGAGCTCTTATAGGAGATGCTGCAATGATAGAACAGTACTATCAGGGGACCAGATGTATCTGGATGGACTGGTGTGGAAAAATGCCTTTAGTAGTATAGTTTTTGGTGGCAGTGAGGGCTACAGACTAATACAATTTGACAGGTTGATGGGCAAGTCTCCATAAGGAGTAAAATGACTAGTAAAGCTTCTGAATGTCTGCAGGTTGGAAAAGCCTGCAAAACAGGCAAATCCCTGTACCTGCTCTGCTTCCAAACATACACGAAATGAAAAGTAGATGAAGTCTTTTCACCTTGAGTGTGGAATTTGGTTGACATCCTCAGTGCAGCAATAAACGGAGGAGCAAAAGATGTGGTGGAGTACAGCAGCACTGATCATCTGGGATGGTCCTGATGCTCAAAAGTTTCAAGTGACTTTCAGCTTGGTTTACAAGGCAGAGCATTTTGAGCACTAACGAGGCTGTGTTTGAACTTACAGATCTCAAAGGACAAAAATTGTAGAGTTGCATTAGTTCAGTGGAAGAGGGATTTGTTTCTATAGCAATGACCTGATAAATGAGGCTGAAAATCATTTGTAGATAAATTCTGGGGTTTGTACTCCAGTTTATGTCATTTAAAGGAATCTTATACTGGATAAAAATGCAAGAGTGAAAGAAAATCCAAAGCCAAAAGCACAGTTGCTTTTATGTTAATGTTTTACTTGGAGTGATTTGGTAAACTTTGTCCAATGAGTGAGTGATGTTCTTGAATCAAGTTATCTTTGCTAGCCAATTGTTAGGTTTAAAGAAGAGATGGGGAGTTTAAGTGTGTGGAAAACACCTCAAAAGTTAAGCTTCCTGTAGTTTACTTGAAAGACCAGTGGACCAAAATATTCTACTTAAATAACTGTTTGTTTTAAGTCCTTTCTGCCTGCTGTCCTTAGCTCATGGCAATTTTGATGACATGGTAGAAAGATAGATTTAGAAATAACAAGAAATTATATTTTTAATTGAATACTTCTGAAAATTGGAGAGTAGTCAAAAGAATTATCTTACAAAAACACTTCATTAAATAGGAGTATCCTCTTTATAATGACAGGATTGTTACCAGACACGATTTGGGTATATGAGTCACCAATGAGTGGGGACGTGTTGAAGGCTTGGAATGCCAAATTGTGAAGAGTATCATTCCAATGCAAAACACTATGCTATTTTTAACGTAATATAATTAAAGATGCTGGACTGATTGACATTGCAAAGCATACCATGAATTGGATTTTTCAACTTGCCCATCAGTTCCCATTGCCCCAGTTTTTACAACTAAATCTCAACAGTTCTACATGGATTTACTCTTGTATGCACAAACTGCAGTGCAGGGAGTGCCAGTGCCTCAAAAGTATAGTTATACAACAGAGTAATGGACTTTTCAGCCCTATGAACCTGCACCATTTTTCAAGCATTCATCAAATACTACACTAATCCCATGTCATCCTTCCCATCTTCTGATTAACACCCTAGGTTCTGCCACTCACCTACACATGAGGGGCAACTTGCAGTGTCCAGTAAACCTACTGATGCGTTTGCTTTTGGAATGTGGGAGGAAACCCATGCAATCACTGTGAGAACATTCAGCCTTCGCTCAGACAGCAGCAGAGATGAGGATTGAACCTGGGTGTCTGCAGCTTGAGAGGTAGTGGCTTTGGTGGCTGGAAGTAAAGGTGAATTAAAGTCATGTCAAATAGAAAAATATGAATCAAGAGAGGGTGACAAAAAAGGAAAGAGTTTATGAAAGAACCGAATGAGTGACGTCATTTTCAACCTGTGGAACAAGTTAATGAGTCTCACACCTACAGGCAGTGGATTGTTCATGCATTGGTTCTAAACTTAAGAAGTTTTCTGTGGTTCCAAGGATGGAAATGATAATATTTACACAGTCCTTACATGAACCCTGAATATCTATGGCAAGATTCATTTTCAAGTGGTAATTTGAGATAATTTCCAACTCATGAGGTTGTCCTTTTGGTGGAAGTGGGAAAGTTCAGCAGTTTGCCTATTCATAAAGGCAATTGTGATGTACGCAGATTACTTTTCCGTAATATTCAAGTATACTGGATTACCTCAGTGGTCATTCTGGTTGAATTCTTTTAAGAGTTCAGTAACTAAAAGTGATACTAAATGGCATATTAAAAAGAGGAACTAAAATTGTGCAGTGTTAAAGATTCTCTGCAAAGCTAGAATTTGCTGAACACACCTCTTTTTTAAAACTTATAATCAGATGAAACGTGGTAAGAAGCTTTTCATGTAGCTGCAAATGTTTGTGATTATTAATAGAACATCGACCTCTACTGCACAAGAACAGGCCCTTCAGTTAACAATGTTGTGCTGAACTAATTAAATTAGTAATCAAATGGCCAACTAAATTAATTCCCTCTGCCTAGACAATGTTCATATCCTTCCATTTTCCACACATTCACTTGAATATCTAAAAGTCATTAATGTATCTGCTTCTACCATCATCCCAAGGAGCACAAACTAGACACTCACCACTCGAAGTAAAAACACTTGCCCTCACATCTCCTTTGAACTTGCCCCCTTTCACCTTAAGTATATGCCCCCTGGTATTAGATGTTTTAACACTGGGGAGAAGATACTGTCCATCCACTTTATCTGTGCTTCTCATAACCTTAAAAGTCTCCATCAGATCTCCCTCAGCCTCTGCCGCTCCAGAGAAAACAACCCAAGTTTGTCCAACCACTCAAACTCTCTAATCCAGACAGCAACCTGGTAAACCTCTTCTGCACCTTCTCTGAAGTTTCAACATCTTTCTTATAATGGGGTGACCAGAATTGTATGCAGTACTCCAGTTGCAACCTAATGAGAGTTTATAAAGTTTTTAATGAAGCATGGAATTTGGGAGATTGGTAGATTGGGAGAGTGGGCAATGAAGTGGCAGATGGAATATAGTGTAGGAAAGTGTATGGTCATGCGCTTTGGTAGAAAGAATAAAGATGCACACTATTTTCTAAACAGAGAAGGTTCAAATATCAGAGGTACGAATGGACTTGGAGTCCTTGTGCAGAATTCCCTCAAGGTTAATCTGTAGTTTGAGTCATTGGTAAGGAAGGCAAATGCAATGTTAGCATTTATTTCGAGAGGACTAGAATATAAGAGCAAGGAGGTAATGCTGAGGCTTTATAAGGCATTGGTCAAACCACGTCTGGCATATTGTGAGCAGTTTTGGGCCCCTTATTTACGAAGGAATGTGCTGGCATTGGAGAGAGTCCAGTGGAAGTTTCCAAGAAAGATCCGAGGACTGAAAGGGTTAACATATGAAGAGCATTTGATTGATCTTGGCCTGTACTCGCTGGAGTTTATAAGAGTGATGGGGAATCTCATTGAAACCTGTCAAATATTGAAATGCCTGGATAAAGTGAATAATGGAAGATGTTTCCAAAAGTGGGTGAGTTTAGGACCAGAAGGCACAGCTTCAGAATGGAGAGACATTAATTTAGAACAGAGATGAGGAATTTATTGAGCTAATGGGTATTAAATCTGTGGAATTCATTGCCACAGATGACTGTGGAGGCTAATTCATTGAGTATATCTAAAGTGGAGGCTGATTGGTTCTTGATTAGCCAGGGTGTCAAAGGTTACATGGAGAAGGCAGGAGAATGAGATTGAGAGGGATAATAAATCAGTCATGATTGAATAGCAGTGCAGACTCAATGTGCTGAATGGCTTAATTCTGCTCATATGTCTTATGGTCTTACATCTGATGTAAATTTACCCAGGAGTAACATAGAAAATAGGTGCAGGAGTAGGCCATTCGACCCTTCGAGCCTGCACCGCCACTTATTATGATCATAGCTGATCATCCAACTCAGAACCCTGCACCAGCCTTCCCTCCATACCCCCTGATCCCCGTAGCCACAAGGGCCATATAGAAACATAGAAACATAGAAAATAGGTGCAGGAGTAGGCCATTCGGCCCTTCGAGCCTGCACCGCCATTTATTATGATCATGGCTGATCATCCAACTCAGAACCCAGCCTTCCCTCCATACCCCCTGACCCCTGTAGCCACAAGGGCCATATCTAACTTCCTTTTAAACATAGCTAATGAACTGGCCTCAACAGTTTGCTGTGGCAGAGAATTCCACAGATTCACCACTCTCTGTGTGAAGAAGTTTTTCCTAACCTCGGTCCTAAAAGGCTTCCCCTCTATCCTCAAACTGTGACCCCTCGTTCTAGACCTCCCCAACATCGGGAACAATCTTCCTGCATCTAGCCTGTCCAATCCCTTTAGGATCTTATACGTTTCAATCAGATCCCCCCTCAATCTTCTAAATTCCAACGAGTACAAGCCCAGTTCATCCAGTCTTTCTTCATATGAAAGACCTGCCATCCCAGGAATCAATCTGGTGAACCTTCTTTGTACTCCCTCTATGGCAAAGATGTCTTTCCTCAGATTAGGGGACCAAAACTGCACACAATACTCCAGGTGTGGTCTCACCAAGGCCTTGTACAACTGCAGTAGTACCTCCCTGCTCCTGTACTCGAATCCTCTCGCTATAAATGCCAGCATACCGTTCGCCTTTTTCACCGCCTGCTGTACCTGCATGCCCACTTTCAATGACTGGTGTATAATGACACCCAGGTCTCGTTGCACCTCCCCTTTTCCTAATCGGCCACCATTCAGATAATAATCTGTTTTCCTATTTTTGCCACCAAAGTGGATAACTTCACATTTATCCACATTAAATTGCATCTGCCATGAGTTTGCCCACTCACCCAACCTATCCAAGTCACCCTGCATCCTCTTAGCATCCTCCTCACTGCTAACACTGCCACCCAGCTTCGTGTCATCCGCAAACTTGGAGATGCTGCATTTAATTCCCTCATCCAAGTCATTAATATATATTGTAAACAACTGGGGTCCCAGCACTGAGCCTTGCGGTACCCCACTAGTCACCGCCTGCCATTCTGAAAAGGTCCCGTTTATTCCCACTCTTTGCTTCCTGTCTGCTAACCAATTCTCCACCCACACCAATACCTTACCCCCAATACCGTGTGCTTTAAGTTTGCACACTAATCTCCTATGTGGGACCTTGTCAAAAGCCTTTTGAAAATCCAAATATACCACATCCACTGGTTCTCCCCTATCCACTCTACTAGTTACATCCTCAAAAAATTCTATGAGATTCGTCAGACATGATTTTCCTTTCACAAATCCATGCTGACTTTGTCCGATCATTTCACCGCTTTCCAAATGTGCTGTTATCACATCCTTGATAACTGACTCCAGCAGTTTCCCCACCACCGACGTTAGGCTAACCGGCCTATAATTCCCCGGTTTCTCTCTCCCTCCTTTTTTAAAAAGTGGGGTTACATTAGCCACCCTCCAATCCTCAGGAACTAGTCCAGAATCTAACGAGTTTTGAAAAATTATCACTAATGCATCCACTATTTCTTGGGCCACTTCCTTAAGCACTCTGGGATGCAGACCATCTGGCCCTGGGGATTTATCTGCCTTCAATCCCTTCAATTTACCTAACACCACTTCCCTACTAACATGTATTTCGCTCAGTTCCTCCATCTCACTGGACCCTCTGTCCCTTACTATTTCTGGAAGATTATTTATGTCCTCCTTAGTGAAGACAGAACCAAAGTAATTATTCAATTGGTCTGCCATGTCCTTGCTCCCCATAATCAATTCACCTGTTTCTGTTTGCAGGGGACCTACATTTGTCTTTATCAGTCTTTTCCTTTTTACATATCTATAAAAGCTTTTACAGTCCGTTTTTATGTTCTCTGCCAGTTTTCTCTCATAATCTTTTTTCCCCTTCCTAATTAAGCCCTTTGTCCTCCTCTGCTGAACTCTGAATTTCTCCCAGTCCTCAGGTGAGCCACTTTCTCTGGCTAATTTGTATGCTACTTCTTTGGAATTGATACTATCCCTAATTTCTCTTGTCAGCCACGGGTGCACTACCTTCCTTGATTTATTCTTTTGCCAAACTGGGATGAACAATTGTTGTAGTTCATCCATGCAACCTTTAAATGCCTGCCATTGCATATCCACCGTCAATCCTTGAAGTGTCATTTGCCAGTCTATCTTAGCTAATTCATGTCTCATACCTTCAAAGTTACCCCTCTTTAAGTTCAGAACCTTTGTTTCTGAATTAACTACGTCACTCTCCATGTTAATGAAGAATTCCACCATATTATGGTCACTCTTACCCAAGGGGCCTCTCACGACAAGATCGCTAATTAACCCTTCCTCATTGCTCAAAACCCAGTCCAGAATAGCCTGCTCTCTAGTCGGTTCCTCGACATGTTGGTTCAAAAAACCATCCCGCATACATTCCAAGAAATCCTCTTCCTCAGCACCTTTACCAATTTGGTTCACCCAGTCTACATGTAGATTGAAGTCACCCATTATAACTGCTGTTCCTTTATTGCACACATTTCTAATTTCCTGTTTAATACCATCTCCGACCTCACTACTACTGTTAGGTGGCCTGTACACAACTCCCACCAGCATCTTCTGCCCCTTAGTGTTACGCAGCTCTACCCATATCGATTCCACATCTTCCCGGCTTATGTCCTTCCTTTCTATTGCGTTAATCTCTTTTTTAACCAGCAACGCCACCCCACCTCCCCTTCCTTCGTGTCTATCCCTCCTGAATATTGAATATCCCTGAACGTTGAGCTCCCATCCCTGGTCACCCTGGAGCCATGTCTCTGTGATCCCAACTATATCATAATCATTAATAACAATCTGCACTTTCAATTCATCCACCTTATTACGAATGCTCCTTGCATTGACACATAAAGCCTTCAGGCACTCTTTTACAACTCTCTTAGCCCTTTTTAATGCTTGCCCTGGATTTGTCGGCCTGCCACTTTTACTTTTCCCCTTTGTACTTTTTGCTTCTACGCTCACTTTACACCCCTCTGTCTCTCTGCACTGGTTCCCATCCCTCTGTTGTGAACTAACCTCCTCACACCTAGCCGCTTTAATTTGATTCCCACCCCCCAACCATTCTAGTTTAAAGTCACCTCAGTAGCCCCCGCTAATCTCCCTGCCAGGATATTGGTCCCCCGAGGATTTAAGTGTAACCCGTCCTTTTTGTACAGGTCACACCTGCGCCAAAAGAGGTCCCAATGATCCAAAAACTTGAATCCCTGCCCCCTGCTCCAATCCCTCAGCCACGCATTTATCCTCCACCTCATCGCATTCCTACTCTCACTGTCGCGTGGCACAGGCAGTAATCCCGAGATTACTACCTTTGCGGTCCTTTTTCTCAACTCCCTTCCTAGCTCCCTATATTCTTCTTTCAGGACCTCATCCCTTTTCCTACCTATGTCATTGGTACCTATATGTACCAGGACCTCTGGCTCTTCACCCTCCCACTTCAGGATATCTTGGACACGATCAGAAATATCCCGGACCCTGGCACCAGGGAGGCAAACTACCATCCGAGTCTCTGGACTGCGTCCACAGAATCGCCTATCTGACCCCCTTACTATCGAGTCCCCTATCACAACTGCCCTCCTCTTCCTTGCCCTACCCTTCTGAGCTACAGGGCCAGACTCTGTGCCGGAGGCAGGGCCACTGTCGCTTCCCCCGGGTAAGCTGTCCCCCCCAACAGTACTCAAACAGGAGTACCTGTTGTTAAGGGGCACAGCCGCCGGGGTACTCCCCATCACCTTCCTTTTCCCCTTCCCCCTCCTAACCGTGACCCACTTGTCTGCCTCCCGTGGCCCCGGCGTGACCACCTGCCTTCCACTCCTCTCTATCACCTCCTCACTCTCCCTGACCAGACGAAGGTCATCGAGCTGCAGCTCCAGTTCCGTAACGCGGTCCCTTAGGAGCTGCATCTCGATGCACTTGGCACAGATGTAGACGTCCGGGAGGCTTGGAGACTCCAGGGCCTCCCACATCCGACACCGAGAACAGCAAACTGCCCTCACAGTCATAATGCCCCTCTCCTCAAATAGCAACAGAAAATGAATGTCAAACCTTCCTCGCCTCACCCGCTTCCGCCTAAGCCCGGTGAGCCGAAGCCCTTAAGTCTTCACTCTGCTCCCGGCTCACTCCGCCGCCCGCAAACTACGCTGCCCGCTCTATGAGGCTCTGTTCCTTTTAAATCTGCCGCGCTGCACTGCCCTACGTCACACGCCTGCGCAGTCCCGCCTCTCAGAAAGCCGTTGGAGAAAAAAAAAATAACGAAAATTTCAAAAATCTCTTTTTCGGCACTCCCACTCAGACTCTCAGACTCCTTCTTCGAATCAAATCCGAAGCAGGATGTCTGCCCTTTTAAATCTGCCGCGCTGCACTGCCCGACGTCACACGCCTGCGCAGTCCCGCCTCTCAGAAAGCCGTTGGAGAAAAAAAAATAACGAAAATTTCAAAAATCTCTTTTTCGGCACTCCCACTCAGACTCTCAGACTCCTTCTTCGAATCAAATCCGAAGCAGGATGTCTGCCCTTTTAAATCTGCCGCGCTGCACTGCCCGACGTCACACGCCTGCGCAGTCCCGCCTCTCAGAAAGCCGTTGGAGAAAAAAAAATAACGAAAATTTCAAAAATCTCTTTTTCGGCACTCCCACTCAGACTCTCAGACTCCTTCTTCGAATCTAACTTCCTCTTAAATATAGCCAATGAACCGGCCTCAACTGTTTCCTGTTTGCTGTGTAAGAACAGCATATAATTCATTATATTGTTTATACTTTTATGATAAATCTGATGCGGATCAAACAATGAAGTTAGACTTGAAAGGCTACCCTCAGGAGTAGGGGCAGTGTTTGTATAGAGTTAATTTAGATTTTAGTTTCAAAAGAAGCCCTTTAGTTAGGTTTTAGCCAATTTGGTTGGTCAGCAATATTAGATACAAAATAATGCTTAACTAGGGAAATTCTGCTGTATCACTAAATAAATAAATAAATATTGTACTGAATGTGGCCAGAATGTAGCACCACAGTTACTACAACCAAATGAATAACAATTAATCAACCATTTAACCCAATGGGTCAATATTGAAATAACAGATCTATTATTTAGTTGTGTAAACCATGCTGAAAAGGAGGCTTTTCTTACTAAATGGGCATTCAGCTTCTTGAAAAATAATTTGTTGGCTTGCTGAAGATGTTCCCCATTCCGAGTTACAATAGATATGCATATGACTGTAGGAACAAGGTAATTAGCTGTAGTTGAGGCAAATCTATTTCATATGACTATGATGCTGTCGGTTTATTTTTGTGCTTTAGATAAAGGAGAGTTAGTTTCACTGATATGATTTAATTTGCTGTACCACTTGGACCTCCACCTTCTAGGGAGAGGTACAGTCGATGTTTCGGGCCGAGACCCTTTGTCAGGACTAACTGAAGGAAGAGTGAGTAAGAGATTTGAAAGTGGGAGGGGGAGGAGGAGATCCAAAATGATAGGAGAAGACAGGAGGGGGAGGGATGGAGCCAAGAGCTGGACAGGTGATTGGCAAAAGGGATATTAGAGGATCATGGGACAGGAGGTCTGGGGAGAAAGACAAGGTGGGGGGAACCAGAGGATGGGCAAGGGGTACAGTCAGAGGGACAGAGGGAGAAAAAGGAGAGTGAGAGAAAGAATGTGTGTATAAAAATAAATAATGGACGGGGTACGAGGGGGAGGTTGGGCATTAGCAGAAGTTAGAGAAGTCAATGTTCATGCCATCAGGTTGGAGGCTACCCAGACGGAATATAAGGTGTTGTTCCTCCAACCTGAGTGTGGCTTCATCTTTACAGTAGAGGAGGCCGTGGATAGACATGTCAGAATGGGAGTGGGACATGGAATTAAAATGTGTGGCCACTGGGAGATCCTGCTTTCTCTGGCGGACAGAGTGTAGGTGTTCAGCAAAGCGGTCTGCCAGTCTGTGTCGGGTCTTGCCAATATATAGAAGGCCACATCGGGAGCACCGGACGCAGTATATCATCCCAGCCGACTCATAGGTGAAGTGTCGCCTCACCTGGAAGGACTGTCTGGGGCCCTGAATGGTGGTAAGGGAGGAAGTGTAAGGGCATGTGTAGCACTTGTTCCGCTTCCAAGGATAAGTGCCAGGAGGGAGATCAGTGGGGAAGGATGGGGGGGATGAATGGACAAGGGAGTCGCGTAGGGAGCGATCCCTGCGGAAAGCAGAGAGGGGGCGAGGGAAAGATGTGCTTAGTGGTGGGATCCCGTTGGAGGTGGAGGAAGTTACGGAGAATAATATGTTGGACTCGGACGCTGGTGGGGTGGTAGGTGAGGACCAGGGGAACCCTATTCCTAGTAGGGTGGCGGGAGGATGGAGTGAGAGCAGATGTGCGTGAAATGGGGGAGGTGCGTTTGAGAGCAGAGTTGATAGTGGAGGAAGGGAAGCCCCTTTCTTTAAAAAAGGAGGACATCTCCGTCGTCCTAGAATGAAAAGCCTCATCCTGAGAGCAGATGCTGCGGAGACGGAGGAATTGCGAGAAGGGAATGGCACTTTTGCAAGAGACAGGGTGAGAAGAGGAATAGTCCAGATAGCTGTGAGAGTCAGTAGGCTTATAGTAGACATCAGCGGATAAACTGTCTCCAGAGACAGAGACAGAAAGATCTAGAAAGGGGAGGGCCGTGTCGGAAATGGACCAGGTAAACTTGAAGGCAGGGTGAAAGTTGGAGGCAAAGTTAATAAAGTCAACGAGCTCAGCATGCGTGCAGGAAGCAGCGCCAATGCAGTCGTCGATGTAGCGAAGGAAAAGTGGGGGTCAGATACCAGAATAGGCATGGAACATAGATTGTTCCACAAAGCCAACAAAAAGGCAGGCATAGCTAGGACCCATGCGGGTGCCCATAGCTACACCTTTAGCTCCCAGTGGCCACACATTTTAATTCCACATCCTATTCCCATTCTGACATGTCCTCCCAGTGGCCACACATTTTAATTCCACATCCCATTCCCATTCTGACATGTCCTCCCAGTGGCCACACATTTTAATTCCACATCCCATTCCCATTCTGACATGTCTATCCACGGCCTCCTCTACTGTAAAGATGAAGCCACACTCAGGTTGGAGGAACAAAATCTTATATTCTGTCTGGGTAGCCTCCAACCTGATGGCATGAACACTGACTTCTCTAACTTCCGCTAATGCCCCACCTCCCCCTCGTACCCCATCCGTTATTTATTTTTATACACACATTCTTTCTCTCACTCTCCTTTTTCTCCCTCTGTCCCTCTGACTATACCCCTTGCCCATCCTCTGGGTTCTCCCCCCCCCCCTTGTCTTTCTTCCCGGACCTCCTGTCCCATGATCCTCTCATATCCCCTTTGCCAATCACCTGTCCAGCTCTTGACTCCATCCCTCCCCCTCCTGTCTTCTCCTATCATTTTGGATCTCCCCCTCCCCCTCCCACTTTCAAATCTCTTACTAACTCTTTCTTCAGTTAGTCCTGACGAAGGGTCTCGGCCCGAAACGTCGACTGTACTTCATCCTAGAGATGCTGCCTGGCCTGCTGCGTTCACCAGCAACTTTGATGTGTGTTGCTAAAATTTCCAGCATCTGCAGTATTCCTGTTGTCTCCACCTTCTATTGTGGGTTACAGTGAGTGAGGAAAACATTATTCATTTCTTTAATGATACTCAGGCTCCTAGGCCTGAGTTGACATAGTAATAGTAGTAGTTAGTGATACAGCATGGACTAGGCTCTTTCAGCCCTTCGAGCCAAGCTAGTGGTGAGAAATGCACTGCCTGAGTGGATGGTGGAGCCATCAACTTGTAAAAAAGTTTCAAGATGAGCACAAAAATCACCAAGACATAGGTAAGTATGTTGGTAATTGGGACAAGTGTTGATGACTACTTGACAGTTAACATTGATGTGATGTACTGAAGGGCCTGTTGTTATCCCGTGTGATTCCGCCACTTCAGTGGTACTGAATGCATCTGAATGGCTACTTGCAGTGGACAGGAGGGCTATGCACAAGTAGTTAAAACTTCCCAAAGCATCACTGGTACCACTCTACCCACCATCAAGTTCGTATGTACAGAAGGATGTCAAGAAAAGGCCAATAATGTCCTGAAAAAGATCAGCAATGTCATGAAGGATCCCACCCACCTTGCTTTTGGACCGTTTGTCCCAATCCCATCAGGGAAGAGGCTATGCAGCATCCACGTCAGGACCACTAGACTCAAGAACAATTACTTTCCCCAAGCCATCAGGCTGATCAACATTTCCACCCATGAAAGATCCCACTCACCTTGCTTTTGGACAGTTTGTCCCAACTCCATCAGGGAAGAGGCTACGCAGCATCCACGTCAGGACCACTAGACTCAAGAACAATTACTTTCCCCAAGCCATCAGGCTGATCAACTCCTCCACCCATGAAGTCACCTCACCACCAACACATTGTACATTGTGCTTTATAGGATTAATTTTATATTCACTGTTTTGCTATCATGATCTTTACACTTATTGTGTTTTTATGCTGCATCCATCCAGCCTAACAATGAGTTTGGTTGTCTTTACACTCGTGTACTGAAGAATGACAGTGACTAATCTTGAATCTTCAGTTAGTGCCTTTGATTGTATGGATGGACCTATGTATGTTCTTGTGCTGCACTGGGCCACACTGAAGTGTCATTTTCCAGATTCCTTGTGATTGGCATTGCTTGAGGATATGGCAAATTAAACAATCTGATACTGGGCCAAAAGAAGACCCATCCTATAACTCATTTCCATGAGCTTTGCACAGTATGTGTGATTAGTAATTGTATGATATAGATTAGATTAGATTATGAGAACACTCAGTCCTCTTTTTATTGTCATTTAGGTATGCATACATGCATTAAGAAATGATACAATGTTTCTCTGGAGTGATATCACAGAAAACAGGACAAACCAAAGACTAACACTGACAGAACCACATAATTATAACATATAGTTACAGCAGTGCAAAGCAATACCATAATTTGATGAAGAGCAAACCATGGACACGGTAAATAAAGTCTCAAAAGTCCCCGAGTTGATTGACTCCTCAGTCCCCGATAGCAGGCGGCAAAAGGGAGAAACTCCCTGCCGTAAACCTCCAGGCATCGTCAACTTGCTGATGCCTTGGAAGCAGCTGACTCACAGCTGACACTGAGTCCATCCGTCGGAAAACTTCGAGTTGTGAAATGCACGTGTGTGGTAAAGTTATTTCACTGGGTCCAAGGTCTTGCGATAACCTTAAAGGATATGAGTCCAAATCCCACTATTCCAGAATTTGACTTCTATTTTCTGTTAAAAGACGTAGGTGATCACTAATCTATTATAAAATCCCAAAATTATTGTAGAAAAGGAAGCTCTTTGAGGACTGAACTTTCACATTAGTGAGTTCGATTCTGAAACTGTTTGGCAAATGACAGTTCTATGAAACCTTGACATGGAAAAAATGATGGTGTTTGCATTGAGGAAGTAATGTGTTTTTTGAACTGGATAACATTGTATATTTTGATTCATTAGACATAGGGGCAGAATTCAACTACTTAACCGATCGAGTCTGCTCCATTATTCCATCATGGCTGATTGATCAAAACTTATCCAAATCTCTTACAGAGTATTGTTTGCCTTACTACATTTCCATAGATGTATGTGCTGTCTTCAGGCTTGGCCTTGTGGCCTGTCAAGTTCGAAATGACTGGTCTATCACCAGATTAGTTGTTTGCACCAGACAGACAAATGACATATTTTTGTTGCAATCCTCTGCACTTGAAATGGGTTAAAGTGAAAAGGTTTATTTGGGCGAATATGGGCAAAATCCTTTGTTAGATTTAAAGCACTTCCCTATCACTTTGTTTCATATCATATTGTTTTACAACTCTTCCCTAGTAGGTGATTATTAATATTAACATAATGAATCTTCTTGACAACAAAGTGGATAAATCCATTCAATTTGTTACTTTATAATGGCTTTATTTGTTTCAAAGCAGTGAGAAGACACATAGATACTGTCATACAAAGACTAGAACTATAATAAAGAAGTAACATTTAAATCTTTTAGTCAATACAAAGGAGTTTATTGAATAATTAAAATTGAAAACAAAGCTCTTGTACAACTGCTCTCTTCCATTTGGTGAGTTCAAACTAGTTCTTGGCTAGTTCATAAGTCATAGTCATAGTCATACTTTATTGATCCTGGGGGAAATTGGTTTTCATTACAGTTGCACCATAAATAATAAATAGTAATAAAACCATAAATAGTTAAATAGTAATATGTAAATTTTGCAGGAAATGAGTCCAGGACCAGCCTATTGGCTCAGGGTGTCTGACCCTCCAAGGGAGGAGTTGTAAAGTTTGATAGCCACAGGCTGGAATGACTTCCTATGACGCTCTGTGTTGTATCTCAGTGGAATGAGTCTCTGGCTGAATGTACTCCTGTGCCCAACCAGTACATTATGTAGTGGATGGGAGACATTGTCCAAGATGGCATGCAACTTGGACAGCATCCTCTTTTCAGACACCACCGTGAGAGAGTCCAGTTCCATCCCCACAACATCACTGGCCTTACAAATGAGTTTGTTGATTCTGTTGGTGTCTGCTATCCTCAGCCTGCTGCCCAAGCACACAACAGCAAACATGATAGCACTGGCCACCACAGACTCGTAGAACATCCTCAGCATCATCCGGCAGATGTTAAAGGACCACAGTCTCCTCAGGGAATAGAGACGGCTTTGACCCTTCTTGTAGACAGCCTCAGTGTTCTTTGACCAGTCCAGTTTAATGTCAGTTCGTATCCCCAGGTATTTGTAATCCTCCACCATGTCCACACTGACCCCCCGGATGGAAACAAGGGTCACCGGTACCTTAGCTCTCCTCAGGTCTATCACCAGCTCCTTAGTCTTTTTCACATTAAGCTGCAGATAATTCTGCTCACACCATGAGACAAAGTTTCCTACCGTAGCTCTGTACTCAGCCTCATCTCCCTTGCTGATGCATCCAACTATGGCAGAGTCATCAGAAAACTTCTGAAGATGACAAGACTCTGTGCAGTAGTTGAAGTCCGAGGTGTAAATGGTGAAAAGAAAGGGAATGTTTTAAATTTTCTGCATACTTAGAGATAACTTATGAGTTCTTTTCTCAATATTCACAGCAGCTGATATTCTCTCCAAAGATTAAGGTTTTACTGTATGTTCTGTTATATGAATTTCTGCATTTTGAACAATTTCTTTGGAACGCAATCTGTTTGACAACTGAGTGAGAACCATACAGTGTACCTGTCTTCAAACTATATCATCTGTGGGCATGGAAGCGTGAATGGGAATGGCTTGATTGTGTCATTGGGGTTTAAAGATTCGTTTGAATTTCAAGGCCTTATCATCATATTCCCAATCGCTTTGTAATCAAGAGTGAACAGCTGGCTGACAGATCTGTACTCTGAGTAGAGTCCTGAAGTATCGAGGAGCAGCACCAGCAGACTGATGGTGTCTTTCCTTTCTCTTCAGCAGATTTTTTGACATCAGATCCCTTTTATTTTGTACAGCATTTACTTAAGCAGGAACACATGGGGCTGGAAATTCTACCCAAATTTTGTAATGCTCTTGTCTGCAATAAAATACAAATTTTCACTGAACACTGACCTCAGTTACTGCTGCATGTTCTCTGGGAAAATGCAGGCTTGTTCTCCTTGTGTAGGTGATGGTGTGAGTGAGGAGACTGCAGGACATTCAATGGGCAAGATGATTGACACACATGCTTTGCAGCTTCAATGACGTCAGTAATGAGGATAACTACTTAAATAGCACATCCTTAAAATTCACGATGTCTGGCAGTTAAATATCTGCACCTCATGGATGAATCATTATTGCTCTTCTCCCCAGATAGTGGACCTGAATGATGATGATTCCTTCCACAGATGCCCAACGTCAGCACTACACTGCATCCGCTATTGAAGAAAAGTGATGCCATCACATCTGCTGTCCCATGACAACCCCGTTGTGATTTATAGTTTGAGCTAAATTCAATACACACGATGCATTGCACCCTGTGCACATTAGAATACTCTGGCTATCTTACAACTAGCTATAATTCACATTGTTAGGCTCTAACACATGAAATTTTAATAATTCAGGATGGAATGTTCAGTCATATGAGCACGAAGAAAAATTACATAGTTCAGCTGGCCGATTGAACTTCAAGTAAGGTTTTTTAGTACTTATATTCTAAAAGCAAGGCTGGAAGTAGATAGAACGTAGATTGAACTAAGCCTAACACTTAAAGGAACTCAATAAGCAGTGGATGATGGGGTCAAAGATGTTACTCGTATTTCAGGAAGTTGACCACGTCTCGATGAAGATAGTAGAGTTTCATTTCATTCATTCATGGCTTGGCTTCGTGAATGAAGATTTAGAAGGGGGGCTGCCCATGTCTGCTGCAGGCTCGCTGCCGGCTGATGAGGAGGATGGTGGGGCAGTGATGGCAAGGTCCTCGAGTCGTAGGATTTACGTCGGAGTGTCCTTCTTCTAGGTGGATGGCCTGACAAGGCTAATGAGCCCCACCTGCCCGTGTTTGGATTCAGAGTTGTCCTTCTCTTAGGCTGGCTGCCAGCCAAGGCTGACGAACCCAGCCTACCCATCCAGTTATACCACCGGACACTCAGTCGCGCCATGATGTAGCAAGCTCGGTAGAAATGGGGGGCACCGACAAGAAGGTGTTGCTACAGACACAGTACTGTAGAAGAGGCCATTTGCAGTGGCCTCCTGCCTAGCAAGCCAGACAGTGACCATGCAGCATTCACTACACCGGGAAAGGAGAGGCGATGTATTGTGTGTACACTTTCCCTGGGTGAGTGGGACGTCAGGCCCAGACCTCACCTGCCCCCCGAGAGTTTCATTTACTGAATTTAGAAATGACTAGAAAATCTTGTGCTTCAATTTTTTTCAAAAAGAGTTTCTGAAATGTGTTAGAGAAAAACCCAAACACTGGGTCTTGGATCTTGCTGTTTTTGTTGAGGACCTGAAGGAGTAAACTTTTCATCAAGACATTGCTTGTCTGGGCTGTGTCCTCAACAAGACCATTTTCAGCAACTTAGCCACTAAGCTTTCTTTCGTCATAAAAACAAAAGATGAAAATGTTTGCTGATGCTAACTGCAGTCACAGCTACTTGTGACATGCAATAGGCCTTATTTATATGCAGAATTAGCAAAGCAACTTCCAGCCTGGTCAGTACCTTCATGCCAGAAAATTTGCAGGCAATGTCCTTGTTTATTTTGCATCACACCACTTACCATTGGTAATGAATAATGTTGTCATCAACAAGTGTCCCACCATCAATATGCTGGAGATACTGTCACTGACCAGAAACTCAACTCAGCTAACTGCATCTGAGCTGAGGATGGCTTAGCTACTGACACCTCAAAGCTTTTCCACCATCTGTGAGGCATATATTTAGTAGTGTGATGGCATACTCTCCATTTTCTTGTCAAACATTAACTGTCACAAAATGTAAGAGGTTGGGCATCCTGCAGGGCAAAGCAGCCTGCTTGATAGCAACATCATCCACCAGTTTAAATACTTATCTTTGTTTCTCTCACAGTACCTCCTAAATCCCTGCCCTTCCATTATGGGAACACCACCCTGAAGTTGCCATTCTGGTTGCACACAATCTTAACTTGACACATTGCAACGTATCGTTGCCTCGTCCAAATCCTGGAACTTCCTCCCCAGCAAAACTGTGAGAGTGCTTTCACCAGAATGACCAGATCAGTTCACTACCACCTTCTCAAGGATTACCGCCGGACTTGCCAGAGATGCCTACGTCCTGAAAAATGTATGGTAAATATTGAGTGCTTCTGAATGCGATGAAAACCTAGATGCTGTCAATATATATAGAATGAAATTGATTAATAAGAAGAATCGCAGATTAAGACAAGCTCCAAATTCCAATGCTAGGTTGACAGGAAAATTTGTGTTAGGAAGCATACAATATATATATATATATTGTGTGTGTATCTTCTCTCTATATCTCTATCTCTGTATCTCTCTACATCTCTACCTCATTAATAATGTTTCCAACTGTTGGAATGAGCTTTGATGTTGTATGTAATACTGCTGCTAATTTTCGATTGGCAGAGAGATCCATCTAATTCTAGTGCCAAGCTATCAAGTTATATATTGGGAAGTGATGTCAAACCAAGGGTGAGGTTCAGAATGAAACAGTTTTGTTTTGGTTATGTTGGGTTCTGGTCATGAGAAGAAAAATCCATAGCCATTGAAAAGTATGTGGTTGCTAAGTGGGTTTTAGAATGTCGTGACCGGAAGTTCTTCTCTCCTGATGTGGTTCCACTTAGTGCACTTGTTTGTTGCCACTTAGAAGTGAATAAAGGAAAATGTTGTCTTCCTTTGATTGAAGTTTTTGTGTAAAGCAATAAAATGAAGTAATTAATTGTTGCTGGTTCGCAAAATAAAATGAAGTTATTAATTGTTCCTGGTTCGCAAAATATACACGTATGTTCCTTTGTTCATTTTGTACCTTGTAGAATGATGTGGGCAATCATGGCCTTTCCGTGACCACGATTTTTCTTGGCAAATTTTTCTATAGAAGTTGTTTGCCATTGCCTTTACTGGACAGTGTCTTTACAAGGTCACCCCAGCTATTATCAATCCTCTTCAGAAATTGTCTGCCTGGCATCAATGGTTGCATAACCAGAAGTTATGATATGCATCAGCTGCTCATATGACCATCCACCACCTGCTCCTATGGCTTCACATGACCCTGATCGGAGGGTTAAGCAGATGCTACACCTTGCCCAAAGGTGATCTACAGGCTATCGGAGGGAAGGAAGCACCGTACACCTCCTTTGGTAGAGAAGTATTTGAACCGCGCCATCCCAGAACAAATGTATTCTTGTATTTATCAATGGCTTGTTTTCATCTGATGCTCGTTGTAACCGCATCGTTGCATTATTTATTACCATGTGTTTGAGGAGCTGGTGTTTTCTTACACCCCCCCAAATAAAAACTGAGAAGCTCTGCATCATTGCACTGAAATAAAGATGATTTACTGAGGAGCTAAGAGCTGCAGGATACATGACAGCTTGAGGCTGCAGAATGTTACTGACCTGGTTTCATGCTGACTGCCAACAGATGGGAACAACTCTTTGGAAGCAGATATTGGAAGGCAGTTCAGGATTAGATAAACCTGTGGGAGGAAGTGACAGCTCAGGATGTGGGGCTTGTCAGCAAAGATGTGACCAGATCTGGGCCATATTTGTTTTCCTATTTGTGGTGATAAAGTTGGTGGAAGAAAGCGCTTGTGTATCATCAAGCTGTTTGCACGTTGGTTCTGCAGAATGAAATATACGTAACCTCAAGGTATAAAAATATGTAACTGAACTGCTATGATCTGTGTCAGGAAGCAACTTTTTGCTTCAGAATCAGATTTATTATCACTGACATATGATGTGAAAGTTGTTTTGCAGCAGCAGTACAGTGCAAAGGCATGAACATCTGTAAACTACAAAGATAAATGAATACTGCAAAAAAGGAAATATTGGACCATTTAGAATTTTGATGGTAGAGGGAAAGAAGCAGTTCCTAAATTGTTGAGTGTGGATCTTTAGGCTTCTGTACCTCCTTGCTTGATGGTAGAACCAAAAAGAGAGCATGTCCCAGATGGTAAAGGTCCTTAATGATGGATGCTGTTGCCTTAAGGCACCATCTCTTGAAGACGCCCTTAACGATGGGATGGTTGGTGCCTGTAATGGAGCTGGTTCAATCTACAACCCTCTGCAGTCTTTTGCATTTCTCTGCATTGGAGCCTCCATACCAGGCGGCGAGTGACAATGCTGCAATTGCAGTTTGCCGTCTGAGGGAGTAAACTCAGAATGACAATATGGAAGAAGACATTTGATCAGTAACCTAAACCTCAGACCATTACTTTTTTCAAGAGCTAAGTGTTTTTTTTACAAAATTTCTGTCTGCTGGGAGCTTCAAAAAGGCAGTTCTCAAGGGGAATAGCTATTTGAAGTGTTGGAAGTTTGATCAACTCACCCAAATTCAATCTCTTGTAGCCACAAGGCACTTTTTCACTTTTTTACAGTTATTTTTTAATACTTGAATTCTTTCATGAAGTTAACTGACCCACCACTCATGGTGGAGTGGTGGAGAAATTGCATACACCTGTTTATTTCATCTATAATGCACTGCATTCTTTTAACCCTCCAAGCATACCTTTGGTCTATCAAAACAGAGCACCAGCAAAATCTCCACTATTAATAAGTACAACTAATGGTGTAATGTATAAACAATAATCAATGTATCAAGTGTAGCATGACATTTGCATAGCAAATGTTTTTGGATCGTTAGAAATTGGTTTCCACTTACCTATGTGGTGAGTTTAAAAAAATACATGTCGACTAAGATGTTAACTGTCCTGTGCTATCACCAGTGGGATCATCAGTTGATCTGCCAACTGTCTTCAGGAGTTTCGGCCCGCTTATGATTAAGATCCCCTCGAGGTGGTGGGCCAGCAGTGTTAAAGCACCACCTCCCACTGGTGAGCTTAAAAACTTGGCATCTGCCTCTATCAGTCACTTCCATCCAACAGATAGTCTGCTCTTCAGGTGTCTATGCAACTACTGAAGGGTTTACAAAAGATGTATACATTGTCTGACTATCTGCCCCTCTGGACATACTTGGTCCATACCCATGCTGATCCTTTCTCTGCTGCCTCAGCTACCTCAGCTACAGCCCTGCTGGTACTTTATTTTAAGAGATTTCCTCACTCTCCTTTTCACTTCAACATTCATTTTTATTGTAGCTTTCATAGGAATTTAGCCCTTAAATTGGACTTCTCTTTCCTCAAGAAGAATGTGATGTTGACTCAACTTTTTTTTAAATGCAGATAGTTTTGTAAAAATGGATTCAATTATGCAAAAAAATCATGCTGTGACTAATTTAAAATTAGAATGGTTAAGTGACAGTAATGTCGAAAATGAGGTCAGAAATCCTTCCGTTACTAGGCAAAGGATAACTTTTTAATTGATTAATTCAGCCAAGTTAAATTCCTTAGCATGATCTGAGCTTGGGAGAAAAAAGACTGTGCTTATACTTGATGAGAAGTGCTTTAAATAATATTAAACATCTGTTAATCTCCAAATTCTGTTGGGAAATTGTGTGCTATTTATTGTTTTCAAAATTGCTTAATAGCCAGGATGAACATAATTAATGTTTCATTCTTTTGCAAACAGATGCTGGCTTATCTTCAAATAGACTTTATATTGAATGTAATACATTCCAGCCTGTAGGCGTTTGTTTATTTACTTCATCTCTCAGGTTTTCACATTCTTCATGCGTCAAATTTGCCTGAGCAGCTTAATCTGCTGAAAGAAATTTATCATTGAGTTGTGCAGAGAAATATTGCCACTGATATATTAGAACTCATGTTACATAAAATGTCCCTTATAAGATGGCAACGTTTAACAAGAGAAAAAATAGTGTTTCTTTGCACAATATATTTCAGAACCCAGTTGTTTGTATGATGGGTGATTCATATGTTTAAGTCTCTAATCTTGGCATTCAGTGTGTAGTAATTGAAAAGTCTGAATACAATTGCTTCTTATGTGGAAGAATATAATGTATTTTTATATTTGTGATCACTTTTATATTACACTTTATTTTACAATTTTAAATTACATTTGTGATGATAGATGAACACTATCTTATTTCTTTGCACTGTTTATTTTGTCATTTGTAGTAAGTTTTTTGTCCTTGCATTTTACTGCTGCAGCAAAACAGCAAATTTCACAATATTTTGGACAGTGTTAATGCACCTGAATCTGTTTCTTTTATGTGGTGCTTAAGTACGAAATATGATTTTCAATACAGTTGACATAGGAAACTGCAGCTTGTTTGAGGCATACATTCCATGGTCATCAAAACCTCTGAGCTTAAACTTCAAGAGCGACTCTTATGTCTGAACATTACCAGTCAAGTCAAAACAGATGCTGTTCAGATGTGAACTGAGGCCTTGATATCTGATGATGCTTTTACACCAAATGAAAATTAAATGAATTTTTAATGCTCTTTTTGATAATGTATAATATAAATTCACTCCCCAATGGAAAACACGGATGCGATGAGATACAAAGGATGAGAGGTGGCTGATAGCCTTAATTCTCAGCTCTCTATTACTTTCACCCACACATCTGGGTTTCCATTCAATTCTGAATGGTACGTAATACTTATGGTTTGCTATGATATTCAATGTGAGCACATCCATTTGCTCAAATTAATAGAAAAGTAGCATATGTTCTAAATAGTGTGAGACTATTCAGAGTTGGTTTTCAGCAGGACTGATTTAATCTGCAAAAAAAATCCAAACTTCAGTGTGTTAGTACAAGTTTCTATGAGCAAATGGACCATTATCCTTGATTGTATGAAGATTGAATATAACAGTAAAGAAGTCTTGCTGTGAAGGCTTGTGCAAGATAAATCCTGCAGCATTGCAAAGCATTTAGTTTTATTTTTGCAAGGATATAATTGTTTTGGTGGAGAAAATGAAAGATCATAATTTTAATTCCTGTAATGAGAGTTTTTTTTGAGAAAGAATTGAGCAGAATAAGCCTGTATTCCCCATGGCTCAGAAGAATAATATGTAATCTCAATGAAACCTGATTCTGATGGGTCTTGACAGGGTAAATACTGTGGCAATGTTTCTACTGCAGTACAAGTTTAGGACCATTGTCTTAGGATAAGGAAGTGGTCACTTGAGACTGAGATGAGGTGAACATTTTGAACTTTGGGATTTCTGTGGATGCTGAGTCACAGTTTAATCATGGCTTCATATTGGTGGATTTTTGAATGTGAGGGAACTAGTTTTATGGGGAACAGACAGCAAAATGGAACTGAGGCCAAACAAAAAGATCAGCTGTCAACTTATTGAGTCATGCTGCAGGCTCAAGGGGTCACATAGCTTGTTGCTAAATGGTTGTGTCAATGCATTGTATTTCGCCTCTAAAATTCATTCAATTTCTTTGAGTTTGAGCAAAATGTACTGACAAGACCCTCTTAATTAATTTGTGTGAATTTCTTGGCAATAATTTAAAACAGTATTTCAATATCACCCTAGAATTATTTTTCTCATGCTAACCTTACATGGAGTTAGGACTCAGTTTTGAATTCCTGATGGCAAAGCCCATGTTCTGATTTTAATATTCAAATGATTGATCTGCCTCTGGAGACATGGACAGGATGTTGTATTCAGTTCACCAAGAAGTAGGACAAAATTGTACTTTGTCCAGATTGAGAAAGCGTTGTTGCCTTTGAGACTGCACCTTAATATCAGCTAAATTATTACATAACACAACACATTTAAAAATTGATATTTTTATTTCATATTGTGCATAATTGACTGCAAGCATGTCCAAAGTAATGATACAAAATAATAGGTAACATTTGCAATTTTCTGGACAGTTTTAGTTTAGTTTGCTTACTCTGGGGAGGGATGCCATACCTGGAGAGAAAGCAACAGAATTCATTTTCTGTCATCTTTATCCTTGTGCACAATTAAAAAAATCAGTTTTAAATAGTTTTCAAATATTCATGTCATTTTGGACAAGAGGCTGAATGACCAAACTCTAGTTTTAACTGTCCCAAACCTATTGCACTTTAAATGGTTCCATTAGCAAGGCCTGACTGTGCTCCAGAGATTGTAGAAGAGATCTTGGAGGAAATGGTGAAGTCTTGTAAGCTAATCTGTGGCAGAGAAGATTGAACACCTGTTTGTTGCTGACATCTTAAGTATTTCATAGTTGATCTCTTTATGATGCTTTGTTCTTTCTAGTATGACTTAGGGCAGGGGAGAGGATGCTGCTCTATCACTATGCTTAGAATTTTCTGGAGCAATCATCAATCATGATTGAAGTGCATTCCTGGTTGTTTTTGTCAATTTTGGGCTGGACTATTAAATGTACTCTTCCCTGCCCACAGCTATGCCAGCTTGGAACAATCGAATGTTAGACGTCTCATGTATTGGTCACATTGGAAATGTAATTTGGAACATTTCTCTCAATTATAGTACATTCGTTCCAACTCATTTCATTGTTCTATAACCTTATTGAAAACAAATTCCATTTGGATTCCTTGGCTTGAATTTTCTTCATCCACACCTTCCTTTCTATCACTGTCATTACACCAAAGGAGCAACTTCACCAGCTTTTTGGAATTCTGAACCTTACTTCCAGGAGCTCAGTATGAAGATCCTATGACCAAATGACTTGGTGGATAAAGAAGTCCAAAAAGCACTATTTTGCTCCTTGTGAAATGTAGTACAGCCTCAGTCAGTATGACTGGACTGATTGTGTCAATTTGTACTTGGGTTCTTTTGGGAATTCATAATTTTTAATGTTTGCTTTGTACATTTTATAGATAATTTTTTTCATTGTGGTCAAGGATCCAGTAAATAGAAATAAAAGGCTGGTAGGAGATGAGGTCAACCCATTTTTTAAATTAAACCTCCCAGCAATCAACCTGTCATTTCCATGGCCCAAATTATTAACTCCATGGTGATGGAATTAGAGTGAGCAGAAAAGTGAGTGAAGTGTGTGGGGAGGAGGGCTAGGGCAAAGAGGAAACTGAAAAGTTTTGGTTGTTGTGTTCACTGCTGCAAGTGGCAAAACCGGCAAGTTTAAGTGAAATTGCAAATCTGTTAAGTCCCAGAAGACATTAATCAGTCAAGAATATATTATACAGCTGAAGTAGGAACATAATTGGAAACACACATTATAATGAGCAAAATCCAATAACTTCCATTTCTTTATGTAGAATTGGATATATAACCATTGGAATTACCACTTGTTCACAGCTGTCCTGTGAATTTTAGAACAAATCCTGCAATGTTGTTTAAAGAAAATGAAGCTAGGTGATAATTCTTTGCAAATCCATACTGTTATTGCTTTGATTATTTTGCTAATGAACCAGAACAATTTGAGCTGTCTTTAATGGATGAATATCCACTCTTGTATCTTTCTGAGCAGCTCATGGAATCCTCAGTAGAGAAGCCAGCTGGAAGCTCAACAGTGGAAAGTGAAGTGGACCTGGACAGCTACCAGACTGCACTAGAACTAGTACTGACCTGGCTGCTTTCTGCCGAGGATTCACTACAGGCACAGGGTGCAATCTCGGATGATGTGGAGGAAGTCAAGGAGCAGTTTCATGCCCATGAAGTAAATGAATTACTGTGTTTATATGAGCTTAGGAGACATACATCGGTTGCTAATTATTTATGTACTGAATGTAAGAGTTCTATACTTTTGATTACTTCTACAGAAATATTTTTGGTTCAATGTTCCCTTCGAAGTCACAAAAGCACTTCAGAAGGATTTTTGACATAAATGAGAGAAAGTGAATGCTTTTGTGGATAAGTTTACATTTTTAACTTAAATTAACCCAGTAAGGTTGAAATTAGTTGTCATCAATGAATTTTGCCTTTACAGGTAATGTTTTTAATCTTTGAAACATCAGATATCTGTTACTTACATTAGTTATTTTTGGCAGGGCTTTATGATGGAGTTAACCTCACATCAAGGCAGTGTGGGTAATATTCTACAAGCTGGGAATCAACTTATTGAAGAGGGAAAATTGTCAGAAGATGAAGAAAATGAAAT
This sequence comes from Mobula hypostoma, assembly GCF_963921235.1. Taxonomy (NCBI): domain Eukaryota; kingdom Metazoa; phylum Chordata; class Chondrichthyes; order Myliobatiformes; family Myliobatidae; genus Mobula; species Mobula hypostoma. The sequence goes on along the minus strand of NC_086102.1, from coordinate 66,557,613 downwards.
TCGGGAGCAGATGAACTTGCTGAATTCCCGATGGGAAACTCTCAGAGTAGCCAGTATGGAGAGACAAAGCAAGTAAGTAAATGGCCTTATCTATTCTGGACAGACTTCTGTGTCTTTTAGGTATTCACACACTAATTTGATCATTTGGCTTCAAGCCATTATCAAACATAATTGCAAAATAATTTACAAAATATGGCATTGTGTTGCATAGGCTCATTTTGAATTCCATTCCTAATCTTGGTTTATTGTAGTTTACACATGAGACAAAGACTATATTGTACTACATTGAATCATTGGAGCACAGTTTCAGTCACAATTGATTAATTGAATGTGCTTTTGATTGCTTTAAATCCCATATTTTGTGCTCTTAACTCTTTTTTGTTTGCTTTGCTGACTCTCAGGCCAATGTACTTGGTCTTTTCAGGCTTTAGCCCTCACTCTCTTTGCATGTGGGCAGTGATATGTGGGCTCAGAACTTATGAACTTACCTGCCACATGGGATCCTTAGTAGTTATTGTGATCTCATTGCACTGGACTTATCTGTTCCTTCTTAGCATCTTAACTTCTCTATCTCAAAGAAAAGAACAATGGCTGGATATTAACTGGTGTGTTGCTCTACCTATATATTTTCACCTTTTCTGTAATTAACAAATGTCCCTTTTTCATTATTATGTGTGCAGATGCTGGAAAAGTTTTAAAAAAGCAATGAAGACACTTCTGTCATAGATTATGGTTTTTGCTTGTAAGGTTGAAAAAATTATGAATAGTTTATTTTTCTATCATTAAATTATCTGTTTACCCTGCATCTGCTGCAAAGAGACTGGTCAAGCTGTTATCAGATCTGCCATGAGGTCCTTGCTGGAATATAGGAGACAAACATCATATCTTATAGATTATCCTTGTCTTTCTTTCATTCTTCATGAACAAGGAGGGAATAGAGGAAGATGAAAGAATAACTCTGTGCTTTCCTATTCCATGCAGTCAATATTATTGCCATATTTTCAACAATGAAACATTTACAAAATTTGTCTGCAATATATTGTGTACTCCTCTATTTACTTCCTCCTTCATATGATATGGAAACAACTGTACACACTTTCTTTTTCACCATATAAATTGTTGACTTATCTTGACTGTTTCATGATGAGTATCCAGTGTTGTTATAGATATTTGAAGATATGACATGGATCACCTTTTACAGATTTCCTGAATGTGTAATCATTGTCAGCACCTCAAGGCAGGATGAAATGATGTCAGTTGCCCCATCAGTTTGGCAAATTTGACCAAAGTTGCTCCAAGCTTAAATGAAGTAGTCATTTTACTGAAGCAGTGCAACAATATAAAATCTGTGAACTACACCAGATATAAAGAATGCATATCTGATATGCAGACACTGAATGGACCTTGTAAAATGTGAAAATTCCTGTAGTGACTTCGTGGGATGGAATTTGTGATCTTAACGGCAGAAGAACTTCTGTTAGTATATTTGTGATCGTGCCTTAAATGCAGGAAATATGCAATTGCTGTGAATGACAGTGTAATCCTCCACAATGTGTTAGTAACGGTGTTTGTGCAGCTTTGGTCTCCTGCTGCAAAGCTTCTTTCCATTCTTTAATACTTTTCCCAGTAGTGTTCAATATGCTTTGTCTTTTTCCCTGGCTTCTTTGCCAAAATTTGCATTCCATATCATATTTGGCTGCTTATGTCACAGACAACAGTTTGTTCTGAAAAGTCTATGGACAAAATTGATATTTGTAATACCAATTTAATTCTGAAATTGGAATAAGTTATTAATTTAGTAATACAGAAGAGTTAGAATGCAAATCGTGCAAATTTGGAACTATCCAATGGAAACTAATAAACATAACTATTTGCTTAAAAAGTGTGAAATGCTAAATAAATGAGAGAAACGTTACAAATCCAATACATAGTTATAAAAGTATATAGTTATAGAATTTTATAACAGAAAGAAGGCCATTCAGTCTAAGGTCCTGTTCATCTCTCAATGTTTTCATTTTGTTTCTTGAATAATTACAAGATAATGAATTTAAAGCTGTTTTGGCTGTTTGAAGGACACCCCACACTCTACTTATGCAATGCTACTTCTTTCAATGTTTTGGTGATGCCCTTTTGGTACTGATGCAACAACTGATGGGAGTTATTCTTCTCCAACTCAGCCAATGTCCTATCATTGTGGTGACCTCCTGCAGAATCCTTCTTCACCTTTAGCCTCAAATGAATTGAATCTCTCTGCATAAGTAAAGCCTTCTGTCACCAGAATCACTTTGCAGATTTCTTTTCAGCCTTTCACATCCTTTTGATAATTACTGGTACGGTATTCTAAGAGTGTTAATCCCCTGCAAAAACAATGGATGATATTAATAAAACCTTGACTGACATTGCTTATTGTCTATAGATAGAATTTTTCTGAATTACATTGCAATTTGAATCATGACCTGGAAATTTGCCATGGCTAATATTGGCAGGCAAAATATGGGAGATTTATCATGTTCAGTTATTAAACTGCCTTTTTATAACAGGTTGCTGACAAACATTAATAATTCTGAGGAAGAAAACAGCCACTACAGTTGACATTGACTTTCAGAATTGGTTCTGCAGAGCACATTGGCAATAAATGTAAAACAGAATATGAACTGACTGATTGCTGAACTACACTCTTACCTCGTCAGCAAAAGCCTGATTGTGTCCCCCATTGTCTTCATCTCCTTGAGGAACAATTGTCAGCCCACTCATTTCTTCATTATTGGTTGAAGATATGACATCAAGATCTACATCATGCGGTTACCAGCCATTTGTACTCAGTATTAGCTCATGTGACCCATAGCAATGTCGCCATGGTATCATATGGCTTGTTTGTCAAAAATTTGTTTATGGTATGAGAACTGGTCACTTTTTTCTGTTAGTTATCCATCAATAAAATTAACTCAATTTTCATTCCTCCATGAAATTGTTTAACTTGTGGGCATATATCTATTTCTCCTCCATATCTGTATCTATCTTCTCTCTCTCTCTCTCTCTCTCTCTCTCTCTCTCCCCCCCCTTCAATTAGATGCTGCTTCACAGTTATCACTATAGCAACCCCGCTCTTACCTTCTCAGAGGTACTTCTTTTGTCCTACCCTTCTCTTCATCTTCTTTGAACTTAAAACCAGCACTTTCTTTTGTAACTTGTTTTGACAAAGGGTCTTTGACCTGAAATGTTAACTCCATTTCTCCTTCACAAGATTCTCCTGATCTGCTAACTGTTTCCAGCATTTTCTCTTTGAGTACCTGGCTGAGAAACAACTTGTTCTAATTAAGATCGATAAAACAATTCCATTTTCTTTGGCCTCTGTCATAAGCTACAGTTCCTCACCATAATCTTTTTCACTTCACTGGCTCCTGCCAGACAATTGGCAGCAGTAAAGCAGTTTGACTCCAAACTTTGCTGTTTTTCTCTGTAGAGGTTCCCAACCTGGGATCCATGGGCACCTTGGTTAATGATAAGTGTCCATGGTATTAAAAAAGTTGGGAACCCTCACTCTATAGCCTCCTTATTACAATGATATCAGTTTTAATCTCTGCTATTAGCAATCTCTGATTCTGCTTTAGTTTATCTGCTGTTTAAATTGTCATCCATGATTAGGTATTGACATTTCCAGTATTACCTGACGCAACCTTTCATCTTTCGTCTTAAGTAACTATAAATGGAACCTGAAGCTGATATTTCTTAGTTAAATAATCATGGAATCATAACAGCATGGAAAGAATCCTTTTGCTGAACACATCCATGCAGGCCTACCTTTGCTGGTTTGCTTGTGTTTGGTGCATACAGATGAGAAGTCGGCGGCAAGGTAGTGCAACGCTATGACAGGGCCAGCGACACAACTTAGTTGGTTCATTGGTCACATGGGTGTAATCAGGTTTTGCAAACTCGTGGGCTGGAAGGGCCTGTCACCATGCTGAATCTCTTTTTAAAAAAGGCTATTAACTTAACATCAAAATAGATTAACAAGGACAAGAACCAGAAGAAAGGCTGTGGTCAGAATTCAGATTTGAACATTGCTAATTTTGGATTAGGCTGCAGAAATTAGTCATCAGCAGGTTTTCACTCACCTATTTGCCGAATCATATCATCACAATTCCAATAAGTTTATTGAACATGATTTCCCATACATAAATCTGTGTTGATTATCTTTCATATTTCATGTGTCCTGTTACCTTTTATGATGGATTCTAGCATTTTCTTTACTATTGATATTAAACTAACAGGTCTGCAGATCCCCATTTTCACTCTAATTCCTGTTTCTTAGTTGAAATAATTATCTGTAAATTTTCATATAGCTGCTACTTGTGTCATTTCCATGGCTGTTTCTTAAGTACTCAGGGATGCAGATTATCAGGTCCAGAGGATTTATTGGCTTTCAGTGCCCTTAATTTCTCCAGCTCTTTTTATTTACTGAATATTAATTCCTTCTTTCCATTAGTCTTGACTTCAGTGACCCTTATGTTAATTTCGAGAGAGGGATTGAATCAGGCAACAAGAGCTCTCATTTATCAGTATGTTTTTCCTGCGTAGAGACATGCAATTAAAAATAATCAAATACACCTAGTATTTTATATTTGGTGGCAGCTACAGTTGCTATTGAAGGATTTAAATACAGTTCTGACCAGACTCATTGACAGAGAGAGCCCTTGTCCTCTGACATTTCCCCTGAAATGGTTGCACATTTTAGGAATTTGAAGCCGATCTCAAAAAGTTGTCAGAACAGTGCTTGTGTGGACTGGATGCAGGTCTACTTGTTTATTTGCATATGAAATGAACAATCATGCCTGTTTTTAATTTCACATATTAAAGCTCTCTTCACTTTCTTCTAACATGTTGGTCCATGGCCTCCTCTTGTGCCACAATGAGGCCACCCTCAGGACGGAGGAGCAATACCTTATATTCCATCTGGATAGGCTCCAACCTGATGGCATGAGTATTAAATTTGCCTTCTAGTAAAAATTTTTCCATTCCCCTCCCCTCTTCTGTTCTCCATTCTGGCCTCTTATCTCCTCTCAATTGCTTGATACCTCCCTAGGTCCCTTTCTCCTATGGTCCACTCTCCTCACCTATCAGATCCCTCCCTCTCCAGCCATTTACTTTTCCTACCCTCCTGGCTTCGCCTCTCACTTTTTAGCTATCCTCCTTCTCCTTCCCTCACCTTTCTCTTCTGGCATTTTCCCTCCTTCCTGCCCTGAGGAAGGGTGTCGACCCAAAAAGTCGACTGTTTATTCATTTCCGTAGATGCTGCCTGAAATGCTGAGTTCCTCCAGCATTTTATGCGTGTTGCTTTGGAATGGATTTCAGCATCTGCAGAATTTGTCCCGCATATACTCTTCTCTTTGCCCTAAATGAAGGTAACATTTTGCCCTAAATGTAAAACAACAAGCAAATTATGCTGCTGCTTTGGAGTAAACCTTGTAGTATTTTTTTCGTCAAAAGCTCATTGAAATGAGGAACATTGGCATAGAGTGAACAAACATTAGGTGTAGAGTGTAGGTCTGTCTGATGTCCTGATGCAGGGTTTCAACCTGAAACATTGACAATTCGTTTCCTCCCTCAGACGCTGACTAAGCCACCAAGTTCCTCCAGCAGATTGCTTATTGCTCCAGATCTCAGCCTCTGTAGTCTCTTGAATTACCATAGGTCTTTTTGTTCTAGTTAAATGTGCAGAACCAGTCCTTGTTCAGAATTTTACTCTGTTATGGCACATTCAATTACCAACATGGGCCTGGGTATGACCAGGTAATTAGTGGCCAATCAGCGCAAACATTTTCTATGCAACCTCATAGACATCAAGAATGGAAAAATTCTGCGCTCACTTTGAAAATCTCTTCATCTTGTTTTAAAAGAACCTGCAGGAACCATTGATGAGCCACAAACTACAAAGCTATGAATCAAGAACTGAGAAGAGGGATTAACTTTGCTAAATTTGTAACTTTGCTGAATTCTTTTATTTAGTGATTCTCCGAGGAGGATATTAATCTGCCTGATACTTAAAGTCTCTGAAATATATTCTCTTGTCTAGCAATCAATTATTCCTCCTGGAATGTAAGCATAATTGCTTGAATGATTTCCCCTGTGAACCCTGAGGTCTTTTGTTCATTTGGCTGCTTCATTGGAAGGATAATAAAATGACATGATTTGAAATATCAAGATTTTAAACTGCTGTGTCACTCCTTATGACACGTGCAGAGTAATAGAATTTGACAAGCGGAAGACCTTGAGTATGATGTGTGATTTTCAGTTTGTCAGACACATTGCTGGCCTCTTTGCGGGAGATAATATAAGTGAGCACTGAAGAACAACAACTGACTACTTTCCATTAACTATTTCAAATGACAGTTCTTTCTCATATGTTTATTGAAGTGATTGACACAATTTCACAAATCTTGTTTACTTTCTATTTGGATCAGGTATAGGTGTTAAGAATACTATCTTTGGTCTCTTGCATATTGTAAATAAAAACTTCTGAAAGAAGCAAGACTAAGCAAGTTTAAGATGTCTCTGTCATGTTTGAAAATTTGTGTTTGGAATTGTGTTTAATTGTAGTCATAAACATTGAGAAATCACACTTTAGTGGTATTCACCGTACTTCAAATATTGTTTGGTAACAATTAATCAAGCAAAATTGCATTAACATTCCATTTTATCGTTAAAGTCCCTGAATTTTTAAAATGTAGCTTGTACTTTGAGTATGATTGAAATTAAATTAAGCAAAACCAAACATCAGAGTACTTTGACATAAATGTAAGTTGCATAGTTATCTTTTTGACGGAATGTATTGTATACAATGACACTGCTTCTCCTTGTTTCTAGATTACACGAGGAGCTTATGGATCTTCAGCAGCAGCAGCTGAAACATTTAGCTGATTGGTTAACAAATACAGAGGACAGAATTAACCAAATGGAGGAAATGCCTCTTGGCCCAGATCTGGAAGCTTTAAAACAGCAAGTGGAGGAACATAAAGTGAGTACTTTTGCAGGTTTTCAACCTGAAATGTCGACAATTCTTTTCTTCCCACAGATGTTGCTCAGCCCACTGTGTACCTCCAGCTTCAGATTCTAGCATCTGCTGCCTCTTGTGTCTCTTTAAAAGAGTATGAAGTTTAAGTACTGAGTGCTTCAAAATTCATAAAGTTCAGAATACATTAAAGTATGTATACTTTATACAACCTTGAGATTCATCTTCTTATAGGCACCCACAAAACAAAGAAACCCAGTGGAACCCATTTAAAACAATAGATGACTGTCAAACACCTGTGTGCAGACAAGAAGAAAAATAACAAATTGTGCAAACAATAAAAGCAGGCAAACATCATTCAGACCTCAAGTTCACAAAGCCAATTCGGAAGTCTACCAATTGCAGGCCACAGCCTCAGTCCAGCACAGAGGCGTTCAAACCCCGTGGAGCAGTGAGCTGAACCGGACCGTCCTTCGCCTCTGACCCCGACACCCTGACTATTTCAATCTGGCCCAATGCTTAAATTGTCAAAACCTCAGGTCGTTCCTCGCTCTCTGCCACTTCGATACGCTCTCAAGCTCGGGCTCCGCCGCCTTCATTTGGCCAGTACCCACCTTTCCATTTTGGTTCGGCCCTTAAATCGATCACATCTCAGATCTTTTCTCGACCTTGCCTTGCCTCCGCTGCACCAAATTACTTCCAAGTCCACTCCAGCAATTCCGGCATGTACTTGCTGCAGCCGTCCTGCCGCTCCAAGACCACAGCCCACACTGCAAAAAAATGCCAGGTCATACAAGCAATTCAGCTCAATTCCAACAGGGAAGCCACACCCTGTTTGCAGTGATCATTTACCAGAAAAAGTGTGAATAACAAAGTATTTAGGTGCTTCTGGAATGGATTAAAAGTGAGTGGTTTTATCAGTGACATTTAAGACTCTTTTAATGGAAAGTGATGAAACAAAGTTCCACCCACACTTGCTTCACCATACAGTTTCCACTTACGTTGCTAATTCAAAACTCTTCATATAGTATTTCCTTTGTTAAGTAAATATGTTGAAACTTATCCATGCACCAAATAATTTAATATCAACAGCAAAAAATGTTGTATTTATTGTTATCAGTTGATGTTTTGGCTTAAATAAAATAAAGGGAGAATTCACGCAGTCTTGCTCTTCAGATAGCAAGGCATAATTTGTTTTTTTGGTTTTTGGTTCAGCTACCATCTTATTATCTTAAATATCTCCTTCATCAGCCAGCATGTTGATGCCACCCATTCTACTCATTTTGACTTGTTTGTCTGACACTTGTTTGTCTGACACAGAGTTTAACTGATTGGTCTTGATAATGAATAATCCACAACAGTCCATTAATTTGCATCAGAATGTTTGCCGATTCCCATATAAAGATGTGGCCAAAAGATAGCAATTTGAAACATTGAAGGAGCCAGTTCTGCTTCTGTTCGCAAAACAATAGACATTTGGTTTGTGCCTTACAAAGCATGGCTCTTCAGATTCCCAACTCTTGTATTCTATTCCTCTCTCAGCAAAGAAGCAAAGACACCAAACGCTGTCTGAAGCACATTAACCACCCCACCTGCAACTTTCAGGGATTTGTGATTTTGCAGTCCCATTCTGAGCTTGCTGTGGATTTGCACCCCACCCTTTATTGTTTATTGTCTTGCTTTGTTTACTTTCTGCCAAGGGAGTCCCTTTGTCACATTTGCAATGATCTGATCAGTCCACTGATATCTTCCCATAACCTCGAACTAACTTTTTTGCTCTAAAATCACATTTTGCCTATATTTATAAAAATTTCTAAAAGTAAATTGCCATAACATACTACTCGTGAGGAACTAAAATTCCTGGCAATCATTATCTGTATGTTGCAGAACCAGTTTTTAATGCTACACACCACTTTCCCTTTAAACCCTGGGATATTATCCAGAATTAACAATGTTATTGAATATACCGACATTCAACAGCTTGGCTTTGACAGAATTGATTCCAGATTTACTTACTGCGTCCTTTAATAAAGCTTTCCTGCTTGGCTTATTCTAAATGCCTCAGTGGTGTTATGGCCAGAATAAATTAATCACTCACAGAAATTACAGCCCCACACTGGCTTCTGGGAGTTCAGTGTTTCCAAATCTCCATTTTCTACATTTACAAAAACATTGAAATGATTCCATTCATATTTGCAAATGACACTGTTTGCTATTGAGTCTTGGTAGACTGTCTATTTATTTATTTGGAGATACAGCGTGGAGTAAGCCCTTCTGGCCCTTTGAGCTGTGCTGCCCCTGACAACCCCAATTTAACCCTAACCTAATCACTGGACAATCTACACGAACAATCGACCTACCTGGTGCATCTTTTGATTGTGGGAGGAAACTGGATCACTCACGGAAAACCCACTCATTCCATCGGAAGAACTTTGAACTCCGATGTCCTGATCTGCAATATAGTGTCGTGCTAACCATTCTGTTACCATGGTGCCCACATGGGTGCATCTCATTTTGTTGAAAGAGACTGAGCAGGTCAGTTTGTCTTGGAAGCAAAACAAGCAAAGCTATTTTCTTTTGGTGTGTTTGAAAAGCTTAGTTCTAATCATAAATAGCTCATGAAAAAAGTAGCAGTCACCATGTGGTTTTGTTTGGGAGGCAGTTAACTGAATGGATAAGTTAATACATAAGGTTCTCTTCTGAGAATCAATAAGACTTTGCATTGTCTCAGCAGTAATGCAAGATGGTGTGGTTATTAAATGGAAACTGAGGCCTGCTTTGATAACATTGCTATACAACCTGCACCAATGGGAGCTCAAATGAGATCTAATAAGAGGTCTCTTTAACTGTTTATGACTTTTGAAAAGCGCTGACTTAGTTTATGTGGTATTTTAAATAACATTCTCCTTTCAACTCGCCTGTGCAACAAAATATGAATGTACATGTTCTTGAAGAAATTTGTTTTTAAATCCTTGTCCAAGAAGTTTTTTTTTTAAATAAGAAACTCTAAATATATCACCAAGGCAGGACTGGGGCCAGACCTGACATGTGAATCTAGAAATGTCAAAACTGTACTTAAGCTATAGTTTATAATATTGTTGCACATGAGGAAAAGTAGGGTCACTGTCATTATTACTACAAATTGATACATTTGTAATATTCTAGGAATTGTCTTTATCCTTGATTATTTGTTTCCATATAGCTTCTTCAAGAGGATCTAGAACAAGAACAAGTACGAGTCAACTCTCTGACACACATGGTAGTGGTAGTTGATGAGAGCAATGGAGAAAATGCCACTGCTGCTCTAGAAGAAGAACTTCAGGTGAGATCTGTAGATACCTTCCGACCATGTAATAGTACTTCAGGGATCCACGGACATTATTATGCCACTAATTAATCTTTGGAAAAACAAAAAGAGAAATTACACTGCTCGGGAATTGAAATCAAAAGTGGTAAAATATTCAACAAAGCAGGAAATAGTTGTGGAGAAACAGCTGATGTTTAAGTCTGATAGCCTCTCATTGGCAATAAATTTGTCATATATTGCTCAGTTTTTGACTGGAGTGAAAACTCCTCAATTTGATTTATCCACGACGAAGATGTTTGAAGCATTTTTTGGTTGTGTTAGAAAATACTGTTGAACACACAGACCTGTATTTCTTAGTCCAGCAAAACAAAATGATTAGCCCATACATTCAGGCTTTAGAGGGAGTGGAGAGATAGCCAGTGAGATGAAAAGATAAACCTTGAAGTTTAGAATGGTGTACTTAGGTAGAAAAAAATTGAGGGAGAATTGCATTTGGATGAAATCTTGATGGAGTTTTGAGAGAGTTTAACAACGTTCTAGAAGCTGCATTTCAGATGATGTGATAGACCATGGTGCCAGCTTATTTTTCAGTTACTTATAAAAGGTTATGTAGCACAATTTTCACAGAATAATAGAAATAGACAGAATAAAAACCTTTTGGCTTAACTCATCCATGCCAATTATGATAACTATCTATGCTAAGATTGCTAGATAGATACTTTATTGATCCCAAAGGAAATTACAATGTCACGGTAGCATTACAAGTGCACATACAAGTATATACAAGTATTAGAAGAGAAGTAAGAAAGAATAAAAAATAAGTTACCTCAAACTGTCAATAGAAAGGGGTCATCACTTCTCCGCCTATAGCTTAACTCATTATAGAGCCTAATGCTCTAATACTGCCATTTGGAGCAGTGCAGATGTCTTGGTTTATTACTAAAAGTGCTCCTCTGTTCAGAAAAGGTGGCACACAGAAGGTGAGAAACATGGTCGAGAATTGCCAGGATTTTCCATGGGGTCTTTTGTTCTACCATAGCCTCCAGTGTGTCTAGGTTTTTGACTCCTATAATTGAGCCAGCCTTTCTAATCAATTTATCACCCATGTTTATGCCATTGCCCCAGCACACCACTGCATAGAGGGTAGTATGGGCGACAACAGACTGGTAGAACATGTAAAGGAGAGACCTGCATAATCCAAAGGACCTCAGTTTCCTCAGGAAGTAGAGGCGACTCTGGCTCTTGTACACAGCCTCTGAGTTGGTGCTCCACTCAAGTGTGTCATCCAGATGCACCCCCAGATACTTGGAGGTTCTCACCACATCCATGTCCTCCCATGAATAGTAACAGAGAGCAGTGCAGGCATAGTCTTCCTAAAGTACATCACCATCTCCTTTGTCTTACTGATGCTGAGCTGCAGATGATTCAGCTTGCACCATTTGACGAAGTACTCCACCAGGGCCCTGTATTCATTGTCCCATCCTGCCTTTATACACCCAACTATCGCTGAGTCGTCAAGGAATTTCTGCAAATGACATGTTTCAGTTTTGTATCTATAGTCCATAGTATAGAGGGAAAATGGGAAGGGAGCCAACACAGTCCCCTGTGGACCCCTTGTGCTGTTTGTAGCCATGTCTGACACACAGCTCTGAAGCCGCACAAACTGTGGTCTGCCAATCAGGTAGTCCATTGTCCAGGATGCAATGGAAGTAAAGAACACAAGCCAAAATGTGTTTCATAAGCTGTGAAGTGTTTTGTATCATTCCAAGAGGAACTTGAATAGTATCACAATTATTCTTACTGGTTTTAATAAGGAGGAAGAATGTAAAAGCACTCTTAAAACAATTGGAGAAAAGCAGGGAGTGCTGAACTTGGCTGGAAGAAACTGATTTATAATTAACATGGAGTCTTTTGATAACTTTTAAAGCTGGTTTAGAAACTGTTAAATTTAATGAGCTTTAGCGTCAATAAGACTTAGATAAAAATGGAATCCTGCCAGGAAAATTATTTCATGTCATAAATATTATTTCCAGTGACTGATATTAAAAAAAATTATTGTATGTGCCTTGCCATTGTTCTCTACATGGGTAATCTTTGAGAGAACTGTTAGTTGCAAGGAAATTTTCCTTCTGTTTACCAAAGGTAGCGTAGAGTGCTTCATGCCATTGAATACTGTTTGGAGTGAGCCACTGTTTCTGTCCTAGCACTGGTACATTGCATATAAGAACTTGTTGACCTAGGCATAGAAACAGGGAAAAGAGGTGATCTGCTTGTTTGAGGTTGGACTTATAATGTCTCTTTTAAAGTTCAGGCCCGAGGCAAAGTTCATTAATTATTGCAATGCTGAGGATATTCAAATCTTCTCATACTTAGAGGTTATGCCTTGGATGTTTCCAAAGTCTTTGATGTGGTCAATAGTATATCAAAGCAAGAGGAATGCAATTTAAGTCAGAGTCACGGAATTTTCTTTCAAATCATTGTCCCTCTGACTCAAATTCTATTTGCTTTCTGAGGATTATTTTTTATTGTTCAATTTACAAATTAGGAAAGTAAAGGTTGCAGTTTTGCACTTGAAATCACTGCCAACCTCTCTTAAGCTACCTGCATTGAATATTCCAATATAAATTAATCCATTGGAATCTTATTGATTCATTTGGCTACAATGAGTGAAAGTATATAGGACATAGTTTATTGCATGTGTTATATTACCATGTGTTGCATGTGTTATTATGTATATGTTGTTATATATGATTTGTGTTCACTTTGGCAGCATATTTAATAAAACTGGAGAAGATTAGCTTGGTCCCTGCACAAGGATGATATACAAGTTTATGAAACATTGCATATTTAGGATGGCATGGTACCATAGCAGTTAGTGCAATATTTTATAGCATTGGCTGTATGATCGGAGTTTGATTCCTGGCATAGTCTGCAGGGAGTTTGTGCATTCTCCCCACGACCACATGGTTTCCTCTGGATGCTCCAGTTTGCTTCTATATTCCAAAGGCATACTGTTTAGGCTTAGTAAATTGTGGGCATGTTATGTGACACCAGAAGCTTTGTGACACCTGCAGGCATTAGGTAGATTGCATTTGGAGTATCGTGAGCAGTTTTGAGTCCCAGGATGTGCTGGTATCGAACAGGGTCCAGAAGAGGTTCAAGGAAATGAACCTTCTCTTTGCCAGTTCATATCAATTATCAACATTAAAGATGTATTGCAGTAGATATTTAGTGCAAGATAAGTGCATTAAATATTGAAAATTTTCATTTGAGCCTCATCTGAAATCACTGCTATTGTGAATTTTGCATTTGAGCCCAGCCTTGGTTAAGACACTGAGATACTTACTTATTTCAACACAGGCTTGGTCCACAGTTGGTCCATTGAGTTTTTATTGGAATAATCCCACCGAGCACTTAGTTCCCTGTAATGTATTCTCTCTCATATGCCCATTGAGTCTCTCTGATTATCCTCTGACTCACCTACTGTACATTTGGAGTCATTTATAGTAGCCAAGTAACCCAATAATATATTTTTGGAATGTGGCAAGAAACTTGAAAGGGGAAAGCACACAGCATTGTAAGGAGGACATGCAATCTCCACTCTCAGAGATGATGCCAGAGGCCAGCATGAGTTGCTGGGGTGGTGAAGCAGCAGTGTACTAATTGCTTTTGATTGTAAGGCAGTAAACTAAGGATTTCATGCCAAGATTATTCTTGTTCCTTTTTTACAATCACTGGTCAACACAAAACACATTCACGCATCTACTTTATTGCTTGCATTAAATCTAGGGCTTTTGCTTTCTTCACAGCAAAAAAAAAAGCTTCTGGTCCATATGTTTTATAAAATTTTAAGCTCAGAACTGGCATTTGTGCATTGGGACTCAGTACATTATAAGACAAGCAATACTGGCCATCTACAAAGGTGACTCCAACTAGGAAATTCAACTGAAGAACACCTTGCTGTTTTGTTTATCCATAAAAATGGATTAAACAGGATCTAATTGAAATCCTTCTACATTTAAAACTGCACTGACAAGAGAACTCATTGAATATGAAAGGGCTAGAAATAATTATAGTGAACCCTTCTGAGTATAACTCTTGGGATTGCTCTGGAATGAAATATTAGTCCCATGCACAAGGATATAGATGTAATAGACTAATTATCTTACAAAGAATTCTTGATTCACACTTGGCACTGGCATCACATATTCATCATTTCTAATGGGCAGGAACAAAAATGTTTACCTAAAAAAGATTTTTTAAAATGGTTATGCTTGAATTACCTATTCAAAGCTGTGGAAAATGATTGAGTAGGTTTCACTTCAGATAGTTACCTCTTTAATCAGATCTCTACTCCTTGTTCCACCATGGGGAAGCTATTCAATAGCAAATGATCATCAAGCCTCATTAAACATTTACCAAAAGAAAAAAATGATTACAATATCTTAAGTTCCTTCAGTTCATCAGATTGATTATACAGTTAAAATAATTGCATAAGGGTCAGAATGAACCATGGCAGCAGTTTCAGAGTTTATTTGAAGACAAAAGTTTGAATCAAGTTTGAATCAATTTTTAATATAAAAGTTAGGGAAGAGAATGAACACATTGCCTTTACATTGAAGTTGATGTCCTTTTAATGTTTATGTAGTATAAATTTATATTTCACAGGTAGAACTGAATGGGTACAAGAGTTTCGCCTGTATAGTGTACAATATTCTGTTCTTTTGAATTGTTTGGTACTGGCAACGAAATATGTATTTACATTATTACATATCTATGCCATGAAAATTAGTCTAACAAAGCTAAATCCGCCAAAGGCTGCTTTCCAGAAACAGGGATTTTGGGCTTTTGGACAAGTTCTCATATGTATCCAAAGATGTAGCACAGAAGCAAATCCTAAGGCTCGTCAAGTCCACACCAATTTACACTAATCCAATGTAGATCACATTTTTGTTATTCTCCCCATTGTCAGAGTCAGAGTCAGAGTCAGAATCAGAATCGGGTTTATTATCACCGGCATGTGACGTGAAATTTGTCAACTTAGCTGCAGCAGTTCAATGCAATACATAATCTAGCAGAGAGAGAAAAATAAATAAATAAAATGAAACATAATAAATAAATAACTAAATCAATTACATAATTTGAATAGATTTTTAAAAATGTGCAAAAACAGAAATAATGTATATTAAAAAAAGTGAGGTAGTATCCAAAGCTTAAATGTCCATTTAGGAATTGGATGACAGAGGGGAAGAAGCTGTTCCCGAAGTGCTGAGCGTGTGCCTTTAGGCTTCTGTACCACTTACATGATGGTAACAGTGAGAAAAGGGCATGCCTTTTGAAGATTAGTCTCCTCAAAAACTCCAGATTTAATCATTCATCTGCACACTCAAGAAAATTTACAGTGGCTAACTAATCGACCAACCCATCTGCTCATAACTACCATCAGGTAGGAGGTATGGGAGCCTGTAGAGGCACACTCAGTGTTTTACGAACAGTTTCATCAAGTTTCTGAGCAGTCCATGATCACTGTCTTGCTATTTTTGTTTTCTTTTTCCACTACACATTTATTTTTTCTGCATAGTTTTGTAATTTATAGCGTATTTTATGTATTGTACTGTACTATAGGTCCAAAACAACAAGTTGCATGAGATATCACAGTGAGATTAAACCTGATTCTGATTCTGATGTCTTTAGAAGGGGGGAGGAAACAGGAGCTCTTAGAATGAATGCACATGGTCGCAAGGGGAATATGCAGACTTGACACAAACAGCACCAGAGGTCATGATGAACCCAGATCTGTGGCACAGTGAGGCAGCCCCTCTACGAGCTATGTGACTGAGGGGTAGCAGAGATGGGAAATTGAAAAGGGCAAAGCTCCGTCTTTGGTGATCTCCTGATTGTAGGTGTTGTGAGAAGCCATTTTCTATCAGTCTCTGGCTCTGGTACATTACATAGAAACAGCTCAAAGCCTGAATAGCTCCATCCAGCTAGACAATGACAGATGGCCTTAAGAAGAGGATGCCATAGTCATCTATAGAAAAGATGGCAATTAGGAGGATCAGAAATCTTACCGTAGTATCTGTCAGAATGATGGTCATTGTGAATTGTGACAAGGTTGAATTTGGGTGTATTATAGAATTCAACTCAAGAAACTTGAATTTGACAACAAGTTTTATGTTCTGGTGTATTTGGGAAGCTCCCATGCGAAACTCTTTGTCTCAGCTAACCTTGGCTATGTGGACAGTTAGCAACAAGTCTACCTCATCGGCTTTAGTGCTGAATATGGCCTCCTCATACATAAATTGAAATTCTGTGGCACAAGGGAATGTAGAGTCAGCCATTAGTACAACACACTTACCTCTCCTATGACCCACCATATGGTTCAAGAACCCATTTTTGGTCTTTAATTGGTTTCAGCAGAGAGCAGAGTGGAATGCTGACATTACCTTGGACCATATTTTTTATCTTTCAATGCTACTAATATTATTGTGTTAATTCAGTCGTGTAAGTTAAACAAAATTAATGTTAACTTAAGTTTATGTTTACATAAGTTTGTCCTGTTTGTAATGCACAGTGCTGCTGCTGTAAAAAGCCAGTTTTTCTGGCTTTTGTACCCCGGGTACATAAGCCTGTGACAATAAAGTTGCAAAGACTATGTGAAACATGTAGCCCATTCAGGATCCAAAGGCAAGGCCTTCTTCCTTTTACCAGCATTCTGTAAATGGGCAATTCTGAACAGGGTTTGCTTATGCATTGATAATGTATCCATGTCCAAATGGGAAATCAAACCATCTCTGCACATAATTGGGGTAATCCGGATAACTTCTTCACAGTTTGCTCATGATACAGATATAATGGAGAGATATCAAAGTCTCTCTACAAAAACGGCCTTGAATTTAGATTGTTAATTTGTTGTATATAAGCAAGAAGATGGCAATACGGAAATCAAATTGTTGGAGTTTAAATATCGAATGAAATATGGAATTGGAGCCATGGATTTCCTTGGCTACAACCCATACACAAGCTTTGTGAAAGACAGAAGTCATTGGAAATTTGGGTTGTGATTCTGGATGTTTTATTTATTTATCGAGATGCAGTGTAGCCCTTCAAGGCACGCCACCCAGCAATTCCTGGTTTAACCCTTGCCTAATCATGGAACAATTTACAATGACCAGTTAGCCTACCAAAGAGACATCTTTGTGCTGTGGGAGGAAACCGGAGCACCCAGAGGAAACCCACACGGTCACGGGGAGACAAACTCCTTACAGGCAGCAGTAGGAATTGAACCCAGGTCACCCACACTGTAACCACAGCGGTAATGCCGCCCTAATAACTGATAATAATATAACATTAAATAATTGATAATTATGTGTGAATTATCCGTTTATTTATAAAAACTATGATTATATTTAATATGTTGTAATCAAAACCTTGAATTTTTTTCATAAACTTTCTGAGATATTTGAAGCAGTTTCTTAGGAGAAGATTTATTACATAAAAGAGAAAAGGGTAATGAGATGGGAAGCCAGGCTCAGAGAGCCAATGCTCATGTAATAACGCAAATGAATGAGTCTTGTGCGTTAAAATTCTACGAATCATTAATTGCAGTTGACGATACGAGTTCATGGGGATCCCTCGGTAACCAGTGATTAACTAAATTAATTTATGAATTCTTGTGAGTTAAAATGGAATATTGACAGTTTTTGAGAGAAAAAATGGAAGTGAGTGTTTGTGGTTTTGATTTTGGTGAATTTTATTTTTGTTTAAAACTGAATCCCATCGAGAATGTTGCTCCTCAAACATTCAGGACGTATTTGTCCGTCAATTCTAAATCTCTGCTCAGAAGCATACAATAGTTGGCCGTTTAATATTTCCTATTCATCTAAAAACAAAACATGTTTTGAACACTAATTTTCCTTGCAGCTTCACACAGATAAAGATTGTATCATGTGACAGTTGGAGGCAAACTTCTGTTTCACATCATGTTCAGGTCATTTTTGAGCAGTCATTTCGAATTGTTCTTATAGATTTTGTAGATAACTCTCACTTCAGGCAATCCAAACCATATTCCAGCCCTTCTTTGTAATCTCTCCCCCTCCTCAACTACATATGGTAGCAGTTGTTTCTGCTTTGCAAATCAGGTTAAGCAGCATTTATATAAAAAAGAAAATGTTAACATTTCAAGTCAAAGATGCTTTGTTGTTTATTTTTAAACACTGTATCTTTGGGGTTTGAGGATTCCAGTAGTAGGAGTCGTATTTTGTAACATGCTCATTTACAACTCAAGTATAGAAGCCCTGCAAGGACTATTCCCTTTAGAAACGTACTTGTAATTTGTTTAAGAATATCCAGCAGCTAAATGTATCCTAATTTCACTGTAAATAATTAACTAGTAGTCAGAGCAAAGAGGACCAGACCTTCCCTAGGAGAATTCCAGAGATAACCCAAATTAATTTCAATTGAGAGCATCTTTAGTAAATAATTTTACTATTTTAACTGAGAAAATATTTTTTATACAGTACTTAACGTTACATGTTTATGTAAAGTACAGCTTGGCATATGCCTGGGTTTTGTTTCAACAGAGTGGCATTCAAGCATTTTGAATGGTAAGGAGAATGGAGATATCAGAATGTACTTTGCTGTTTCTCAAGTCTATTGCTCCCTTAGTCAAGAGTTTAGATCACAGAAAAATTAAGTTCACCGACCAGGGCACACAAACTTACCTGCTGAACTTCCCCTCATTTTTTCCCCCAAGCCAATCCACAGGGCCCCCAGCGAGTTCTCTCTCTTCATAAACCAAAACTTGATCAAGTTCGAGATAACTTCAGTCTAGAAGTTTTAAGCTTCAAGACCTGCACCTTGGTACCGCTCTCTGCAATGGTACTCAGCTTCCTCATCGGCTGATCTCAATCAGCGAGATTTAGTAAGAACATCTCCTCCTCTCTGATAACCAACAGAGATGCACCTCAAAGCTCTATGATTAGACCCACTCTACTCTCTATACACACACAAGATTGCATCTCTAAGCTTAGCTCCAATGCCATCTTCAAATTTGTTGAACAAATCACAGGTGGCAGTGAGTCAGAGTGAGATAGGACACTTGATTGACTGGTGCGGCAACAACAATCTGCTGGACAAAATCAGCAAAACCAATGAGTTGATTGTTGACTTCAGGAAGGGGGAGGAGGGCAAATGTGAACCAGACTACATTGGGTGTTGGCAGTGGAAAGAGCCGCAGCTTTAAATTCCTGGTCGGTAACGTATTGGATGACCTGTCCTGGACCCAAAATATGCATGCATTCATAAGAAAAGAACACTAGTGTCTTGAATGTCTAAGGATGTTGAAGTTTGCCTGTCATCAGAGGTCCCAACAAATGCCTTCAGGTGTACTTCTGAATGTATCCCGACCTGTTGCATCATGGTGTGGTATGGTAATTCGAATGCACTGAAAGTAAGAAGCTGTAGAGAGTAGTGGTTTCTTTCTGATATATCACGAGCACATCCCTCTCCACCATTGGTAGCATCTACAGGAGACACAGACTCGAGAAAGCAATATCTATCGTCAAAGAGCCCCATCATCCAGGCCACATAGCTGCCATTGGACAGGAGGTATGGAAGCATGAAGCCTCATCACTGAGTTCAAAAACAATCACTTCCCTTCAATCAATTGGTAAAACTCTGATCACAGTATAGCAACACTATAATCACTGTGAACACTTTTCACTAAAATGGAACTTTGTATTTTGTTCTAATCGAGTTCGTTCTTGTAAACATTGCGTATAATTCACATTTAATTTGTCTTTCTTGTGGATATTGCTTATCTGATGCTATGTTCTTGTGATGCTCCTTCAAGTACTGTATGTTTGCCATTCCAACGATGCATAAACTTTACTTTGACCTTATGTTGATGGTCATGAACTATTGAAGTGTTTATCAGCATTCAACTCTACAGTCAGTGGGAGAGACATAGTTCGAAAATACCTTTCTTCTGTCTGTGAAAACAGGTTATTATAGACTGCTTGATTTATTGTGACTTTCTGGATCCACATAGCAGTATGAGTTAGTGGTGTCAGATCCATTCATTCTGGTCAGTTTTCACAAATTTACTCTAGTCTGTCAAGTTTCTTCTCATTTTGACTCATTAAAATTGTCAAATGATGCAAGCTGAATCATCAGTAAGACAAAGGAGATGGTGATGGACTTTAGGTAGATTAAGCCTGCACTACTCTCTGTTAATATTGATGGTGGGGTTGTGGATGTGGTGAGGAGCTACAGCTACTTGGGGGTGCACCTGGATGACAGACTTGAGTGGAGCACCAACACAGATCTGTGACAGTTGCCTCTGCGATTCTGTGGGCACAGGAGAGAAATATGGATGGTAGTTTGCCTCCCAGGTGCCAGTGTCCGGGATGTTTCTGATCGTGTCCATGATATCTTGAAGTGGGAAGGTGAACAGCCAGAGGTCGTGGTACACATTGGTAGCAACGACATAGGTAGGAAAAGGGAAGAGGTCCTGAAAACAGACTGCATAGAGTTAGGAAAGAAGCTGAGAAGCAGGACCACAAGGGTAGTAATCTCGGGGTTACTGCCTATGCCATGTGACAGTGAGTATAGGAATAGAGTTAGGTGGAGGATAAACGTGTGACTGAGGGATTGGAGCTGGACGCAGCGATTCAGATTTCTGAATCATTGGGAGCTCTTTCAGGGCAGGTGCGGCCTGTACGAAAAGGACGAGTTGCACTTGAATCCGAGGGGGACCAATATTCTGGCGGTGAGGTTTGCTGAGGCTATTAGGGAGAGTTTAAACTAGAATTGCTGGGTGGCGGGAACCAAACTGAAGAGACGGAGGAAGGGGCGGTTGGCTCACAAATAAAGGAAGCTTGTAGGCAGTGTAGGAGGGAGGATAGGCAAGTGATAGAGGAGGGATGTGCTGAGACTGATGGTTTGAGATGTGTCTATTAATACAAGGAGTATCATGAACAAAGCAGATGAGCTTAGAGTGTGGATCAGTACTTGGAGCTATGATGTTGTGGCCATTACAAAGACTTGAGTGGCTCAGGGGCAGGAATGGCTACTTAGAGTGCCAGGCTTTAGATGTTTCAGAAAGGACAGGGAGGGAGGCAAAAGAGGTGGGGCATGGCACTGCTGATCAGAGATAGTGTCCGGCTGCAGAGGAGGAGCAAGTCATGGAGGGGTTGTCTATGGAGTCTCTGTAGGAGGAAGTTAGAAACAGGAGGGGGTCAATAACACTACTGGGTGTTTTTTATAGACCACTCAATAGTAACTGGGACATCGAGGATCAGATAGGGAGACAGATTCTGGAACGGTACAATAATAACAGGGTTGTCGTGATGGGAGATTTTAATTTCCCCAATATTGATCGGCACCTCAAGGGGTTTAGATGGGGTAGAGTTTGTTAGGTGTGTTCAGAAAGGTTTCCTAACACAATATGTAGATAAACCTACAAGACGAGAGGCTGGACTTGATCTGGTATTGGGAAATGAGCCTGGTCAGGTGTCAGGTCTCTCAGTGGGAGAACATTTTGCATTTTGAAGATAGTGATCACTATTCTATTCCCTTTACCATAGCATTGGAGAGAGATAGGAGCAGACAAGTCAGGAAAACGTTTAGTTGGAGTAAGGGGAAATACGAAGCTATCAGGCTGAAGCTTGGAAGCATAAATTGGGAGCAGATGTTCTTAGGGAATGTACGGCAGAAATGTGGCAGATGTTCAGGGGATATTTGCGTGGCGTTCTGCATAGGCATGTTCCAATGAGACAGGGAAAGGATGATCGGGTACAGGAACCATGGTGCGCAAAGACTGTTGAAAATCTAGTCAAGAAGAAAAGAAAAGCTTATGAAAGGTTCAAAAAACTAGGTAATAATAGAGATCTAGAAAATTATAAGGCTAGCAGGAAGGAGCTTAAGAATGAAATTAGGAGAGCCAGAAGAGGCCATGAGAAGGCCTTGGTGAGCAGGATTAAGGAAAACCCCAAGGCATTCTACAAGTATGTGAACAGCAAGAGGATAAATCATGAGAGAATAGAACTAATTAAGTGTGACAGTGAAAAAATGTGTATGGAACCGGAAGAGGTAGTGGAGGTATTTAATTAATACTTAGCTTCAGTATTCACGATGGAAAAGGACCTTGGCGATTGTAGGGATGACTTACAGTGGACTGAAAAGCTTGAGCATATAGATATTAAGGAAGAGGATGTGCTGGAGTTTCTGGAAAGCATCACGTTCGATAAGTTACCGGGACCAGACTAGATATGCCCCCTACTGTGGGAGGTGAGGGAGAAGATTGCTGAGCCACTGGCAATGATCTTTGCATCATCAATGGGGACAGGAGATGTTCTGGAGGATTGAAGGGTTGCAGATGTTGTTCCCTTCTTCAAGAAATGGCGTAGAGATAGTGCAGGAAATTATAAACCAGTGAGCCTTACTTCAGTGGTTAGTAAGTTGATGAAGAAGATCCTGAGAAGCAGGATTTATGAACATTTGGAGAGGCATAATATGATTAGGAATAGTCAGCATGGCTTTGTCAAAGGCAGGTCGTGCCTTACGAGCCTGATTGAATTTTTTGAGGATGTGACTAAACAGATTGATGAAGGTAGAGCAGTAGATGTAGTGTATATGGATTTCAGCAAGGCATTTAATGAGGTACTCCATGCAAGGCTTATTGATAAAGTAAGGAGACATGGGATCCAAGGGAACCTTGCTTTGTCGATCCAGAATCGGCTTGCAAACAGAAGGCAAAGAGTGGTTGTGGACGGGTCATATTCTGCATGGAGGTCGGTGACCAGTGGTGTGCCTTAGGGATCTGTCCTGGGACCCCTTCTCTTTGTGATTTTTCTAAATGACCTGGATGAGGAAGTGGAGGGATGGGTTAGTAACTTTGCTGATCACACAAAGGTTGGGGGTGTTGTGGATAGTGTGGAGGGCTGTCAGAGGTTACAGTGGGACATTGATAGGATGCAAAACTGGGCTGAGAAGTGGCTGATGGAGTTCAACCCAGATAAGTGTGAGGTGATTCATTTTGATTGGTCAAATATGATGGCAGAAAATAGTATTAATGGTAAGACTCTTGGCAGTATGGAGGATCAAAGGGATCTTGGGTTCCGAGTCCATAGGATACTTAAAGCTGCTGTGCGGGTTGACTCTGTGGTTAAGAAAGCATATGGTGCATTGGCCTTCATCAATCGTGGGATTGAGTTTAGGAGCCAAGAAGTAATGTTGCTGCTATATCAGACCCTGGTCAGACCCCACTTGGAGTACTGTGCTCAGTTCTGGTCACCTCACTACAGGAAGGACATGGAAACTGTTGAAATGGTGCAGAGGAGATTTACAAGAATGTTGCCTAGATTGGGGAGTATGCCTTATGAGAATAGGTTGAGTGAACTTGGCCTTTCCTCCTTGGAACAATGGAGGATGAGAGGTGAATAAGATGATGAGAGGCCTTGATAGTGTGGATA
This sequence comes from Mobula hypostoma, assembly GCF_963921235.1. Taxonomy (NCBI): domain Eukaryota; kingdom Metazoa; phylum Chordata; class Chondrichthyes; order Myliobatiformes; family Myliobatidae; genus Mobula; species Mobula hypostoma. The sequence continues at coordinate 66,533,822 of NC_086102.1, read as the reverse complement.
GTCAGAGGCTTTTTTCCCAGGGCTGAAATGGCTAACATGAGAGGGCACAGTTTTAAAGTGCTTGGAGGTTGGTAGAAAGGAGATGTCGGGGTAATTTTGTTACGCAGAGAGTGGTGAATGCGTGATATGGACTACCGGCAATGGTGGTGGAGGCGGATACAATAGGGTCTTTTAAGAGACTCTTGGATAGGTACATGGAGCTTAGAAAAAAAGAGGGATATGGGTAACCCTAGGTAATTGCTAAAGTATGTACATGTTTGGCACAACATTGTGGGCCAAAGGGCCTGTATTGTGCTGTAGGTTTTCTATGTTTCTTCTTCCTGTGGAAACTGTAGTCCTTTGAGGTATGCAGGCCTTTCCTTCACATGTTCTGCCAGTCTGTTGTTGCCAGTATAATCTTCTATGTGGTAGTGTGCTGGGACAATGGCATCTATTACAGGAGTCAAACTGGACACACTGGAGGCTGTGGTAGGGCAAAGGACAGTACGGAAAATCCTGGCAATTCTGGACAATGTTTCTCACTCTCTGCAACCTACCTTGGCTGAACAGAGGAGCACTTTTAGTAATAGACGAAGACAGCTGTGCTGCTTCAAAGAGCGCTATATGAGGTCATTCTTACCCTCAGCCATTAGGCTGTATAATGAGTCAACCTATAGCTGGGGAAGTGATGACCCCTCCTTTTAAACTGTTTGTGGTAACTTATTTTTTATTCTTTCTTCTCTTTTAATATTTGTACATTTGTGACTTGTAATGCTTCTGTGAGCTGTAATTTCCTTTGGTATCAATAAAGTATCTATCTATCTATCTAGAGCAGCATATGGGACTAATTTTGGGGTGCAGTGTCATCTGACATGAATTGTCCCGTGCACCCTGCTGTGTCAATGGAGCTGCTTTCAAACATATTGCCATAACTTTCTATCAATGTTTTAAGGTCTGACTGAAATTTCTTTGCTAATGTTGTCTGAGGAGTTTAATGTTGATTGCAGGCATTAAGAATGAAGGGGATCATTGTTATACCTGCCTCCTGATTAGGTGTGCTTTGTTGAATCAGTTGAATTTTCCTTTTCATCAAGCAGAAAGGTTAAAAAAATGAGACATAAGTGTCACCAGTAAGGAATAGGAAGCACTTTTATTTGTTTATTTTGCAATTATTTATGCCAACACTTTTTAAAGCCAGTTCTGCCTGAAATTTACTCTCATTCAAGTAGCTCTTCTTGATTGTAAACAAAGGTAGAAAGTGAGCAATAATCAATGACAACAGCCAAGGTCAGCCCATGACTGCTGAAGAGTTACCATGGCTACTTATTTCGAATAATTGAATGCCATCATGTTCAATTTTCCAGCACCAGTGATTCTAGGGTTGTCACGATCACAAATCGTTAACAATTCTGATTTTCTTTGAAAACTAGAACTCAAAAGCCTTGCTGATGCAGAAACAAGTATTTAAATTGTCTTTGGTGTATCCTAAGCTATTTCTAAATTTAGTTCTTAATGTATGGAGAACAGAGGTTATACACTTTTGAAGCTTATTCTGCCCACCATTGTCTTGACCATCACCCCTTGAGATTGTAGTGGGATCCTATCATGGCAGTTTGCCCTTTTTTAACTCTCTTCTGACTCTGCCTTTAAAGCACCAAAAATTTAATCGAAATGGGTTGCAAATTACTGAAAATGAGATTATCAACAACACAAGGTTAATCTATGAAAATATATAACTAAATTAGATAAATAATTGGCTTCTGACCTCAAAATGGAACTCTATGTTGTATTCTTTAGAACTGTTTGGATGCTGGTACTGTTTTCCACAATCTTCGCTGACGATATAAATCTTTTGCTATCACATTGTCAGTTATCAAATGTCTTCCATTAGAACACCCAAGTTCCAAATGACTCAGCGATTGAATGCATCTCCCATTGTACATTCTGCCCATTTGAATTACCCCCATCATATATACTGGTTGCTCGTTGTTCATCATGTCTGTGGACGAACCTTCAAAGACCAAACTTCAGAGCAATGCCCAGTTGATTGATGAAGTCACCGTTTTGAATCTTGACAATATCTTTTTGACGACATATTTAATTTCCCTCATTTTTCTCATTATGAGTATCCTGGAGTGGGATTAGCATTGTGAGGTAAAATGTATATTTTAGGCATGAACTATCATATTCCACATCATGTTCAAGGTGTATGCAGAATGAGACTAGAATGGTTACAGAAAGACATAAAAGGAATGCAAGAGGGCTTCGCTGAACCCAGTGCCATTTTATAATCATGTAAAACCTCACTTTGTTCTACATTTGCATGGTGGTCTTTGAAAATCTCCGGCTTTTGAATTCAGAAATCTGATGGATTAGAGTTAAGCAGAGGTAGCCGAGGTAGCCACCCGATTTGTTCAATGATCCAAATTTAAAAGGATTTTTCTCATCCATGTTCTATGATGGCTGTCGGAGTGTGCAGTGATCCAGAATAAAAGTAGTGTGAGCTCTGATTCAAAATTCAACTTTTATAGGTGGCCATCTGTTTAGAATAAGTTTGTGTTGTTTTCTTTCAGCTTTGTGCTCTTGTCAGAGATGTTTCAAAACACACAGGATTTTATTCATGCAAAGTGTTACTCATGTTTTGTCATTTGTATTTTTCTAGAGTTGCTGTCAATCTCATTTCAATGTGAAGTCCATCATTTGGGCTATCAGATTTTTGCACATCAGAGTACATAAAAGTAATGTGATCTTGCTTGTATGTCAAAGACCAGGTTTATGTTATCCCTTCGGCTACTCAGACAAGTAAATGTTGAGCAGTATAAGAGTCACGTTTGGAATTTGCTTGGATCAACACATGGGGGCAATAAACATCATTGAATCAAAATATTATGATCACTTTTTGTGGATAGAAGCCCATTAGCATGTTCAAGAAAGTTATGTGCAGTGTATGTGAGCATCATACAGAATCCTGTGCAGTGACCCCACGGAGGCAGTTTCAAGATGAAAGATTGGCTTCTTACACTGCTCTCCCAAGACCACTAATGTTCATTGAAATAGGTCCGTTGAGTCTTCTTCTCCATTCAAATTGATTACAGCTGATCCTTTATCCAGTACCATATTCTCACTCACTCCTCATAACTCTTGGTGCCTCTTGTCCTGGCAACACAGTAGTGCAGCACTTAATGTTGTCTCACTGCGATTTCAAGCCTGACCTCTGCTGCTGACTGTGTGGGGTTTATATGTTTTTCCTGTACACTGCTGGGTTATCTAGTTGATTCCTGAATCCCGATGATGTCCTACTAGTTGTTTAGTTGCTGTGAAATGATCAAAGAGGGGTTGATGGACATCTAGAAACATAGAAATATAGAAAACCTACAGCATAATACAAGCCCTTCGGCCCTCAAAGCTGTGACGAACATGTCCCTACCTTAGAAATTACTAGGCTTACACATAGCCCTCTATTTCTCTAAGCTCCATGTACCTATCCAAAAGTCTCTTAAAACACCCTGTCGTATCTGCCTCCACCACCGTTGCCGGCAGCCTATTCCACGCTCTCACCACTCTCTGAGTAAAAAACTTACCCCTGACATCTCCTCTGTACCTACTCCTCAGCACCTTAAACTTGTGTCCTCTTGTGGCAACCATTTCAGCCCTGGGAAAAAGCCTCTGACTATCCACGCGATCAGTGCCTCTCATCATCTTATACGCCTCTATCAGGTCATCTCTCATCCTCCGTCGCTCCAAGGAGAAAAGGCCAAGTTCACTCAACCTGTTTTCATATGGCATGCTCCCAAATCCAGGCAACATCCTTGTAAGGCTTCTCTGCACCCTTTCTATGGCTTCTATATCCTTCCTGTAGTGAGGCAACCAGAACTGAGCACGGTACTGCAAGTGGGGTCTGACCAGGGTCCTATATAGCTGCAACATTACCTTTCGGCTCCTAAGTTCAATTTCACGATTAATGAAAGCCAGTACACCGTATGCCTTCTTAACCAGAGTTAACCTGCACAGCTGCTTTGAACGTCCTGTGGACTCTGACCCCAAGATCCCTCTGATCCTCCACACTGCCAAGAGTCTTACCATTAATACTATATTTTGCCATCATATTTGACCTACCAAAATGAACCACCTCGCACTTATCTGGGTTGAACTCCATCTGCCACTTCTCAGCCCAGTTTTGCATCCTATCAGTGTCCCGCTGTAACCTCTGACAGCCCTCCACACTATCCACAACACCTCCAACCTTTGTGTCATCAGCAAATTTACTAACCCATCCCTCCACTTCCTCATCCAGGTCATTTATAAAAATCACGAAGATTTTTACACAGAACAGAACAGATCACTGGTCACTGACCTCCATGAAGGATATGACCCGTCTACAAACACTCTTTGCCTTCTGTGGGCAAGCCAGTTCTGGATTTACAAAGCAATGTCCCCTTGGATCCCATGCCTCCTTACTTTATCAATAAGCCTTGCATGGGATACCTTATCAAATGTCTTGCTGAAATCCATATACGCTACATCTACTGCTCTTCCTTCATCAATGTGTTTAGTCACATCCTCAAAAAATTCAATCAGGCTCGTAAGGCACAACCTGCTCTTGACAAAGCCATGCTGACTATTCCTAATCATATTATACCTCTCCAAATGTTTATAAATCCTGCCTCTCAGGATGTTCTCCATCAACTTACCAACCACTGAAGTAAGACTCACTGGTCTATAATTTCCTGGGCTATTTCTACTCCCTTCCTTGAATAAAGATACAACATCCGCAACCCTCCAATTCCCCGGAACCTCTCCCGTCCCCATTGATGATTCAAAGATCTTTGCCAGAGGCTCAGCAATCTCCTGCCTCGCCTCCCACAGTAGCCTGGGGTACATCTCATCCGGTCCCGGCAACTTAACCAACTTGATGCTTTCCAAAAGCTCCAACACATCCTCTTTCTTAATATCTACATGCTCAAACTTTTCAGTCTGCTGCAAGTCAGCACTACAATCACCAAGATCCTTTTCCATAGTGAATACCGAAGGAAGTATTTATTAAGTATCTCTGCTATTTCCTCCGGTTCCATACACACTTTCCCACTGTCACACTTAATAATAGGTCCTATTCTTTCATGTCTTCTCCTCTTGCTCTTCACATACTTGTAGAATGTCTTGGGGTTTTCCTTAATCCTGCCCGCCAAGGCCTTCTCATGGCCCCTTCTGGCTCTCCTAATTTCTTTTTTAAGCTCCTTCCTGTTAGCCTTATAATCTTCTAAATCTCTAACATTACTTAGCTCTCTGAACCTTTTGTAAGCTTTTGTTTTCTTGACTTGATTTATTAAAGCCTTTGTACACCATGGTTCCTGTACCCTACCATAACTTCCCTGTCTCATTGGAACATACCTATACAGAACTCCACACAAATATCCCCTGAACATTTGCCACATTTCTTCCGTACTTTTCCCTGAGACCATCTATTCCCAATTTAAGCTTCCAATTTCCTGCCTGATAGCCTCATAATTCCCCTTACTTCAATTAAACACTTTTCTAACTTGTCTGTTCCTATCTCTCTCCAATGCTATTTTAAAGGAAATAGAATTATGATCACTATCTCCAAAATGCTCTCGCACTGAGAGATCTGACACCTGATCAGGTTCATTTCCCAATACCAAATCAAGTACAGTCTCTCCTCTTGTAGGCTGATCTACATATTGTGTCAAGAAACCTTCCTGAACACACCTAACAAACTCCAACCCATCTGAACCCCTTGCTCTAGGGAGATGCCAATCGATATTTGGGAAATTAAAATCTCCCATCACAACAACTCTGTTATTATTACACCATAATAATAGGTTGCAGAGCAACAGGGAGAGGGAGACGCACTGGGTGAGAGTGCTGTCTTGGGAACGAGCATTGGTTGAACATTTTCTTTCTGTGTCATTTCAAGTAGCAAGTAATTATCACCTCAAAGTTTACTTCTCGGCCTATTCCGGTGGAGAAATCCCAGGTTCAGTTCCCTTTCTGTCAAGAAATTTACCCTTGTTCCGTATTCTGGGACTACAATCCAGAATTCTTGAATCCCTGCATTCAAGGCCTGTTAGAATTTTGTACAATTTAATAATGTTACCGCTCATTTTTCTAAACTCTTGTGAATGTAGGTATGGTTGACTCGATTGCTCCTCAGATGACAATCCTGCTGTCTCAGGCATAATTAGAGAGAACCTTCATGACATTAAACTCTCTACAACTGTACATGAGCAGCTGTGGCACAATTTCTAATTGGGATGGGACATTTAACATAACTCCATAATTTTCTTCAATCTCTGTGGTTTATCTCCCCATGAATTATTCTGCATTCATTAGTAGTCACAGTGTAACTGCACTTGATTAGCCTCTGCAGAATATCTCCCAGAAGGCTTAATAGTACTTGAATGCCATTCCTTTTGAGTTTGCCACTGAATGTATGAAGCAAATGCCAAGGTACCTCTGAATGTGTCATCTATTGGTGTGAAGACCTATCAGTTGGCATGTACGAGGTCAGCATGGAGAAATGTTTTTCATATCCCCAGCTGCCGCTCAGTGCCAATTGTAAACCTGCATGGGACAGATGTAATTATATACGTTCACAGAAGGATCGCTGGGATATTCTGAGGTGACTTTGAAAATGTCTTGGCTTTTCTTTTCTGTGAAAAGCTGACAGGTCAATTTTACTAAGTGTTGAGCGTCTGTGAACTGCTGATGCTGCTGTGCAGGCAGTGGTGGGATTGAACCAGAAGAGGTTTTAGTTTGTACAGTTTAATATCAGAAGCAGACAGTGCAGATAGTTATCTGCTGAAACTGCGTCATATCTAAATGGATTCATCATTGATTCATATTGGTGCTGCTTAAAGCAAGAATGATGACCGTATTCAATGCAAGACGTTATAATGGTTTCTATTCAAGGTACCACTATCTCTAACTCTCCCTGCTTTGTATTCACTTGGTGAGAAGGGATCTTATTTTAGAAATTAAGATTCAGGATTATTTTGCGTTAACACTCTGTCATTGACACACTACTTCAGACCCATGTACTTATGCATGCACATTGTGTGCTTTACTTGCTGTTGAAACTGAACATCTTTGCAAGATGGACTTCCAGCAGTTGAACGCACCAATTTCTGTGAATTTGTACACAGATTGAGCTTTTCAGCACTGAGTTTCAACATGAGCTGGAGTGATGATTTAGGCAGATTTTTGAGAGTGAGGTGGTGGTAGCCCTGGAAGCTAACTTGTATAGACACGTGCATTTTTCAGCATGTTCACTGGCTATCAATCAGATGAAGGAATCTGGCTAACTATCTTATTTTGGCTGAATTCACTTGAGATGAGGGAGTATTTTTAAGAGTGTACTGCTCCTTATACTTTGCTCCTGTTATTGGTTTCGGTCGATGCAAAAATGGATTCAAAGTACTTTGAAGTATTATTGAGGCTAGATTGAAGAAGTCTCTGCCCCAACTACTATCAACATATCACCTGCAATATTAGAGGACTCAACACACTTAACTAACTATTTTACTACCATCAAGCATAACTATCACTCCAACCCTCACCCACACTTTGGTAAATCCACCCTCCTGGCTGTGCTGCTTCTGCCTGCACACAGTCAGAGACTAAAGAGCATAGTATCTGCAAAGGGAACTAAGAAGAGCTGGATGGCAGATTGGATAAGGAAATTCAGGACTGGACATGTTCAAGAATTTGTCAGATGACCTTGATGAATATACCACAGTGATCACTGTCTTACTAGGGATGTGTGCTTGAATAGGCATCCACAAAAACATTTTGAGTCTTCCCCAACCCGAAACCCTGGTTGAACCAGGACACTCATAACCTGCTGAGGGCTATATCTGTGGCATTTAGGGCAGGTAATTTAGGATCATATAAGAAGTCCAGGTATGACCTCTGGCAGACCATTGAGAGGGCATAGGGCCAATTTCAGACTAAACCAGGGATTCCCAGAGCTAATAACAATACCTGCTGCGCCCTGTTTTTTTTTTGTAGGAGCTCCCTTTTGTTCTTCCAGGTTCTCTTTCTCCAATGCATCTATTTTGATGAATCCATCTTCCACACCAGTGCTTCCCTTGTATATTTTCTCTTTGATTATTTTAAACTGCAGATTCCCTGAACTCTGACTGACTCTCACACACTCAATGTCATTTCCTGTGCCTCTCCACATCTCCCAGAAAAAGGATAGAATTTTTCTTGACCACACCTTTCTCAGTTGAGACCTTGCAGCTGCACAAGACATTAGACAGGCCATATGTGGAATATTATGTGTAGTTCTAGTCACTACACTGTAGAAAGGATGGAGCAGAGCTGGAAAGAATGGAGAAGAAATTCACCAGGAATAGAGACTTCAGTTGTAAAGAACCGATTGGATAAGCTGGTAGTGGTCTTACTGGAGAGCAAGAGGCTCAGGGGTGACTTTATCAAGGTTTATAAAATTATGGGGGGTGTACAGATAAGGTAGATAGTCACAGTCAATTCCAAAAGTAGGGAGTCTAAAACTAGGGTATATGGGTTTAAGGTGAGAAGGTTAATGTTTGCAGGAGAACTGAGGAGCAAGCCTTTCTAGTAAATGGTGGTGGATAAATGGAACAAGCTACCTGAGGAGGTCATAGGATTAGGTACAATACAAGTGTTTTAAAATGAATTTCAAAAGATATATGGATAGGCGAGGAATAGAGGGATGCAGGTCAAATGCAGAAGAAAGAGATTAATGTAGATTAACACCTCAGTCAGCATGGGCGAGTCAGATCAAATGGCCTGTTTCTGTCTTGTGTGACCCTGAGTTAGAAATCATAGACTGATGTATTATTTTGTTAATCGTTAACATGACAAATATAGTTAATGTGAAGCCCTTGTGGATCAACTTTCAATCAAATTCAACCTTATAATTTGCATTATTTTGTCTTTTCCATAACTTGTTATCTTTGTGGGGAAGTTATTTTTGCATCAAACTGGAGTCTATGTTCCCAAATGCCTGTGTCTATCTCCTTTGAACCATTGCAATGTTAGCAATGTAATCTCATAAGTGAAATAAATACTGTCATGGTGATTTGCATCAGTACTCAATTACCTGTGTAATTTTTTTAAAATGGAGCACTTGATTTGACATTAAGATGCTAAACTTCAAAATACAAACTCACGAAATATAAAAAGTGAGTTCAGCATTTGCAGGAAGTACCAAGAAATTACCTTTCTCTAATAGATTTTTGTTTAACTAAAAGCTCACAAACATTTCCAGACATGAATAATTGAATTTCATTCAGCTTTACATTATTTTCAAAACACTTCTTATCAAAATAAAATCTGTTTCTCTCCCCCCAACCACCACACACCCATTTAGGTCTGAAGGTATTAACAACTGAGAGGATTAGAAGAAACATGCGTAGATGTGACAGTGTACTTTGTCATGTGCTGTAAATGTGGATATATCTCTCGCTGATCCAACAGGGTTGGGGCAAGGGCTCTGAACACTTGAAATTGGATTGGTGGTATCTGTTGTGAAATTTATAATGATGCAATTAATGGAGGCAAATTATATTCAAGTACTTTCCTTTTATATCTTTAATGTTCAGCTTCTAATTCTGGCTAATATTTTCTTTGGTCCTATTCCCATCCCCTACGCTATTTCCAATCCTTGTTCTGATCACCAACTTGCTATGTTATAGATTTGTACTAGTGATGAATATTTCATCCAGCTGGTCTTTGCAGCCAAAATATTGTGTGTAAAAGGCCATTTTGAAATGAAGACAGTGAAAGCTCCAAACCTGAATTCTTTCCTTCAGTCTCTTCTATTGTGTAGGTGGTCTTGTTGTAATGTCAAACAAGGCCCTTGAATTCATCCATATAATTCTAATAGAAATTTTAAAAAAACTTATTGAGGGTCTTGCTCTAATTGAAAGTTGTTTAGATTTTCCAAATGCTGAGGAAAAGCAGCCACCAAAAAGACTTGTAAATGTAGGCAGAGCATGTGGAAACAAGAACAAGTAGAAGGCTAGATAGGTAGCCGATTATAATTCAGGAGACCAAAGAGTAAATGCTGATTCTTCGATAGCAGAAGCCGCGAAGTGGGATCATGATAGAATTAGTGTTGTTCATCATTTACATGAGCAATTAACTTGCAATATCAAATACGTTTTACTAATTTGTGGATTGCATTGAATTGGAGTGGTGGTTTGTAATTGATGAATCCTGGAACTAAAGACATTAGATACAGTGGAGGAGTAAAGGCATTTGGATTCAAGTGCACAAGTTAACATGACCCTGAATAAAAACAACCAAATGCTGAGGTTGATTTCAAAAGGGGGTGAAATCATAAAGGAAAGTAGATCTGAAACATGATTGTTCAGCTCTAAGCACGATGTACTGCTTTGGTTGCTATTTTATGAAAAGGATGCAGAAACTCCAGAGTAAATGCAGAAATAATTTGTAAGGACAGTACCAGAAATGCAAGATGAACCTATGATGAAGAGATAAATGATGAGGGTCTCCTTTGTCTTAGGAGGAAGGAAAGGGTTGAACTTTAACCAGAAAGAGGAAATGAAGTGGAAGATTTTGAATGACAGACACAGAGAAAAATGTTTTGACTTGTGAGGAAGATTGAAATTACAAAACTCTCAATATCAGATGGTCACCAAGGAATCAAATAATAAGGAAGTACTTTAACCAGAAAATGCTAGCCTGTTTTGATCAAAGAAACTGGTTGAGGTAACTTATAAGCATAAGCCATGAGAGTACATGAGAGACAGAATTTTGTTGGATAACAATAAACTGATAAAGGTGACATCAAAGAAGTTCTTGTAAGCAATGCATGGTTTACTGGGTCAGATTCGGTTTTCCTGTGCTGTAATCTTGATCAAGACAGAGTGTCTTCCGTCCCTAAACTGCTGCCAAAGTTGGGAATCCCTATAGAATACCAGAGCAAAATTGAAGAAAAGTGATGTTTTAAGTGGGAATAATTTGAAACTGTGGAGTCAGCCTTCTGTAAACAAAATCTTGTTTTAATTTTTTTGTGTTGCAGATTCTTGGAGAGAGATGGGCGGCCATTTGTAAATGGACTGAGGAACGCTGGGTCCTATTGCAAGAGATCCTTTTTAAATGGCAGTATTTCACTGAGGAACAGGTATCTCACCACCAATTACCTTTATCACATATAATTCCGTTCATCCTGAAGTGGATTACTGGTATTTCAGAATGATTCCATTTGATCTTTATATTTGGGTCTACCACTAGCCAGCCATAATTCAGCAATTGCTCCTGGGTCGTCTCCTCCTTCCCTTTCTCCTACTGTCCACTCTCCTCTCCTATCAGATTCCTTCCTCTCAAACCCTTGACCTTTCCCACGTACCTGGCTTCATGAATCACCTTCCAGCTAGCTTCCTTCCCCTCCCGCTACCTTTTTATTCAGGCATCTTCCCCCTTCCTCCTCAGAAGGATCTTGGCCCGAAATGTCAACTGCTTACTGTTCTCCATAGATGCTGCCTGACCTGCTGAGTTTGTCCGGCATGTTGAGTGTGTTGCTTTGGTATTGTTATTTATATTCGTTGCTCATTTATTCTCCTTTCCCAAATGTACCTCAGTGCATCCAAGGAATTCTTAAAACTATTTGTTTCCTTCCAGGTGATTCTAACAGAAATACAGGTTGGTGGAAGGAGATTTGAAGGATTACTGAGTAGATTATAACATAGAATAGTGAAATCAATATCTATTTTAGAATGATATTGACTAATATTAGAGATCCTTGTGGCACAACGTGACGATGAATGGGAATCTATGGTCATCCTGGCCAGAATTCCAAGTCCATGTATTTCAACAGATGATCTGGTCATGCATCTGAGTGAATTTTGTGCTACCTTGGTGTATAGGCAGGTGACCTTAATGAAGATGGAACTATTTTGAGATCTTTTAGATGGGTGTAGTGACAATGCTGGCTAATTGTAAACTATTTTATATTTTACCCTTTGTTCAAAACAAAAATAAAAAAACAAGCTATTCTCTGTAAAAGGTGTAAGGATATTCAAAGGTGTGTAGAAAAAGCAAGTTAAACAGTTATAGTTTATAATACTGTATGCTTTTACACTGATAGCAAAGCAATGCTAATAAGTTGTAAATTCATGGTATTTGGAGAAACTGCATTTTTTCTTGTCTGTGACATTGTTAGTGTTCCATTGTGGACAAATAAACAAAACCATAAGTAACTTATAACTATTTAGCATTGCTTCCTAATCTTAGCTGTCAAAATCAGTTTTCTAGTTTCCAGCTATAAGGCTGCAAATAAAAACCTCTGAACAGTATGATTCACCTTTGCTTGTCACCTCTTCTGAGCAGCTGGTTGTACCTTGAAAGCTAGCAGGTGACAACTTAAATGTAGAAACTTGAATCATCCGCACTGCTTAATTGGACAATGGTTGTATTTCTTCATTTACATTGATCATGTTAAGTGTTCATAACAAAAATATGAGAACTAGGCACTAAGATATCTGGGCAAATAATAACACATATGATTGATTATTTTAGTTCATCTTCTTCAATGTTTTAATGCAAATATTCTTCCTCTCAGTGCCTATTTGATAAATGGTTGGCGGAGAAGGAAAAATCAGTGAGTAAGATTCAAACATCTGGTTTTGAAGATCAGAATGAGATGCTCACTAATCTGAGGAAATTAGCGGTGAGTGCAATAATTACTGAAAGATGCTTCCATTCAGCGATGGTTTAATAATCATAGTATCAAGTACCCACAAGTTATTTTACTGAGTGGTTATGTCAATTTTTCTTTCAGTTTGGACAACCAAAACCACTGAAAGTTGCTTTCTAGTCATTGAAGAAACAAATTCTCAATTGTTGTTTGTTGTCAATGGTTGTTTTTTAACCAATTTATCATTCATTTTCTTATAATACATTAAGGATAGATCTACTGTCCAATTTTATACCTCCATTCAGGTTGCTTTGTCCACTGATGACAGTCAGCTCCATTCCACCAATGCCTGTGCTATCTTTACTAGCCTATACCCACTCAAAATGGTTAGACTACTCAGCTAATGTCCAGTTCCTAGATGAGTACAAAGGTTTCAAGGTTTCAAAGGTACATTTAATATCAGAGATATGTATGCAATATACATCCTGAAATTCTTTTTCTTCGCAGCCATCCATGAAAACAGAGGAGTGCCCCAAAGAATGAATGACAGTTAAATGTTAGAACCTCAAAGCCCCCCCCAGCTCCCCCCTCCCATGCATAAGCAGCAGCAAAGCAATAGTTCCCCCCCCCAGCAAAACAAAGCATTGGCGCCCCCCCCATTGAGCACTCAAGTGTGCAGCAAAGCATCAATAAAGACACAAAGTTGCAGTATCCCAAAGACTACTTGTTCACCTAGTAATTCGACATACCACAGGCTCTCTCTTTCTCCCTAATAAGGGAAAAGGGGGTGTCTCCGTTTCACAGCGAGAGGAGAGACATAACAAACAACTTGCTGATTTGTGATGTTAAAAGTCTGTTGTGTCGCTTTTTCCAAGCTCTGTGCCCAACGATCTCGGGTCTGTGGGGACACAGCCTTAGATCTTCCGTCTCCCACGCACACCGGTTCCTGCAGAAGCACTGACCTCGAGTCTGCCTGCCTCCAGAGCCACGAAATCCCGAAACTCCGAAGGAAAGCTAATCTTCTCAGTCGTGTCCTTGGTATATCAAATAATGGCCCGTCATGAGACCCTGAGTGCGGATCCCATTCCTGCAAAGGTCTGAAGTCAGCATGTAACTTCAGGTCAGGGTCTTCAAAAGAACCCAGAGCTTGGTGGTATATGTGGCTCCAAGCTGAGGTTTGGTGTATGTATATACATATATTCTCACTACCTTCTGGTTTGCAGCTCAATTACTTTGCTCATTTCTCCAGTTTTAGGTTGTTGAAACATGAAAAAAGCACTTCTTCATTATTTTACACTCTTGTCTGGCCCACAAATAGGAAGGCAGCCTCAATCTTGCTGCTTGCATCATTCTATTTTCCACCATAATCTTTGGCCCATCTTGTTTTGCTGTTAATCATCTCCCTAATTTTGGAACCTATACAACTTTTCTCAGAACCCTGTGTTGTCACTTCTGCCTTGTTTTCTGTAATCTTCAAGCTCACTAGCCCTCTGGGATTCTTGTTCCTCCAACACCAGACTTCTGCACATCCTCAAATGTAATGATGCTGCCAATTGAATTAGTCCTTTTTTTAATAATTTATCATTTTTTCTATTTGTTATTTTGCAGCATTAAAGGTGTTATGCAACTATGTTCTTATGGTATACACCACAAAGACAGTGTTGCACACTCACACCATGGTGCTGCTGCTGCATGTTTGCAAATGACCAACCCATTCTCTCTGTTTGAGAAAGAAATCATCACTTACCTGCTCGGAAAGAAACTCCCTGGTTTGATGCAGGTTTTAGGCCCTGTAAAACAGCATGTCAAAATACAAGCTAACAGTTTCAGCAGGTAGTTTAACAATTTAAGCATGCGAAGGAGCATCTGTTAATATCAAGGAAACTTCTGTTAGATTCCTGATCTGCTGAAAGTGAGAGCAGTCATCCTTTGAGTGCTTAGACATACCCAGATTGGAGCACAGCTGCATTCCGACTTTTCTGTGTGTCCTTGATCCAGCCATTTCAGTTGACTTCTTGCAAATGTTTGCTGCTTCTTCAGAAGTGATTTTATTATTAATTCTGTTTTCAGTTATTTTACTATTTTATAATCCTGTAATGTTTTAGGTAATGTTCCAACTTCTTTATCAGTACAAATTTGGTATTTTATATTTAATAATTAATTTTCTCCTCACACTCACTGGTGCAACCTCTTCCCTTGTACACTGGAACTTCTTTGATTTTACCTCAGGAAGTGATTCATTAGATTCAACCTTGACAGGCTCTGCACTTAAACTGTGAATTCATTCTTTCTGAAGGCCAATGACTGAAACAATATACAGTTCTTTAACCATGTTGTAGGTTCTCAGTGTACAGTGCTCTTTCACTTGTCTCTAAATGCTTTTTTATAATGTACTTTCAAGACTGAGAATGGCCATATCAGTGTCACCACTGTCTTTTCTCTGAAATGACCCTGTCCGTTCACTGCCTTCTGTTAATGAATCATATCAGATGATGTACCATAGGTTGATGTGCTTGTCTCAAAGAATTCTACAAATGGCTTACTTGATCCATGAGTGGATATGAAAGAAGGGGACCTGGTTGGCCTTTGTTCTCCTTTCATCACACTTCTCTTTCTTCTCTCTCCCTCTTTTGTTACGAGATCTATTTCAAAGGCTGCTTTGAAGCACTTTTGATCCATTCTTGTTCTGCCATGGACTCTGAGGAATTTTAGTTTCGTCATCAACCTCTGATATCAGGATTTATCATGGTGGTTTACAGTATATGCTTCAGCCTCAAAGGGAGCAAGTTTGTCAAGAAGTCAGTTTCCCTAACTTTGAGTTGAAGCAAAAAAACAAACTGCTGGAGGAATTCAGTGGGTTAGGAAGTATGATTGTTGACATTTTGATTTGAGACCCTGCATCAGGAATCAGATTGTGGAGGGGAAATAGCCAACCTAATTAACCACTTGATCTCGAGTTCCTCCAGCATCTTGTTTGTTTCCCCAGACTGTAGCATCTGCAAATTCTTGTTTCTTTTTAACTTTGAGCTGGCTCTTCCTTAGCAAATACATGGCTTGCACTTTCTGCTGAATTTGACCTGAAGAAAGAATATGGATTGGCAGCCAGGAAGGTCTGCCACACCTTTTTGAATAGTTAGACTTGCTGTTTTCTCAACAAAGAGGCTTTCTGCATGTCGGAACAAAACTACGTTCACAACCATGAAGCCAGTCATCACTGCAGCCAATCCCGGAGCCTGGTAGTTTCAGACCACAGCCTCAGTTCTGCGCAGAGACAAGTAAACCTCACTGAGCAGCGAGCTGAACACTGGCCTGTCCCTCACCCCTAGCGCCAACACCTGACCTTTTCAATCTGTTCTGTCACTTAACTTGGCCAAATGTAGGTTTGTTCCTCACTCTTGGACCAGGCTCTGCCACTTCGATACGCTCTTGGGCCCGGGCCCAGCCACCTTGATTTGGCCTGTAGCTGACTTTTCCAACCTGGCAACTCTCATGAACAGTGACACCACTTCGAAACTGACCATTCATGAGAGTTCCCATTAAGGTCAGCTTTGTCCTTCTGCAATCTGATAACCTTTTTAGAACACACTCTTACATTGACTTACTTGCTCTGTAAGGAAAGTTACTATGAACAATCAGACGGAGTTCCCATAGGATCATTCTTCTTGCCGACTATTGCTAATTTCTACATGGAGAACTTTGAGGAGAGGGCTCTTGAGTTTATTGCCCATACGCCCCAAATACTGCTTCAGATGCGTTGATGACAACTTTGGTAGTGAGGCCTCACGGACTCCAGATACTCCAACAGTTCTACGACCATCTGAACAGTATACATCCAGATATTCAATTTATGATGGAGATGTAGAAGAATGGTTCCCTCATGTTCCTGGATGTTCTACTACAATGCAAACCTGACGGTGGCCTTGGATGTGGCATCTATCGGAAACTCACTCACACGGACTTGTACCTCAACAATAACGGCCACCTTCATGCCCTCCCAATGTAGAGCAGTTCTTTCTACTTTGATTAACCATGTGAAAACTATTTCAGACCCAGAGAGTCTCCCCAAGGAAATAAGTTGATTGCACATGATGCACCTACAGAATTGCTACAAGGTGAAGGAAATCAATCGGGTTCTTAAAACAGCTGACAGAGAAACCAGGAAACCTAACAAAGAGGAGGAACCCATTGCTACCACCTGTCTTCCCTATATTTCCACAGTTTCTGGAAGGATTGCCGGTATCCTGAAGAAATGCTGGATTAATACTATCCACAAACCCATAAGAAAGCTGAAGTCATGGCCTATGCAAGTCAAAGATGAACTGGGACTCAGGTTGGCTGGTGTTTACAGGATCCCTGTGAACGCAGAGTAACGTATATTGCCAAGATGGAGGACACAGTGGAAACACGCATCAAGGAGCATAGGAGGTGTATCCATTTGGGTTACCTGGAGAAATTGGCAGTAGCAGAACACTGCATTTGCAATGGCCATAGGATTGACTTCAACACAAAATTACTGTACCACACCAATGGCTTTTGGGTAAAGGAATCAATTCAAATAAAAATTGAGGAAAAAAATACTTAACAAAGATGAAAGTCTCGCTCTTAGTAAGAACTGGAATTTGATCGTAAGCAAGGAGGGAGAGCAGAAATCTGATTGGATGAGGCCTAACTAATCAGGAGGGATGGAATACGGGGGTATAAATACCATCCAACTAGATATGCCCAAGCATCATCCCTGAAGAAGATAACAGAGTTTGTCATCGAAACGTTGGTTAAAATCAAAATCTCTGCCCACCTCTAAGCCTGAGAAGAGTTTATTTGTCATATACGCAGGGAAAGTACTAGATCCTGTTTCAGTTACTAGTTTTGTTTGCTGCCAGTAAGGTGTCACTATGTTTCACCAGTGCCATCTTAAACTAGACAATTGAGCAACAATTTAACATTTGATGGCTAACATTCTCCACTATTATTTTCTTTTTGGGGCAGAGACATTCTTTGGTTATCATTAGCAATTGAATTGTTAGTGTCTGCTGATACACTGATTACTTGATAAATATGTGGCAGATATTGAAGGTAGTGTGTGTGCAGTTCGGCAAATTCACTCAAGTTGCTAAGAAAGTAAGGATAAAATGTATTTTGCAAAGCTAAACTGTACAAATTGGTGACTTGTGAAAGCCCACACAATTCATGGGTTATCTGTTCTAAGTATCTGCTGGTTAAAGTGCATTGTTAAGGCTGATTTATACTTGTGCTTACTAGCTTACGCCGTAGCCTACGCAAGTGGACTACACCGTTGTGAGCATTTATACTCATGCGTTGGTGTGTCTGCGTCACTCTGCAATTCACCGCCAAAATGCTAGTTGGCGGTGGGGTTTCTACGCCATTGTGTTGAGTTTCTTCGTGTTGAAACTCAACATGAAGAAACTCAAACTTCAAACAATGGCAGCTGAAACTGAAAGAGGGTGAATTTTCTGTGCTCGTCCGGCAACTGAGAGACATGGACGAGGAAATGCATTTCAAATATTTTCGGATGTCAGCAGATAGTTTTGACGATTTGCTTCATCATCTCCAACCATTTATTTTGCATCAGTGTACACACAGTATACTCAGAGACTGGCAATCACCATTTGAGTTTTAGCTTCAGGTGGAAGTCAACAGGCTGTAGCAGCTAGCTACAAACTGGCGTCAAGCACAGAGTCCTCCATAATTTCGCAGGTCTATAAAGCTTTATGGAAAGCATTGCAGCCAGAGTTCATTCCCTGCCCTTCAGTGGCCCAATGGGAAGCTATTGCAACGTAGGAGGGAATGCTATGCTACCAAGCGGACCAATCACAGTTGTTGCGGTCTGCGTAGCCGCAACACGTAGTTACATTTTTGGGGAGGTGCGCGTCAGGCTAGGGGGTAGGGTATGGTGTAGGGTATGCAGCTACGCTGTACCTACGGTGTCGATTTGACGCACAAGTATAAATTGGCCTTAAGTTATAATCACACAACATTCAGTTACTACACACAACAGTTACTACTTTGGCAAAATGTAAGCCAAAAGCAAGAAACTTCAGCTGAACAAATGGAAAAACGTATTCTCACCAATACATTTGCCATTGTTGTTCTCTCTGGACTCCAATACAGAGAAGTGAAGATAATTTTTCATCAACACCATCCAGTTCATCAGTAATTTCCAGTGCCCAGTGAGAGCATTATTCGGTGACGAACAGTGGTACAGTTGAGGGATATTCTGAGATGTGCTCTATTCTCTTGTTTTACCCAGGACAAAGACACCAAATGAGACTGGAGTGAAATCTTTTAATTGTTTTTCAAAATGCTGCTTGCTTGAGTGACTCATTTACCATCATAATCAACAACACAAAAGGATCTAATTGGCTTTTCCCCATTATATTCAAATGATTAGCAATGATGAGTCTCCTGCAATAAGCTATTTTGCAGAATAGAATCCACCTCAATGTTGGTCCTTTTTTTTCCCTCAGTACCCTACATTTCAACCCTATAAATGCTAATATGTAAAAGAAAACTCATTACAAATAAATGAGTCAGATTATGATCCATTCTGAGCAAATGTGTTTTTCTTATGGATTTGCAAAATCATTCATCAAAATAATTACTAGTTGGTTGAAAAACTTGTTTTTTATATAAAGAAGTGAAACAACTACACAAGAAGTGTATTCAAAAACATCACATTGTTCCAGGAAATGTACAACTTCTCATAATTTTATTGTTACTGTTATTTTATTGTTATAATTTTTTAAATCTTAAAATGTCAAAGATGTTGATCAAAGGACTAACATCCAAAGGAAAGGAAACATCTTATTTCTAGGAACAGATATGATTCTCACCACCCTTTATGTGAAGGAGAGTTTCTTGACATTGCCCTTCAGCAGTCTATTTTATTTCTATAATTACACCTGCTAATTTTGGATTCTCACTCTACCAGTTGATAGCATTTCTTTCTCTCTCCCTCCCCCTCACTCCCTCCCCTCCCCACTTGAACCCACTCACCACCCCTCCCCTTCCGCCCCCCCCACACACCACCCAACACGTGGCCCCCCCAGGCCACCCCCCTGACTCACGTTGTCCCCCAACTCGTGGCCCCCCCACTCTCCACCCACCCCCTCCCCCTTCCTCTCCTATCATTCAAGTTCTTTAAATACAGCAATGAAATCATTACTTTTTCTTTTATAGTCAATGGAATAGAACTGTGCACCCTGTCTTCTTAATTTAATCTTTTAACCACAGTGGCACTGCACTGTTTCAAAACTGACTCTATGTCCACACTTGACCAGATAATTTTGAAAATGCCGGTTTCGTCTGAAAACAATAAGCATCCACACGAGGTGTTTTTGAAAATAGCTTCATCCACATTAAAACGGGTATTTGGACGAATCTCCTCCTACTGGGCATGCGCAGGACACATCTACAGAAAACAAGCGAAGTGGAAACAGTATACTATTTCGGTTTCCATGGCAGCGTTGTGCCATTTCCATTGGTCAAAAACTAGAGTACCTACAACAACAGCGAAAGAAAGCTTTCAACAACGTCCTTGAGGAATACAGAGAAAACCATTGCTGGAAAAAGCAGCTATTAATGTAGACAATAAAGTAAACAACACACGCATGAAGCCGTCGGCCATTGTTGTTGTGGCGTTGGAGGCTGCATTCAAGAAAACAAAGAAATGTCGTGCTGCCGCCACCATCTGTTCTGGCACGTCATGACAGCGTTTTTAAAAAAACTCTGGTTACCCCGTACACACTACACCGCCCAACCGGCTTTTTCAGATTTACACACTCTGGAGAGCATTTTAGAAAAGCTCCGTTCTTCGGGGAGGAAAATGCTGTTTCATTGTGGACGGAGGGTAAAACCGAAGAGAAAAAGCTTTGGTTATGGATTTATCCAGTCTAGTGTGGACGTGTCCTGAGACGATCATCCAGATCTGAACATAGTATTCCAGATGCAATCTTAATGGAGTTTTGTACTCTCTGTCATTTACATTCAGGACAAAGGGCTTAATTAGGAAGGGGAAAAAAGATTATGAGAGAAAACTGGCAGAGAACATAAAAACGGACTGTAAAAGCTTTTATAGATATGTAAAAAGGAAAAGACTGGTAAAGACAAATGTAGGTCCCCTGCAGACAGAAACAGGTGAATTGATTATGGGGAGCAAGGACATGGCAGACCAATTGAATAATTACTTTGGTTCTGTCTTCACTAAGGAGGACATAAATAATCTTCCAGAAATAGTAAGGGACAGAGGGTCCAGTGAGATGGAGGAACTGAGTGAAATACATGTTAGTAGGGAAGTGGTGTTAGGTAAGTTGAAGGGATTGAAGGCAGATAAATCCCCAGGGCCAGATGGTCTGCATCCTAAAGTGCTTAAGGAAGTAGCCCAAGAAATAGTGGATGCATTAGTGATAATTTTTCAAAACTCGTTAGATTCTGGACTAGTTCCTGAGGATTGGAGGGTGGCTAATGTAACCCCACTTTTTAAAAAAGGAGGGAGAGAGAAACCGGGGAATTATAGACCGGTTAGCCTAATGTCGGTGGTGGGGAAACTGCTGGAGTCAGTTATCAAGGATGTGATAACAGCACATTTGGAAAGCGGTGAAATCATCGGACAAAGTCAGCATGGATTTGTGAAAGGAAAATCCTGTCTGACGAATCTCATAGAATTTTTTGAGGATGTAACTAGTAGAGTGGATAGGGGAGAACCAGTGGATGTGGTATATTTGGATTTTCAAAAGGCTTTTGACAAGGTCCCACACAGGAGATTAGTGTGCAAACTTAAAACACACGGTATTGGGGGTAAGGTATTGGTGTGGGTGGAGAATTGGTTAGCAGACAGGAAGCAAAGAGTGGGAATAAACGGGACCTTTTCAGAATGGCAGGCGGTGACTAGTGGGGTACCGCAAGGCTCAGTGCTGGGACCCGAGTTGTTTACAATATATATTAATGACTTGGATGAGGGAATTAAATGCAGCATCTCCAAGTTTGCGGATGACACGAAGCTGGGTGGCAGTGTTAGCAGTGAGGAGGATGCTAAGAGGATGCAGGGTGACTTGGATAGGTTGGGTGAGTGGGCAAACTCATGGCAGATGCAATTTAATGTGGATAAATGTGAAGTTATCCACTTTGGTGGCAAAAATAGGAAAACAGATTATTATCTGAATGGTGGCCGATTAGGAAAAGGGGAGGTGCAACGAGACCTGGGTGTCATTATACACCAGTCATTGAAAGTGGGCATGCAGGTACAGCAGGCGGTGAAAAAGGCGAATGGTATGCTGGCATTTATAGCGAGAGGATTCGAGTACAGGAGCAGGGAGGTACTACTGCAGTTGTACAAGGCCTTGGTGAGACCACACCTGGAGTATTGTGTGCAGTTTTGGTCCCCTAATCTGAGGAAAGACATCTTTGCCATAGAGGGAGTACAAAGAAGGTTCACCAGATTGATTCCTGGGATGGCAGGACTTTCATATGAAGAAAGACTGGATGAACTGGGCTTGTACTTGTTGGAATTTAGAAGATTGAGGGGGGATCTGATTGAAACGTATAAGATCCTAAAGGGATTGGACAGGCTAGATGCAGGAAGATTGTTCCCGATGTTGGGGAAGTCCAGAACGAGGGGCCACAGTTTGAGGATAGAGGGGAAGCCTTTTAGGACCGAGATTAGGAAAAACTTCTTCACACAGAGAGTGGTGAATCTGTGGAATTCTCTGCCACAGGAAACAGTTGAGGCCAGTTCATTGGCTATGTTTAAGAGGGAGTTAGATATGGCCCTTGTGGCTACAGGGGTCAGGGGGTATGGAGGGAAGGCTGGGGCGGGGTTCTGAGTTGGATGATCAGCCATGATCATAATAAATGGCGGTGCAGTCTCGAAGGGCCGAATGGCCTACTCCTGCACCTATTTTCTATGTTTCTATGTTTCTATTCCAGCCCTTTTGTGATGAAAAATAGTATCCATTAACCTTTCAAATTTTTTTTTGTCCTACAGTGCACTTCTAAATTCATTTAACACTGTTCTGCCTGGAGGTGTAAAGCCAGCCAGGGTCCCTGACTTCTAACTGCAAATGGAAAACTTCTAAGAGATATAATGGGTTTGATACCCTCCTGCCAAGTATCGAACTTTAAAATAAGTGGTTGAGTGGTGATGTTCCTCCTGAACAATGCAAAAACTAAATACAAAACCTACCACAAATACTTAGCAGATCAGGTGCACCTTCTTAAGAGAGCTGCAGGATGAGCATTTCGGCTCTGTGGCCTTTAAACACAACTGAGTAATGTAATTTTTAACTGATGTACTGACGTACTGATTTTGTTATCGGAACTAAATGAAAGCTGCAGTTATCATTTGAAACCTGAAGTCAAGCTGGGGAAGAGAATTAAAATAAGTGTATCTGAGCCTGGATAGCAGGCCAATGAAGGCATTCTTCAAAATGATTACCTGATCTACAACTTCCCTCCCTATGCAACAAAATCATTTTATGAGCAACATACAAGGACAATCTAAATGTTTACAAATTGGAACCCATGGATGAACCAGAACATCTACTCCCTAGTGAAGTCTAGGACTGTGGCACTCAAATCCGGTGGCCCTAAACTGTACAAGAAATTCTTATACAATCTTCATAAAGCCATTAGGAATGTCAAGAGATCAAATCCCTGCTGAACCGTCAGTTGTGGCCTAGCTTACATGCTATAATGGGCTCCAAATCAAAGTCGGGCATGGTTGCTGAAAACGGCACATACCTTCTCAATGAGTTTAACACATTTTATGCTCATTTTGAACCTAAGGGGATAGGAATGTCATCAACCACCTAAAGAACCTCCAGTACACCTGAACACACAGTCACAGTTGCTGACGTCATGTCAGTCTTCCATATGGTGAATCTGCGGAAAGAATCTGGCCTGGATCGTGTCCCTCGCTGTGTCTTCGATCCTGCTCAGATCAGCTGGTTGTGGTGTTCTGAGGTTCCCACTTAACTTTCAGGAGACCACTGTCATCCTGGTATCTAAGAAAAACAATGTAACATGCTTTAATCACTGCTTGGTGGTTCTGACGTTCACCATCATGAAGTGCTTAGAGATGCTTGTCATGGCAGATGTTAACTCCAGCCTCCCAGACAACCTCGACCTAGTGCAATTTGCCTACTGCCAAAACAGGTATGCATCAGGCACCATCTCCCTGGCCCAATACTCATCTCTTGAGCATCTGGACAGTAATGACACCTGTGTTAGACCATTGTTTATTGACTACAGGTCTTCCTTCAATACAGTAATTCTAAGCAAACTTATCTCTGAACTCTGAGACCTGGGACTCAACACCTCCCTTTGCAACTGGGTCTTTGACTTCCAGACCAACAGATCACAATCAGTAATGATAATGGTCAACACTTCTGCTATGATTACCCTCCACAACACTACTTCCCCAGTAACTCATTCTACTCCCTATACAGTCACAACTGTGTGGCCAGATTCTGTTCTAACATCTGTTTGCAGATGATACCGCTGTAGTGGGTGCTATTTTAGATAATGATGAGTCAGAGTACAGAAAGGATATGGAGAGCCTAGTGACAGGATATCATGACAGCAACCTTTCCCTCAATGGCAGTAAAACTAAAGATCTGGTAATTCACCTCAGGGAGGTGGCGATGCACATCCTGTTATCTGCATCAATGTTGCCAAGGTTGAGAACTTCAAGTTCCGAGGAATGATTGTCACCAATAGTGTTTCCTAGTCCAACCGCATAGATGTCATTGCCAAGAAGGCACACCAGTCCCTCTACTTGCTTAGAAGCTAAATAAGTTTGGCGTGAGACCCTATTGACCTTCACCAACTTTTGTTGATGCACCATTGAAAGGATCCCATCCAGATGCACCTACTCTGCCTGTGCCTTCAAAAAACTGCAGAGGATTATGGACACAGCTCAACACATCACAAACAACAGCCACCCCACCGTGGGCTCTGTCTTCACCTCTCACTGTCTCAGTATAGCAGCCAACCTGTTCAAAGACTGCACCCACACTGGGTATTCTCTCCTCCCACCTCCACCTCCCATAAGATAGCGTGTAAGGACCAGATTTAAAAACAGCTTCTATCACACTGTTTGTTATCGAACAAGGTTCCCTTGTCTGAGAAAACAAACTTTTAACTTCACAATCAATGTCATTATGACCTTCCACCTTATTGTTCACCTGTGCTGCATGTTCTCTCTGGTTGTAACACTATTTTTTACACTGTTATTGTTTTTACCTTTGCTGGCTCAGTGCACAG
This sequence comes from Mobula hypostoma, assembly GCF_963921235.1. NCBI lineage: Eukaryota > Metazoa > Chordata > Chondrichthyes > Myliobatiformes > Myliobatidae > Mobula > Mobula hypostoma. The sequence continues at coordinate 66,508,900 of NC_086102.1, read as the reverse complement.
TTGTAATGAATTGATCTGTATGAATGGTATGCCAGACAAAATTTTCACTGAACCTGTGATAATGATAAGGCAATTTACATACTGCATATTAAGTTTATAAGCACATATGGATATCTCTGTTTCATCGAGCATGGAGCTCAATGAAAACATCTTCATCTCTCACAAATTAAGTAATGTTATTTACTGTTGTCTCTATTTGACACCTTTCTGGAGAAGATGACAATTGATATCTTTCACTTTATTTGCAATTATGTGGTCTTTTCTTGCTTTTAGTTCCCTAATAAATCAGACAAAGTAAGAAGGCATCCATCTGGATCAGTAGCATATGTTGATGAAGCAAGGCTGCATTAAACTTCATTTGACTGAAAAATTCTAAAGCTCAATCAGTTAAGATATTCTCAAATCAGTAGAAATCTTGAATCTGTGGAGATTTTATTCCTGCTGTTCCTAATAAATACTTCTCAACTTCACTCTAAAGTTACTGACCTCCAAGTGGCTATAATTCCATCTTCTTCCTTTCCTCACAGAACTTCCATTATCTGCACTCTTCTCTCACCTCTGATCAAATCCCAACCAGCTTCCTATGTACTGTAGCTCTCAGTTTTCTCTTTCCACCTTTCTCATTACATTTCCTTAAATATGGAGTTATCTTCACACTTTCTCTCCTTCCCTCTTTTTATTGTGTTACTATTCTGGTGATCTGAGATCACAAAATGATTTGCAGAGAATGACATGGTCACATGCAGAGCCTTAAACCTGTTAATGTGCCATGAATCAGTGGACCTTGGGTGAAGCATATATCTCATGGGGGTGTGCACTGGCAGTGGTTCAAAACTTTGAGAGAATTAGAAGGAGAGTTGCCAAGCTTTGACTACATCTGAGCAGTCAGTTTTGTAGATCCCATTTACTTCAGCAGAGATATTTGACAATGTGAGGTACCATGTGCTTGCTTAACATGTAAACTGACAGTTACATACCCTGAAAGATGGAAATAAGTTGGCCAAACATTTGGAATACTATCAAGGTGTACATAAATACAGTCAGTGACACTTTAAGTACACCATTACACCTGCTTGTTAATGCAAATATCTAATCCATCAAATATGTGCAGTAATTCAATGCATAAAAGCATGTAGACATGGTCAAGGGAATCAGACCAGAATGAGGAAGAAATTTGATGTAAGTAACTTTGACCATGGAGTAATTGTTGGTGCCAGGCAGGATTGTTTGAGTATCTCCTGGGATTTTCACAACAGTGAATGGTGGAAAAGGAACATCCAGTGAGTGGCAGTTCTGTGGGTGAAAATGCCTCATTAATGAGAGTTGTCAGAGGAGCATGCTTCAAGCTGACAGGAAGACGACAGTAACTCAAATGACCATGTGTACAACAATGGTGTGCAGAAGAGCATCACTGAATGCACAACATACCAAACCTTGAAGTGGATGGACTGTAGCAACAGAAGACCATGGGTATACAGTCAGTCACCAGCTTATTATGTATAGGAGGTACTGAATTTTTTTTATATAAAAGTTATTAACTCTCAACTGAAATAAGGATAGATAGTTCAGTGAAATATTTGCATATTAACTTTATCGAATTATTTATGCTTTGTGAGGGATGAAAGGCTACTGGAGAAATTCTTCTTTATTCCTGATTTATTCCTGGGAATGAGAGAAATGCAGTATTTCAACTGCTTGTACATTAGTGTACCTCTGATCTATTTATTTGTTAACTGCCTTTTTCAGTTGCTTTCTTTTCATAATCACCAGATGCTAAAAGGAGAGCTGGAGCAGAAACGGCAGACAATGGACAAGCTTTGTGCCCTCAGTCAGGATCTTCTTGCCTCTCTACACAACAAAGCTGTGGCTCAGAAGATTAAGGCAAGGCTTGATGAACTGGCTCAACGCTGGGATGATCTTGTACAGAAACTGGAGAATGGTTCGAAGGAGGTATGTTATCAATATTTAATAACCATATATTCATTAAGTATATTTTTTGCTGTTGTTCAACAAGTGTGGATCATGAAACTAGACTAGCTTCCATCTTACTATTGTTACGTACCCCGTAACTGGGTTGCCAAACCAGCAGAAATGGATCACTCAGTTGGAGTCTGGAGTACTAGAACTAAGAAAGTTTTATTAAAGAAACAAGCAACACAGTAATCGAAAGGATAATAAATGCAACAGTTCAGCGATGATAAACACACATGTGCACAGAATTAAGATAACAGCATCAATCAAGCTCTATCGTTGTCTTGGGGTAAATGACCAAATTTCAAAGTGACTCAAAGTTCAGTCCAGTTAGTAGTTCAGTTCGCAGTAATCGTTGCCATGGCGATGGTCAACGTGGGGGGAGAGAGAGAGGGAACAGGAACAACTGATCATTCAGACACGGCTTCACTCACAGACCGGCGAGATGGCTCACAAGCAGCTTTTGGGCGGGTCCTTGGTGATGTCACCTGAGATCACCGACTGTGACCCCTCCTCCAGGTGCGGTCGATCCTCTGCAGTGAACCCGGCACCCAGGCAAGGGCGGACACACACTGGGTTCCCGCTGATCGTACCTTTCCACCCTGGCCGTTGTCTGGTACTCCTCACCCACTCGTGAGAGGCGTACCGCTTCCAGGGTCTCGTTACCTCGGGTGGCGTGTGTGTCCTGCCTTAGCGAACCGGTCCCTTTTTATCCCCCTGCTGGGGTATCGCCTGTCCATCACTTCAAACAGTTCAAGGTTCAAAGGGGGGAGCCGCTCCAGACAGCTCTCTCTCCCCCGTCCCTTCATTACACATCTCCAGACGCTGCTCCATTGTTCCTTATCTCTCCTTCCCCTGAGGGCAGGTGGCAGACCACTTGCTGATGTCACTGATGCTAACCCAGGCCAGCAAGCATCTTAATTTTTATGTGTATTCTTGTCACACTATGTATTTGAAGTAGTTTCCTTGCAGCTCAGGTTATTTCGATTCCTGGTGCAGAGCTTGCTTTTAGATTTGCAGTACAATGTATCCCCGGTTAATTAAACTCAAAAATGTTTAAGATACGAGGCTTATTGCGAAAGTAAGGAGGCATGGGATCCAAAGGGACATTGCTTGGTGGATCCAGAACTGGTTTGCCCACGGAAGGCAAAGAGTGGTTGTAAATGGGTCATATTCTGCTTGGAGGTTGGTGACCAGTGGTGTGCCTCAGGGATCTGTTCTGGGACTCCTTCTCTTTGTGATTTTTATAAATGACGTGGATGAGGAGGTGGAGAGATAGGTTAGTAAATTTGCTGATGACACAAAGGTTGGAGGTGTTGTGGATAGTGTGGAGGGCTGTCAGCGGTTACAGCGGGACATTGATAGGATGCGAAACTGGGCTGAGAAGTGACAGATGGAGATCAACCCAGATAAGTGTGAGGTGGTTTAGGAGACTCCTGGACAGGTACATAGAGCTCAGAAAAATAGAGGGCTATGGGTAACCCTAGGTAATTTCTAAGGTAAGGACATGTTTGGCACAGCTTTGTGGGCCGAAGGGCTTGTATTGTGCTGTATGTTTTCTATGTTTCTATGTAATGTTAGAAAGCTCCACCCGTGAAGGGATGAAACCAAGGTTTACCAAATTTTAGAAAAAGAGAACTTGGAAAAAAATAGCTATTCAAGAACAAGGCGTGGCTGAGGCAGGCGTGGACAAGTGACAGAAACACAGCGAACTATAGAATCTAACTAAGGATAAATACTGTTAAAAGTGGAGTTAGTAGTTAGTATCTCTACCCTACTTACTGGAAGTCCTCAGGGTGAAACCCCTGGATGAGAGATGATATTGATAAAAGATTTATTGAAGCTATGGCTGTGATGAGCATCAGCTATAGCAAGACTATATCGGCAGAGAGTAGTATCCAAGATTTCAACTGTGTAACCGGGCCTTCAATGAACCAAGAAACAGAAACATCCAAGATCGAAGAACCTGCATGGGAATGGAATGCTTCAAGATGTCAAGGATTTAATATGGTTGGATGTATATGTTTATATTTCATTTGAAGAACCTGAATTTCATTTTGTGCAAGAACTGAATATTTTTGCAAAGACTTTGATAAGTTAGTTAGTGAATGATGTGTATATATATATATATATATATAGATATAGATAAATCTGATGTGTAGTGTGGAATTTGTTTACATACGGACCTGAAATGAAACTGAAGTTAATACTTAGAAACTAGGAATTCAATTGGTTTCCTAACTAACTAGGCATAAATAGAAAGGCAAATGTTGTCTGTAAACCTTTAAATAGGGAATAATGCTCGACTTAATTAGTTGGAGAAATTGAAGTAATAAAGGTTATTCTTATGAATCTTAATGATTCTAACTAAAAAGGAATTTGGTGTTCTTATCTGAGATTTGGAACCTAAACAGATTGTTGGAATTTGGAATTGTTCTTATTCATGTAAATATCTTTTATATATTGCTATTTTTAATAAACAAAACTTAACCGCAGAAGTGTGTTTTCTATCCACTGCCTCCTTCCAACACCTAGAGCTTCTGATGGCTTACGAGCATCATCATTGTAGTATTATGTAATTTGATTTTCTCGTAAAGAGCAAGGCGACCCGTCACATGAGATAAGACTAGCACTACATGTGTTTCAAGAAGCTGCATTCAGATTTATTTTGTGTGCATAAAAGTGTAAGGGAATTATCAAATTACATTAATTGCATTTAGGCCATTGGTACTCAGTTAATTCAAGCCTGCTTCAGCAATAAGCTTAAAGCAAAAAAAAAATCAGTGGACAGTAAATTTTCTGCACAATTATGACATTTTTAATTCACACATGAAAGCTTTTTGTGGAATGGACCATCAAGTTTGGAATTTAGAATTAGAATTACATCCATCCCACAATGTGAGGGAGTAAAAATCTTTGTGTTATGACTCCGTAGCAATGTACAGACTTGTGAATTTGGAAGTCTTAACTGCTTGTAGAAAGAAGCTGTCCCATGTCTGTTGGTCTTGATTTTAATGCTGTGGTAGCGTTTGCCACATGGAAACAGCTGAAATGGTTTATAGTTGGGGTGACTGGTGTCCCTGATGATCTTCCAGGCCTTCGTTCTGCTCCTGCTGCTATAAATGTCCTTAATGGAGGGGAGTTCACGTCCATAGATGCGCTGGGCTGTCCGTACCACTCTCTACAGTGCCCAGCTATCAAAGATGGTGCAGTTCCCATACCAGGTGGTGAAAAAGCCAGTCAGGATGCTCTCAATGGTGCCCCTGTAGAAGGTTTTGAGGATTTGGGGGCCGATGCCAAACTTCTTCAGTTGCCTGAGGTGGAAGAGATGCTGTTGTGCTTTTTATGCCACAAAACTGGTGTGTACAGTCCAGATGAGATAATTGGTGATGTGTGTACCAAGGAGCCTGAAACTACTGGCCCTCTCAACTGTAGACCCATTGATGTTCATCGGGGCGAGCCTGTCTCTGCTTGTCCTGTGATCCACAGTTAGCTCTTTTGTTCTTTGGACATTGAGGGAGAGGTTGTTATCCTGGTACCACTGTGTCAGGGTGTCAACCTCTCCTCTGTAGGCTGTCTGATTAGAAATAAGGCCAAACAAAGTCGTGTCATCTGTAAATTTGATCAGCAGATTGGAGGTGTGTGTGGCAGTACAGTCGTGAGAGTAAAGGGAGTAGAGAAAGGGACTCAGAACACAACCCTGGTGGGCACCTGTGTTGTGTTGATGGTCAGCGGGGTAGAGGTGAGGGAGCCCATCCTTACCACCTGTCGGAGATACGATACGAAGTCTAGAATCCAGCTACACAAGGTGGGGGGCAGGCTGGGATCTCTGAGCTTTCTGTGAAGTCTAGAAGGAATTATGGTTTTGAATGCTGAACTGTAGTCCAGGAACAGCATTCTAACATATGCTGTTCTCCAGGTGAGTGAGGACGGTGGGTAGAGCTGTGACCATGGCGTCATCAGTGGACCAGTTCCGTTGGTGGGCAGATTGTAGGGTGTCCAGTATGAGTGGTAACATACTCCAGATGTAGTTTTAACCAGCCTCTCAAAGCATTTACTTATAATTGAGGTGAGTGTGACAGGACGCCACTTGTTCAGGCATGCTACCCTGGTTTTCTTAAGTACAAGGACATTAATGAACGATTTGAAACAGGAGGGCACTACGCACTGGGAGAGGGAGAGATTAAAAATGTCCATAAACATACCAGCCAGCTGTTCAGCGTGCACTTTAAGGACGCGCCCTGGGATGCCATCCTGCCATTCTGCCCTGCTGCCTTACGGCTGTTGACACGTTGGAATGTTCTACGTACCTCAGCCTCAGGGATGACCAAGGTGCAGGTCTCGTCCGCAGTTCTGCTCGTGGGTTCAGTCCTGTCAACCTCGAATCGAGCATAAAAATAGTTGAGCTCGTCCGGGAGTGAGGTGGCAATTTTGGCTGTGCTGCTGTGTTTCCTCTTGAAGCCCGCAATGGTGTACAGTCCTTGCCATACGCTGTGTGTGTCATTGTCACAAAGTTGTGACTGGATTTTGTTCCTGTGTTGCCGTTTTGCCACCCTAATGGCTTTACGTAAATCATAGTGGCATCTCTTGAGCTCCTGTTGGTATTCGGAGGTGATGGCTTTATCTCTCGAGCTGAAAGCAACACGCACTGAACTATTTATCCAAGGCTTCTGGTTTGGGTAGACCTGGACCAATTCTTGGGGAACAATATCTTCAATGCACTTCCGAATGAAGCTTGTGACCACCTCCGTGCATTCAGGGATGTTCTCAGCTTGAAATTCCTCCCAAGTGAAGCTATCAAAGCAGTTTTGTAACATAGAGTCTGATTGGTTGGACCAGAAGTGGATAGTTTTCACTCTGGCCGCTTCCTGCTTCAATTTCTGCCTGTAGGCAGGTAGGAACAAGATGGGGGAATTGTCAGACTTTCCAAACGGAGGCCAGAGAAGTGCTTTGTTGGTGTTGTGGAAGGGAGAGTAGCAGTGGTCAAGTATGCTTCTTCCCTGTGTGCTCAGCTCTATGTGTTGGCAGGACATTGGGTAAGTGGTCAAGTATGCTTCCTCTCTGTGTGCTCAGCTCATTGGCAGAAAGTTGGGCAAGCTCTGGTTAGCGACGCTTGGTTAAAGCCTCCAGCGATGATGAAAGCAGCCTCTGGGTATGTGGTTTCATGGATATTGATAGTTTCGTACAGTTTATTGAGAGCCAGGTTGGTATCGGCCTGTGGTGGGATGTACACAGCTGTAATAATAACAGATTTAATAATAGCGATTTCTCTAGGCAGCCAGAAATGTCAACATAGTAGCATAAAGTACTCCAGATCCAGGGAACAAAACGATTTGAGGGGGTGCGCACTACCTGAGTTGCACCAGCCATTGTTCACCATGAAACATACTTCTCCCACTCCCCTTTACTTTTCCCAGAGAGATCTTTAGACCTGTCTGCTCAGAATACAGAGAACCTGATGGGTTCGATGGCTTGATCCGGTATTTCCTCCAAGAACCAGATTTCAGTAAAGCACAAGCTTTGTTTCCAGTTGGTAGGATATTCTGGCTCTCAGATCACACAACTTGTTGTGCAGGGACTGTACATTGGCCAGGAGTACGCTAGGGAACGGTAGCCAATTTGCATCCCATCTTAACCTAACCAAGAGGCCGGCTCTTCTTCCTCACCTCTGGCAACGCTTCCTTGGTAATGCTGGTGTGGTGAATGAACCTTCTGTGGTTTGTGCGAGCAGGGAGTCCCAGTGGTAGAAAGGTGGCACGTTATGATTGAATGCCGTCTTACTGATGTTCAAAAGAGTCAATCGATCATACCTGATGTGACTTTCAGCTTCTTATAAGAGAAGTGCAGAAAGAAGAAGATAGGTAAGCAGAAAATTGTGTAAGAACATAAGAAATAGGAACAGGAGTAGGCCATCCGGCCCATCGAGCCTGCTCGGCCATCGTGGCTGATCTGTCCGTAAACTCAGCTCCATCTACCTGCCTTTACCCCATAACCCCTAATTCCCTTACTATGTCTAAACCTATCTAACTGTTTCTTAAATATATTCAGTGAGGAAGCCTCAACTGCTTCCCTGGGCAGAGAATTCCACAGATTCACCACTCTCTGGGAAAAACAGTTTCTCCTCATTTCCGTCCTAAATCTTCTCCCCTGAATCTTGAGGCAACGTCCCCTAGTTCTAGTCTCACCTACCAATGGAAACAACTTTTCTACTTCTATCTTATCTATCCCTTTCAAAATTTTGTATGTTTCTACAAGATCCCCTCTCATTCTTCTGAATTCCAGAGAGTATAGTCCCAGGCGACTCAATCTCTCCTCATGGGTTAACCCCTTCATCACTGGAATCAACCTGGTGAATTTCCTCTGCACTGCCTCCAAAGCCAGTATATCCTTCCTCGAGTATGGAGACCAGAACTGCACACAGTACTCCAGGTTGCGGCCTCACCAGTACCCTGTATAGTTGCAGCATGACCTCCCTGCTCTTGAATTCAATCCCTCTAGCAATGAAGGCCAACATTCTGTTTGCCTTCTTAATAACCTGTCATACCTGCAAGCCAACTTTTTGCGATTCATGAACAAGCACTCCCAAGTCCCTCTGCACAACAGCATGCTGCAATCTTTCATCATTTAAATCCCGTCATCGTCGTCGTGGTTATCCCTCAAGGTCGAGGATGATGGCCTTCATTCGGAAGAAGTGGCCCACAGAACGAAGACGCCTGTGCGTGTATTTGTTTAACGTGTACTTGATGTTGCACTCCACGAAGCACACGATACTTCACAAATCAACCAACTGATTTCAATGGCATGGAAACCACGGCAATTTAGATAATCTGTTCTTCTATTATTCCTTCCACAGTGGATGATCTCGCATTTACCAATGTTGTATTCCATCTGCCAGACCTTGGCCCACTCACTTAACCTATCTATATCCCTCTGCAGACTCTCCACATCCTCTGTACAATTTGTTTCTCCACTCAAGTTTAGTGTCATCAGCAAATTTTGCTACACTACACTCAGTCCCCTCTTCCAAATCATCAATGTAAATGGTAAACATCTGCGGGCCCAGCACTGACCCCTGTGACACCCCACTCACCACCGACTGCCAACTGGAGAAACACCCATTTATACCAACTCTCGGCCTTCTATTGGTTAACCAATCCACTATCCATGCCAATACCCTTCATTCAACTCCATGCATCCATATCTTATTTATAAGTCTCTTGTGCGGCACCTTATCAAACGCCTTCTGGAAATCCAAGTATACGATATCCACCTGTTCCCCTCTATCCACTGCACTCATTATGTCCTCAAAGAACTCCAGTAAGTTTGTCAGACAGGACCTGCCCTTTCTGAATGCATGCCGCGCCTGTCCGATGGAACCACTCCTTTCTAAATGTTTTGCTATTTCTTCCTTTATGACAGCTTCAAGCACTTCCCCCGTCTACAGATGTTAAGCTAACTGGCCTATAGTTGCCTGTCTTTTGCCTACATCCATTTTAAAAATGTGGCGTGACATTTGCTCTCTTCCAATCTACCCAGACCTGCCCAGAGTCTAGAGATTACCAACGCATCTACTATAACCTCCGCCAATTCCTTCAGCACCCTGGGATGCATCCCATCATAACCAGTGGACTTATCTACCTTCAGGCCCTCTAGTTTGCTCATCACTATCTCTTTTGTGACAGTGATTTTATCGAGGTCCTCACCTCCCATTTTGTCCATAACATCCTTCTTTGGCATATTAGACGTGTCCTCCACAGTGAAGACCGACACAAAATAGTCGTTCAATGCCTCAGCCATTTCCTTATCGCCCAGTATCAATTTCCCCTTCTTGTCTTCCAAGGGACCTTCATTGACTTTAGCCACCTTCTTCCACTTTATATATTTATAAAAACTTTTGCTATCTGTTTTTATATTTTGTGTTGATTTACTTTCATACTCTATCTTCCCTTTCCTTATTTCTTGTTTAGTTGTTCTCTGTTGGTTTTTAAGTTTTCCCAATCCTCCAGTCTCCCACTACTCTTTGCGACTTTGCACACGAGCTTTTAATTTGATACAGTGCCAATTTGGTGTTTGCTACATTGCTGTCATAGACGGCACCTTCTTGACATGAGGAGTTCCTGGCCTTGCCTCCATTTGCTCCTTTGGTAGCATTTTTATTTGTGACTTAGATGATGGAGAAGAGGAATAGCAGGGAGAAAATTTTTGACAAGAAATCTGAAAGAGGATACGAAAGGTGTAGCCACAAAGTCAGAAGTTCTTAGGAAAGGTTAATCTGGAAGATCAACTATCTCTACCTCCACAGATGCTATATAATTTGCATTGTGTTTCCATCATTTCTGTTTTAATTGAGGAATCAGAGCTTGTTTATGAGGAAAATTGATGTTTAGGAATTCTAATCATTAATCTAGAAGATATGAAGTAACAATGTTGGATTGATATACTTGCGCCAATATTTCAGATTTAATTACTGTATCTTTTAAGTGACAGAAGCATATAATAGAAGAAAAATGGTCAAATCTCCAAGAAGGGGGAATGGTGCGGAGTGAGTAATTCATTTGTTTAAATGTAATTAATCAGAGCATCAGAAGAAGGAAGGTGGAAGTTAAACCTGTTCAAGGCAGTAAAGCATTCTTTCTTTAACCAAGCTGACCAGACCAAGGTCTGTGATCTGAAAACGAGAAAACTGTAAAATTCATAAGACAAGGCTCGATGATGGAAGAGATGTTTACAATTCAGGATAATAAATAGCCTCTACATTAGTACATGTTTGATTACTAGAAGCAAGGTGATGGACTGCACTAACAAGACAAGCATTTGACTTGCTTAAATAATGACAAATTATGATGATAGTGTGAGAGAAAATATAACAGATAAATTTGTTAAGATATTTTAAAGATTGTTTAGAGATCAAAGTTAGAAGGCTCAAGGGGCTAAGGATGTTTTTAATTCATTGATTGAATTTTGTATGGATCAAAAATTAAAGTGCAATGCAAATGTATTATCGAAATACATTTATGTCACCATATACAAACCTGAGATTTGTTTTCTTGCGGGCATACTCAGTAAATACAAAAACCTCCAAGTTTATGCTCGCTCCTTGCTGCTGCCATTAGGAAGAAGGTACAGGAGCCTCATGACTCTCACGACCAGGTTCAGGAACAGTTATTACCCCTCAACCATCGGGTTCTTGAACCAGAGGAGTAACTTCATTCAACTTCACTGTCACTGAACTGATCCCACAACCTATTGACTCACTTTCAATGACTCTTCATCTCATGCTCTTGATGATACTTACTATTATTATTATTATTATCTCTTTTTGTATTTGCACAGTTTGTTGCATTTTGCATATTGGTTAGTTGTCCATCCTGCTGGGTACCATCTTTCATTGATTCTAACATAGTTCTTGGATTTACTGAGTATGCCGTGTAAGTAATTTGGAAACGCAAATAGTAATTGTGAAATTTGCAACATCATGGATAAAAGATAACTTCTAACTGAGAAAGATTAGACCAGAATTTAGAGTGATGGCAGGTGATGGAATGCACAGTAATACAAGAGGAAGAGGAACAAATAGGTTAGCTACAATTTTGGAGGTCATGGAGGTTATGTTAAAGGATGTATCTTCTGGTTGTATATTTTGTTAAATAGAGCAGGAAAAAAGAAAGAGAGCAAGGGTAAAATTCATTATTGTGACAGAGAATTAATTAATTTGGGCTCCGCATAGTTTGATGTCCATTTATGATATAGAAACTGGACATTTCAGCCAATTGAGTCTATGCCAGCTCACAGAGCAATCCCGTTCCCCCCACCAGTGATAGTGGCATCTATTAGAAGATTCAGTTTGTCTCTGTGCCATTGTTCCAGATTTTGCTGGATCTTGCTGGCAGCTTCAAGCAGAACTGTTGAAATTTCCAAGGCAAGCACGTGCAGGTTTCAGTACTCTGACATGGATGTGGGAAGTCCCAACATTCTGGTTGTCTCCTGCTAGCAGTGAGAATCCTTATCACTTGGGCTTCTTTTTCATCCTCCACAAGGTGAGTTTCCTCAAGTTCTTTCATTCTGCTGCTAAGAATTAAGGGAAAGATGAGGTAGAATGCTTCCAGTTTGTCAGATTTATTTTTACTTTGTATTAAATTACTTGTATGTAATTTAAATTTAAGAGTGCATTTAGTTTAATATATTAAAAATATTTCAATGAAAAATTGAGTTAGTTTTTATTAGTTTTAAAATATTCCTGATCCATGTAAAAGAAAAGGTTAGATAGGCTGGGAGATTTTATTCTCTCTCTTCCCCCCCCCCCCACCCCAGTGGAGTTTAGTCAGCTGAGGGTTTAAAGAGTGTGAAGGTGGATAGTTAAAATTTTGCCCCAGGGTAGTGGAGTCTAAAACTAGAAGACATTGATTTAAGATGGGAGGGGAAAAATTTAAAAAGGACATGAGGGAAAATTTTCTTTAAAGGGTGTGTTAGTATATGGAACAAACTGCCAAAGGAAGCTGAAGAAATGGGCACAATTACAATGTTTAAAATACTTTTTAATAGTACATGGATGGGGAAGGGAGGAGAGATAAAAGCCAAGTGCAGCCAAATGAGACTTGCTTAGATAGACATTGTGATCAGATGAACTGGGCCAAAGGGCCTGATTCTGTGTGTGCAAAAGTCTTAGGCTCATTTAAAAATAATTCTGTAAAGTGAAGATGACTTCAAAAATAATAAGATAAATATTTCTAAGCATCAGGAAATTTATATGAAGAGCAATAAACAATAAAAACTAAATCATATCAATATTTGGCGTGACCACCCTTGGCCTTTCAAACTGCTTCAATTCTCTTAAGTACACTGTTGTGCAATTTTATAAGAAAATCAGCTGGTAGTTTCTGCAAGCATCTTGGAGAACAAGCCACAGTTCTTCTCCAGACATTGGCTGCCTTGCTTGCTTCTGTCTCTCCAGGTAATCCCAGACAGCCTTGATGATGTTGAGATCAGGGCTCTGTGCAGCCACACCATCTATTGCAGAGCTCCTTGTTCTTTTCACTGAAGATGGTTCATAAAAATAGTTCTTTGTGATCTTGGCTGTGTGCTTGGGGTCATTGTCCTGCTGCACAATGAAGTTGGGACTGATCAGACACCGACCTGGTAGTACTGCATGATGGATGAGAATCTGCTTGTACATCTCAGAACTGAGGATTCCATTAATTCAGAGCAGATCACCAACTCCATTTGCAGAAATGTAGCTTCAATTCTGCAGGGAGCCTCCACACCCTGCTTCACTGTTGGGTGTATACACTTATTCATGTGGTCTTCTACAGACAAACTGCCTGCTGTTTGAGCCAAAATTTTCAAATTTTGTCTTGTCAGTCCAGAGCATTTTCTGCCATGGTTCAGGATCCCAGTCTTTGTGTTTTAGGTGAGTCTCTTGGCTTTGTTTCCACTTCAGAGAAATGGCTTTTTGGCAACATCTCTTCCGTGAAGGCTATTTCGGGCAAAACTTCTCCAAATTGTAGAGGGGTGTATTGGGTTCCAGTGATTTCTGTGAGTTCAGAGCTGATAGTAGTGCTGGACTTTGTTTGATTTAGAAAGGAAGTCAGATTTATCTCTCAACTGCTGCACTCAATTTCTGTAGCTGAACACTTTTTCTGGTTCTCAACCTTGTCTTTTTCTTAGTGCTTCTTCAGCACATCTTGAAACTCCTATCTGCTGCGAAATTTCTGCTTGGGAGACACTTTGTTTATGCAGGATGACCGCCTTGTGTCTTGTTGCTATGCTCATACTTGCCACAATGTAAGAATTGATGACTTGAAGACTAAACTGTCACATCCTCACTTTCTCCCAGTTTGCTTCCTTCTATATGTCTTTCTGTTTCAGTTAATCATTTTAGTTCATTCAATCATTATGTCATTGATCATTAGTAACCTGTTTGTTATCTTTGTTTAATCATGCACTGTGCTATATGCCTACAAAGTAATCAAGTTTTTATTTGAAAAGTGGTCTATAAATAATATGTTACTGTTTTTTTAACAAAATGCAAACACTTGTTTTGGAAAATGAATGTTTAGAAATCTAAAATTTGCTCTTTTCTACCTTCACCCTCATACAGAAGGTAAAAGATAAACGTCTAAAACAAACATTATACAACAAAACCTTGGGTGCCTAACTCAGACCTTTGCACAGTACTGTAGCTTTATGACTAAATTGGCAACCATTTTAGGACATCTAATAATGGAGTAGAGCCCACTGGAAGTTGTAAATTGCTAGAGTAGCAATATTCTGTCTAAGTCAGGAAAATTTACCTGATTTATTTTGGGAGAGAGAAATTTTGCCTGGTCATTCTTGACAGACTATTCAATCAAAAGAAGTTGAAGGCAGTTAAGTAGAGTCTTGTGCCTTAAAACGTGAACTGGCATTACTTTCACCTTGGGAAGCTTGTTTTCCTGCGAAGCATCTACAGTGTTTTCTGACTTGAGGCAATTTTCCATCATAAGGCAGCTGAGAACATGGGTGATTTACTGCATTGAATATAAGGAATTGCACCTTTCTCTTCCTCCAAAGCCGTCACATGGAAACTCGGTAGGAAATGTGCATACTCAAGAGAAAGACGCTATATGGTACAGGAACCACAAATAATCATAACAAAAATCTCAACTTGGGCCCTGAGGCAGTCACATGACAGCACCTGAAGTGTGAGCTTCACTTGTTCCACTTGCAGAGCTCACAGCTTGCGAGTTAGGGGTGAGATTCTCATATTAATAAGGAAAGCCACACAGATCAGATATCAAATACCACTATTGCTGTTGTTTCCTTGGGGGTTGTTTAGTGGGGCCAAGAGCATAAACAAACCAAAAATGAAACATTTTGTCAAACTACAAATGCCTTGTTCCAGGGCTCATGTGCAAGCTGGAAGTAGCATCCACTTTATTATTATAGTTGTTGCGTAGGTGAATTGATTAAAAATTAATTAGTGTGCATGAACTATGTATCAGAGGAATGCTTACTCCAGAAATGGGAATTGTTTGGAACCTAGATTATTTGTACAGTTTGCCACATATTCATTATTATTCATCATCCAAACTCAAGTACCTATTTCTCTTGTAATGACATTTTTTATTAAGGCATATTTGAATTTTAGTTTCTCAGAGCAATACTCATTCTGTTCGTCTATTATGCTTTTGAACCAGCTGATGATTCCTCCATCCCTGCACTTTCTGGTGAATGGCATTAACCCCAAGGTATAACTTGAAGTTCAGTTGAGTATTTGAAGACCAAAAGTCCAAATCAATGACTGCCGGGATTTATTATTGAGCTGTATACAGTCTGCATAGGCTGTAGCCAAAGAAGCTATAGTCATTCAGATATTGCTTTTATTAAAAATTCAGGTTTTTCAGTGTAGTGTGAAGACATTTTTTTAAGAAATAAGTATACAATCTGGTATACAGTGCTTATAAAAAGTATCCATTCCCCCCCTCCAGAAATTTTAATGTTTTATTGTTTTACAACATTGAATCAGAGTGGATTTAATTTGGCTTTTTTGACATACTGATCAACAGAAAAAGACTCTTTCGTGTCAAAGTGAAAACAGATCTCTATAAAGTGATCTAAATTAATTACAATTATAGAACGCAAAAGAATTGATTGCAGAAGTATTCACCCCTTTTAATATGACACACCAATTATCAATGGTGCAACCATTTGGTTTTAGAAATCACATAATTCGTTAAATGGAGACCATCGAATGCAGTCAGGATGTTTCAATTGAATGTGCTAAAAATACATCTGCATCTGGAAGTCCAGCTGCTGGTGAGTCAGTATCCTGGGAAAAACTACACTATGAAGACAAAAGGACACCCCAAGCAACTCTGCAAAGAGGATATTGAAAAGCACAAGTCAGGAGATGGATACAACAAAATTTCCAAGTCACTGAATATCTCTTGGAGTACAGTTAGGCCAATCCTCAAGAAATGAAAAGAATATGGCACAGTTGTAGATCTGTCTAGAGCAAGCCATCCCCAAAAACTGAGTGACCCTGCAAGAAGGGGGGACTAGTGAGGGTGGCCACCAAAAGACCTATGACAATTCTGGAAGAGTTAGAAGCTTCAGTGACTGAGATGGGAGAGACTGCACATACAACAACTGTTGCCGGGGTGTTTCACCAGTCACAGCTTTATGATAGAGTGCCAAAGAGAAAGCCACTGTTGAAAAAAACTCACATGAAATCTCAGCTAGAGTTTGCCTGAAAGCATGTGGGAGACTTTAAAGTCAGCTAGAATAAGGTTCTATGGTCTGATGAAACCAAAATTGTGCTTTTTGTCCATCAGACTAAACGCTATGTTTGGTGTAAGCCAAACACCAGACATCATCTCTAGCATGAAACATGGAGGAGGCTGCATCATGTTGTAGGGGCGCTTACAACAGGCCATGGAAGTCTTGTGAAGGTAGAAGGTAAAATGAATGCAGCAAAGTACTGAGAAATCCAGGAGGAAAACCTGATGCAGTCTGCAAGAGAACTGTGACTTGGAAGAAGATTTGTTTTCCAGCAAGACAATGACCCCAAGCAAGAAGTCAAAGCTACACAGGA
Source organism: Mobula hypostoma (assembly GCF_963921235.1). NCBI lineage: Eukaryota > Metazoa > Chordata > Chondrichthyes > Myliobatiformes > Myliobatidae > Mobula > Mobula hypostoma. The sequence continues at coordinate 66,492,357 of NC_086102.1, read as the reverse complement.
ATGGCTTAAAAACAACAAAGTTAATAACCATATAACAATTACAGCACGGAAACAGGCCATTTCGGCCCTTCTAGTCTGTGCCGAATTCTTACTCTCACCTAGTCCCACTGACCTGCACTCGGTCCATAACCCTCCATTCCTTTCCTGTCCATATAGCTATCTAATGTAACTTTAAATGACAATATCGAACCTGCCTCAACCACTTCTGCTGGAAGCTCGTTCCACACAACTACCACTCTCTGAGTAAAGAAGTTCCCCCTCATGTTACCCCTAAACTTTTGTCCTTTAACTCTCAACTCATGTCCTCTTGTTTGAATCTCCCCCACTCTCAATGGAAAAAACCTATCCACGTCAACTCTATCTATCCCCCTCATAATTTTAAATACCTCTATCAAGTCCCCCCTCAACCTTCTACGCTCCAAAGAATAAAGACCCAACTTGTTCAACCTTCCTCTGTAACTTAGGAGATGAAACCCAGGTAACATTCTAGTAAGTCATCTCTGTACTCTCTCAATTTTGTTAACATCTTTCCTATAATTCGGTGACCAGAACTGTACACAATACTCCAAATTTGGCCTTACCAGTGCCTTGTACAATTTCAACATTACATCCCAACCCCTATACTCAATGCTCTTATTTACAAAGGCCAACATACCAAAAGCTTTCTTCACCACCCTATCCACATAAGATTCCACCTCAGGGAACTATGCACCATTATTCCTAGATCCCTCTGTTTTACTGCATTCTTCAATGCCCTACCATTTACTATGTATGTCCTATTTTGATAAGTCCTACCAAATTGTAGCACCTCACATTTATCAGCATTAAACTCCATCTGCCATCTTTCAGCCCACTCTTGTAAGTGGTCTAAATCTCTCTGCAAGCTTTGAAAACCTACTTCATTATCCACAACTCCACCTATCTTAGTATCATCTGCATCCTTACTTATCCAATTTACCACCCCATCATCCAGATCATTAATATATATAACAAACAACATTGGACCCAGTACAGATCCCTGAGGCACACCACTAGACACTGGCCTCCAACCTGACAAACAGTTATCCACCACTACTCTCTGGTGTCTCCCATCCAGCCACTGCTGAATCTATTTTACTACTTCAATATTAATACCTGACAATTGAACCTTCCTAACTAACCTTCCGTGTGGAACCTTGTCAAAGGCCTTACTGAAGTCCATTGAGACAACATCCACTGCTTTACCCTCATTAATGTCCTGGAGTGGCCAAGTAAGAGTCCAGACCTCAATCCAATTGAGAATTTGTGGCTGGACTTGAAAAGGGCTGGTTACTCACGATTCCCATGCAACCTGACAGAGCTTGAATGGTTTTGTAAATTGCAGTGTCCAGATGTGCAAAGCTGATAGAGACCTATCCACACAGACACAAGGCTGCAATTGCTGCCAAAGGTGCACCTACTAAATACTGACTTGAAGGGGTGAATACTGACACAACCAATTATTTTGTGTTTTATTATTGTAATTAATTTGGATCCGTTTGTAGGGGTTTGTTTTCACTTTGACAGGAAAGAGCCATTTTCTGTTGAACAGTGTCAAAAAAGCCAAATTAAATCCACTGTGATTCAATGTTGTAAAACAATAAAAGATGAAAACTTCCAAGGGGGGGGGACTGTGTTCCTTGGAGTTTAGAAGAATGAGAGGAGACCTCATAGAAACATTTTGAATGTTGAAAGGCACAGATAGAGTGGATGTGGCAAAGTTGTTTCCCATGATGGGGGAGTCTAGTACGAGAGGGCATGCCTTAAGAATTGAAGGCACTGTAATTTTAATACAGCATTGGACCAGCCATGTCCTGATGAAGGGTCTCAGCTCGAAGCGTTGACTGTACTCTTTTCCATGGATGCTGCCTGGCCTGCTGAGTTCCTCCAGCATTTTGTGTGTGTTGGGGTTTAGTTGTTGGCTGTTAAAGCAGTCAAGTATTTTTATCCTTCTGAATAGCCTTGACATTTGATAGATCAGGTAACTAATTGATAAATTTTAAAATAAGAGGATTTAAAACAAAATTAACATGAAATAAACAAAATAGGGAAATACAGTTAAACTTAACTTGATTTTATTGTTCTTTATCAGTCATTTAAAAAATTTGAACTATTTATATATTTGTGTTCATACTGCTTTTGTATCGCAATCTTGTCAGTTCTATTCCATAAGACCATAAGACAAAGGAGCAGAAGTCGGCCATTCGGCCCATCGAGTCTGCTCCGCCATTTTATCATGAACTGATCCATTCTCCCATTTAGTCCCACTCCCTCGCCTTCTTACCATAACCTTTGATACCCTGGCTACCCAGATACCCATCAATCTCTGCCTTAAATACACCCAATGACTTGGCCTCCTCTGCCGCCTGTGGCAACAAATTCCATAGATTCACCACCCTCTGACTAAAAAAATTTCTTCGCATCTCTGTTCTGAGTGGGCGCCCTTCAATCCTTAAGTCATGCCCTCTCGTACTAGACTCCCCCATCATGGGAAACAACTTTGCCACATCCACTCTGTCCATGCCTTTCAACATTCGAAATGTTTCTATGAGGTTTCCCCTCATTCTTCTGAACTCCAAGGAATACAGTCCCAGAGCGGACAAATGTTCCTCATATGTTAACCCTCTCATTCCCGGAATCATTCTAGTGAATCTTCTCTGTACCCTCTCCAATGTCAGCACATCCTTTCTTAAATAAGTAAACCAAAACTGCCCACAGTACTCCAAGTGGGGTCTCACCAGTGCCGTATAGAGCCTTAACATCACATCCCTGCTCCTATACTCTATTCCTCTAGAAATGAATGCCAACATTGCATTCGCCCTCTTCACCACCGACTCAACCTGGAGGTTAACCTTAAGGGTATCCTGTACGAGGACTCCCAAGTCCGGTTGCATCTCAGAACTTTGAATTCTCTCCCCATTTAAATAATAGTCTACTTGTTTATTTCTTCTGCCAAAGTGCATAACCATACACTTTCCAACATTGTATTTCATTTGCCACTTCTTACCCATTCTTCCAATCTATCCAAATCTCTCTGCAGACTCTCTGTTTCCTCAGCACTACCGGCCCCTCCACCTATCTTCGTATCATCAGCAAACTTAGCCACAAATCCATCTATTCCATAATCCAAATCGTTGATGTACAAAGTAAAAAGAAGCGGCCCCAACACGGACCCCTGTGGAACACCACTGGTAACCGGCAGCTAACCAGAATAGGATCCCTTTATTCCCACTCTCTGTTTCCTGCCAATCAGCCAACGCTCTATCCACGTATGTAGCTTTCCTGTAATTCCATGGGCTCTTATCTTGTTAAGTAGCCTCACGTTTGGCACCTTGTCAAAGGCCTTCTGAAAATCCAAATATACAACATCCATTGCATCTCCCTTGTCTAGCCTACTTGTAATTTCCTCAAAAAATTGTAATAGGTTTGTCAGGCAGGATTTTCCTTTAAGGAATCCATGCTGAGTTCTGCCTATCTTGTCATATGCCTCCAGGTACTCCGTAACCTCATCCTTGACAATTGACTCCAACAACTTCCCAACCACCGATGTCAAGCTAACAGGTCTATAATTTCCCTTTTGCTTCCTTGCCCCCTTCTTAAATAGCGGAGTGACATTTGCAATCTTCCAGTCCTCCGGAACCATGCCAGATTCTACCGACTTTTGAAAGATCATAGCTAATGCCTCCGCAATCTCCACAGCTACTTCCTTCAGAACACGAGGGTGCATTCCATCTGGTCCAGGAGATTCATCTACCTTTAGACTATTCAGCTTCCTGAGTACTTTCTCTGTCGTAATTGTCACTGCGCACACTTCTCTTCCCTGCCACCCTTGAGTGTCCGGTATACTGCTGATGTCTTCCTCAGTGAAGACTGATGCAAAATACTCGTTCAGTTCCTCCGTCATCTCCTTATCTCCCATTACAATTTTTCCAGCATCATTGTCTATCTGTCCTATATCTACTCTCACCTGTCTTTTACTCTTCATATACTTGAAAAAGCTTTTAGTATCCTCTTTGATATTATTTACTAGCTTCCTTTCATAGTTCATCTTTTCCCTCTTAATGACCTTCTTAGTTTCCTTTTGTAAGCTTTTAAAAACTTCCCAATCCTCTGTCTTCCCACTAATTTTTGCTTCCTTGTATGCCCTCTCCTTTGCTTTAACTTCGGCTTTGACTTCTCTTGTCAGCCACGGTTGCTCCCTTTTTCCATTTGAAAATTTCTTCTTTTTTGGAATATACCTGGCTTGCACCTTCCTCACTTCTCGCATAAACTCCAGCCACTGCTGCTCTGCCGCCCTTCCCACCAGTGTCCCTTTCCGGTCAGCTTTAGCCAGTTCCTCTCTCATGCCACTATAATTTCCTTTACTCCACTGAAATACTGATACATCAGATTTCGGCACCTCTTTTTTCAAGTTTCACAGTGAACTCAATCATGTTATGATCACTGCCTCCTAAGGGTTCCTTCACCTCAATCTCTCTAATCACTTCCAGTTCATTACACAATACCCAATCCAGTACAGCTGATCCCCTAGTGGGCTCAACAACAAGCTGTTCTAAAAAGCCATCTCGCAGACATTCTACAATTTCTCTCTCTTGAGATCCAGTGCTGACCTGATTTTCCCAATCCACTCGCATGTTAAAATTCCCCACAATTATCATAACACTGCCCTTCTGACAAGCCTTTTCTATTTCCTGTTGTAATTTGTAGTCCACATCACTGCAGCTGTTTGGAGGCCTATACATAACTGTCATCAGGGTCCTTTTACCCCTGCGATTTCTTAGCTCAACCCATAAAGATTCTGCACCTTCCGATCCTGTATCACCTCTTTTTAATGATTTAATATAATTTCTTACCAATAAAGCCATGCCTCCCCCTCTGCCTCCCTTCCTATCTTTCCGATACACCGTGTATCCTTGGACGTTCAGCTCCCAGAGACGTGCATCCTTTAACCACGTCTCAGTAATGGCCACAATATCATACCTGCCAATCTGTAGCTGTATGACAAGATCATCCACCTTATTCTTTATGCTGCGTGCATTTAAGTATAACACCTTAAGACCAGTATTTGGTAATTTTCGCTTTGATTTCACTGCGACTTTATTGCACTGCAACTCATCCCAATGGCTACAAATTTGCCTCATCCCCTGCCTGTCTTTCCTGACATCTTTAGTGCTCACTATCTTAGATTTATTTCTGTTTTCCCCTTCCTCTGCTCTATTATTCCGGTTCCCATCCCCCTGCCAAATTAGTTTAAACCCTCCCTAACAGCTCTATTAAACCTTCCGGCCAGGATATTGGTCCCTTTCGGGTTCAGCTGTAACCTGTCCTTTTTGAACAGGTCATACTTCCCCCAGAAGAGATTCCAATGATCCAAGAATCTGAAGCCCTGCACCCTGCACCTGCCCTTGCAAATTATTTTTCCTTTTGTGCCTGTTTTTCACTTGAGTAAGCCCTGATTGACATAGTCATATCTGCCTTGACTTTCACCTAATAACTGCAGTCTGTATTAAAGAAAAGTTTTCCCAGAGAGCAGTCAGAGCTTCTAAAACATGAACAGGGTGATGAGAATGGGTTCTGAGGCTCTGTTTCATGCTGGAGCCTGTTTAGTGGAACACTGTCAATATTAGCTTCAGGAGTCTTGCTTGCAACATGACTACTCTAATTGTGCAGTCTCTTAAATCTCAGTTCTTGTTGCAAATGTACTAACTTTTATTTTCATTTTTCAAGCGCTCTGAACAAAATTTGATGCTCTAAGCAGTGAAAAGTCTGCAGAAAACAATAAAGTTAATGCAATGAGGCCTGAGTATCATTTTTCTTTGTGCTGCTTGCCCACCAAGGGATTTTCAGTAAGTTAAGGGTTAGCTAAGTGAGTGCAGAGGTTGTTCAGTGAGGTCTGATGTATGAGCATTGAATGGTCAACATCAAGTGACTGTAAACAAAACAATCTGTAGTCAGGTTAGTCATAGTCATACTTTATTAATCCCGGGGGAAATTGGTTTTCGTTACGGTTGCACCATAAGTAATAAATAGTAATAGAACCATAAATAGTTAAATAGTAATATGTAAATTATGCCACTAAATTATGAAATAAGTCCAGGACCAGCCTATTGGCTCAGGGTGTCTGACCCTCCAAGGGAGGAGTTGTAAAGTTTGATGGCCACAGGCAGGAATGACTTCCTATGATGCTCTGTGCTGCATCTCGGTGGAATGAGTCTCTGGCTGAATGTACTCCTGTGCCCAACCAGTACATTATGTAGTGGATGGGAGACATTGACCAAGATGGCATGCAACCTAGACAGCATCCTCTTTTCAGACACCACCGTGAGAGAGTCCAGTTCCATCCCCACAACATCACTGGCTTCACGAATGAGTTTGTTGATTCTGTTGGTGTCTGCTACCCTCAGCCTGCTGTCCCAGTGCACAACAGCAAACATGATAGCACTGACCACCACAGGCTCGTAGAACATCCTCAGCACCGTCCGGCAGATGTTAAAGGACCTCAGTCTCCTCAGGAAATAGAGATGGCTCTGTCCCTTCTTGTAGACAGCCTCAGTGTTCTTTGACCAGTTCAGTTTATTGTCAGTTCGTATCCCCAGGTATTTGTAATCCTCCACCATGTCCTCTCTCACCCCCTGGATGGAAACAGGGATCACTGGTACCTTAGCTCTCCTCAGGTCTACCACCAGCTCCTTAGTCTTTTTCACATTACGCTGCAGATAATTCTGCTCACACCTTGTGACAAAGTTTCGTATCGTAGCCCTGTACTCAGCCTCATCTCCCTTGCTGATGCATCCAACTATGGCAGAGTCATCCGAAAGCTTCTGAAGATGACAAGACTCTGTGCAGTAGTTGAAGTCCGAGGTGTAAATGGTGAAGAGAAAGGGAGACAAGACCATCCCCTGTGGAGCCCCAGTGCTGCTGATCACTCTGTCGGACACACGGTGTTGTAAGCACACGTACTATGGTCTGCCAGTCGGGTGATCAAGAATCCATGATACCAGGGAAGCATCCACTTGCATCGCTGTCAGCTTCTCCCCCAGCAGAGCAGGGCGGATGGTGTTGAATTGACTGGAGAAGTCAAAAAACATGACCCTCACAGTGCTCGCTGGCTTGTCCAGGTGGGCATAGACACGGTTCAGCAGGTAGACAATGGCATCCTCAACTCCTAGTCGGAACATTATCCGAGTTATATTTTGACGGAAAATGAAGCAACGACATGACACCAGGAAGGTTTCAGTTCAGTGTATAATCTGTGCCCAGTTAACTAAATTGACGAAAGATTTGAGTGAGAGGTCGGAGTGCCACAGGAGCAAAAGCACAGGCAGGGCACTTCACTGGCACTGTCATGTCATCTTAATGCTGCAAAGCATCTTTGTTAAAGGTGTCAGTCTCCTGGTTGTTAGTACTTAAGGGATGCCACAATATTATTAAATTATGAATAATATTTATTTTGCTGAATGCAGAGAATGTCATACATAAGAACATCATGTTTGGAAGATTATAACCACTTGAGCATGTTTTCATTAATGTCATTTATGGTTTAGAAGGAATCTAAATCGGGAAGGGAAATCAGGTAGTGTCAAGCAGGGTGCTTGTCTGTTACCTGTTTCTCACAGAAATATAAGCTGTGAGTAGAAGCAGGTTGCACATGGTTTAAGTCGGTTAACTGGAATCTTAAAGCCTGGACTATTATTCTATAGACAAGCTCTCAATTCCCAAAGCAGCGGTTGAGAAATTTAAATTCTGCCAATTAAGTAAGTATTGAATCAGCATTAGTAACACTAATGGTGACAATAAAACTTTTGAATTGTTGTAAAAACCTATTTGATTTGATTATGTTATTTTCGGAAGGGAAGTGTCTGTCCTTGCCTGTTTGTCTAATATGTGACTCCATACCCAGTATCTGACTCTCACCTTCTGTTCAGGGGCAATTATAGATAGATAGTACCTGCTAGCTTACCTAGTAACAACTGCAGCATAAATAGAAAATACTTAAAATCAAACATATTGACAAGGCTTATATACAAATGCATGAAGATTTCTTTTGAATAATCTGCCGTCTGCATAACTTAATGACTAATTTTATTTATCCATCTAAGATAGCTTTCGTGTCTCAACCTTTTAATTTTTTTTGTATTCCACCCACCTAATCCACAGAGTCCCATAGTGCTAGATTGGTGCAATCTGAAATGGACAGTGCCTCTGGGTAAAACACAATGAAATGTAATTGAGACTCCATATGAAGTCTGCAAATTGAAATTTGCAATTTTTGAATTTTCCCCCTCATTTTCTAATTGCATATGCAGATAGTTTGTAGCTAAATTATGCAACTGTTTCCCAACTTCCAAAAAGAAAGAAGCAAGCCTGGGTACCTTTAGGCATGCATAACACATTCTAATGAATTATACCCTGCCTGTGACGTTAGTCATGACGCTGGCCTTAAAACTGCTCACATATGTCTCTTATCATCCCAACTGGGACTCTGGGTATAATGTGCACTCTGGCAGCCCTCTCATTCATAAAGGTGTGTGGTTAATAATGATTTTTGAAAACATTTGCAGCCTATTCCATTTAATTCACTGATCAGGACTGATCAAATTGTGGGCTGGTATTATTTTAATGAAGTGTTAAGTTTAACATCGTTCCTATTTGGGAAACTGATCCTGTCATGCTGGAATATCACAGCTTGTCTCTTTGGAATTACCACTTCAAATTATCCTGCTTGTCCACCCTTCATGCACAGGCAAAATAAAAATGAAAAGCAAGCTGGTGTCCTTAATATGCCATTTATCACCTAGTAAATTAGATTATCTTGAAACATCAATATATAAACCTTTGTTCTTGTTGTTGCTTTCTGCAGTTCATCTGATTAAAATTTTATATTAAAAATCTCATATAAAAATACACAAAGTAGGCAACTCTTAATATGCCAGTCTTTGCTCTGCTGGTTGACTTTGGTTCCTATTTGCTCTGCAGTCTGGTGCAGCTAAATGTTGTTTGATTAACTGGCACTTGAAAATATAAATGAGACTTGAATTTGGAGGGGCCAGGGAAATGAAACTCCGGATGATCACAGAAGATATTACATTTTAATTACTTTATAGCCAGTGTTTCATTTTGTGTCAAGAATCTGTGATTAAACCAGTAGATACTGGTGCAGGAGAAGCAGTTGCAGTGTCCCCATTGGCCATGGTAAGATAAGTGAAGATGAAAGCTGAGTTATTAAATATTAACCATGGTACTTTAATGGCACGACAGGCATTTCACTGTTGAGTGTGCAAGTATAAATTAATGGCCAAAATTATATTTAGTACAGCCTCTGATGCTAGCCATGTCTCCACTCTCAATTTATGCTGCTGCAAGACCCCAATTATCTTGAAGGTGTCCCAAGAAGTGACGAGGCATCAGGCAGTAGAATCTAAGGCCCACAATCTTCCTTCTCAAACCATCTCACTGTCAAAGGCTTTTTTTTGTCATTCTGTCTTTAATGATCAGAGGCACTTAAAAATACTTGAAGAAGATTTAAAATGATTTAAAAGCATATTTACTCTATTATCTGATGTAAATTTAAAGTATAATTATGCAGTTGGAAGCAAGTGAACAAAAAAGTCTTCAAGCAACACACATAAGAGTTGCTGGTGAACACAGCAGGCCAGGCAGCATCTCTAGGAAGAGGTGCAGTTGACGTTTCAGGCCGAGTCCCTTCGTCAGGACTCTTCAGTTAGGTTTAGTCACAAGAGATTCTGCAGATGATGGAAATCTTGAGAAAAGCACACACAATACTGGAGAAATTCAGCAGGTCAGGCAGCAACAATGCAGAGGAATAAACAATCGACATTTTGAGCTGTGACCCATCAACATATTCATCCCTTCATCCAGGTTTACATCATTGCTTCCATCAAACGCTGCTGTTCTATAACTCCAGCATTCTCTGTCTAAGTACAATCCACTCTTTGTTCCACCAATGGTATCCTTAAATTGCTGGGTCCTGTTTTCTGGGACTCTCTTTCCATACATCTGTAGCATCTGTAAAGGGCACCTCTGTAACAAATATCTTAGTCATACTTCTTCAACTCTCTTTTCATTGTTTGTTATAGCTTACTTGGATTTGGTTGTGAAGTGTTTTTAAATGTCAAAGGTTTGAAATACGTTCAGGCTGCTGTGAAAATTTGAACTTGTTGAGCAGGTGATGATTTAAAGGAACAGAGTTATTTTCTGTTGCGACTTCTAACTGAGCTAATTGGTTACAGTCATTGTGCACTGAATGCTTCAAGATGCAGAATGGTGTGTCTGTTATGGAAAAAGTAAAGGAGCATGAAATTGCCACAAAAGTGATAGGACCTGTTCTTATTGTATATTGGCTTTATAAATTCTCAGTTGGAAAGAACGGGAAGGATTTGACAGGCGTGCCTGTTCTGTTGCTTCTTAAATGTGTTAATGAATATTTTTGAGATGGCTATTGAACTGATTTCAATGCAATTCTTTTTGTATGTGTACTCTAAATCCTTTTTCATTCTAATCAGTTTTTAGCCACAGCTAAAAAATGAGATTAAATATTCTTGTTTGGGAGAATTCATTCATTGTTTTTCTGTGAAGGTCAGATCATGATCTAACTGGAGAAATTGCAATCATTATTTTCTTTGCAGACTTCAAACAATTGTTATTGAAATCATTCCAGCAGTCTGTGTCTTCTTGTCTTAATACTTTCCTCAGATTTCACAGTCTGCTACTGCAACTGAGACATCATTAATACAGACCACCGTAATGGAAACCGTAACCATGGTTACAACCAAAGAACAGATTTTGGATAAACCGAAAGAGGAACTTCCTCCAGCCCCTCCTCCCAAGAAGAGGCAGGTACTTGTGGACTCTGAGCTCAGGAAGAGGTGGGTTTAAAAAGTAATATAAAAGTAACAAGTTAACATTATTGCTTGAAATTGGAGAAAGTGTTGAAAAAAAGCCTGTGTCATATGCTGACTTACTGTTATTAATTATAATTCATGCATTAACTTTGAGTTTCCATTGCTAGTCGTTTAATTTATAATAATCAATGAGGACGCATCTACTTTTAGATTTCCTCTGACTTAATTAATATCGAAGTATATATTTTAGAATGGTATCTCAAAGCTCGTATGTTCCATCTTTCATGGCATGGCTGGTAATGTAGACGTCGGCTGCATACTTCAGTTAAGAGGAGCCAGATCCCCACCTACTGTTAAAAAACTATTATTACATTCTATCAACACATGAGAGGAAATTATCAACCAGAAGAACATTGTGGCACCACTAATGGTATTGAGATTAACCCTTGAAATTGCAGTCATAACTCTCAATGGTGATTGAATTACCATATGTAATAAATTTATTTATTTTGTGGTTTTATAGTTATTTCAGATACATCAATTGGATATCACCACACCTGCAGAATTGACGATGGCTATAAGAATAGCAAAGGGGGTCTGTATAGAGATTAGCATATAGCAAAAAGAAACATGTACTGTACTTATAAACATGCTGAGCTAATGGTGGAACCAATTTATCTTATCCAGTGGAGGCTTGATGAAGGTATTAAGTAGGCATTCAGCTATTTTTCTCTAAAGAAGATGCAGTTAATCACACTGAGTAGAGTCTGGATTAGAAATAGTTTTTTATATACTTAAAAAATATAAAGTAAAGGCCAAATAGATTTCCACCACATGTGTCCATTCCCATCCAAGGTTAAAAGGAAAAACAATAATAAAAGTAACAAAAGCCATGACCTCAGTTTTTCTATCTTTCTTCGTTGTTGGAGTGGTGCCAGAAAATTGAAAAATTGCTGAGAAAACTAGGGGGAGAAAAAGGAGAATTATCAACCTTGTAGCTATAGTCAAGCAAGTCAAATTTCAGTTTGGTGGAGGGTTGCAAAATGCAGAACAAATTCTTAGTTGAAGAAGCAGAGGTTAATGAAAAGGACTGGATTAAAAAGGGCAAATCATGACTAATGAACCTCATTGGGTCTTTGACACACTGGTGTAAACTGGACAGATTTCGGTGCATTCTGTCTAATCGGGTTTCAGAGTTCAGACCTGCAGAGCAGACTACATGGAGCAAGGACCTAAAAATACTTGATTTAAATTGAGCAAAACAATTAACCAACTCAAAGTACACTAACTCTGAATTACTGATGAGTATGCAGAGATCTGTTCCATTAGTTAATATATTTTTAGCGCTTGAATATTCTTTGCTTTTATTGCTACATAAGCAATTGTAATATTTACCTTGTATGCAAATCTTAAATGATCATTAGCAAGCAGTTGCATGCTTGGATACCAGTAGCAAGTGGACAATTTGGCAGTGACTATAGAATAGCTTTTTCATTGGCGTTCTACCAAATTGCTTCTTTGTCTGAAGCAGCTGGTCTTATTTTTTTAGTACCTTCAATACTGGGCAGACTTTCTGTGAGTTCAGTTTCCTTTGCAGAAACACAATTCCTTGCTCTGAGACTCAATCAAGCCAACCATGTGGAGTCTCTCTGACTGGAGACCTGTGACTAGTAGTGTGGCGCAGGGATCGGTGCCTGGTCCGTTGTCCTTTGCCATCTATATCAACAATCTGGATTATAGTATAGTAAACGGATCAGCAAATTTGTAGATGACACCAAGATTGGGGATGTCGTGGACAGTGAGGAAGACTATCAACATTTGCAGTTGGATCTGGACCAGCAGGAAAAATAGCAGATGGAACTTAATCCAGACAAGTGTGAGATGTATCACTTTGGGAGGACCAACCGGGGTAGGTCTTACGTGGTGAGCAGTAGGGCTCTAAGGAGTGCGGATCCATAATTACTTGAAAGTGGCATCACAGGTAGATAGGTTCATAAAGAAAGTGCTTGGCACACTAGCCTTCATAAATCAATGTATTAAGTACCAGAGTTGGGATGTGATTTCAGAATTGTACAAGACACTGTAGGGGCCTAATTTGGAGTATTGAATCAGTTTTGGTCACCTACCTACAGGAAAGATGTAAATAAGATTGAAAGAGTGCAGAGAAAATTTACAAGGATGTTGTCAGAACCTGAGGACCTGATTTATAAGGAAAGGTGGAATAGGGTTATAACTTTATTTCTTTGAACGTAAAAGATTTGATAGAGCTGTACAAAACTGAGGGTTATAGGTAGGGTAAATGCAAGCAGAATTGTTACTTTGGTTCACTGAGACTACAACTAGGTATCATGGGTTAAGGGGTGAAAGGTGAAATGTTTAAGGGGAACATTAGGCGGAAATTTCTCACTCAAAGGGCGAAGAAAGTGCGGAACGATCTGTCAGTGCAAGTGATGGATGCGGGGTGATCTCAACATTTAAGAGAATTTTGAATAGGTACATGGATGGGAAGTGCCTGGATCTATGATTCAGGTGCAGGTAAATGGGACTAGGCAGATTAATGGTTCAGCACAAATTAGATGGGCTGAAGGGCCTGTTTCTGTGCTGTAGTGTTCTATGACTCAATGAGTCATTTCCCTGGGAAAGATTCATATTCCTGGTAAGCAGTTACCTGAAAACTCCAGTTGAGAGATTCTTTTTTTTAATACTTTATTTTCAAAATTAAAAAAAGAATGAAATCAACAAGAACATACCAGCTCAGACATATATAAAAATGAAATAAGCAAAACAAAAGACATAACATTAGAGGAATGCCTATTGTACAAAGTGTTCATAAATACGAAACTTTAAATCTCAAATGAGGGCCGTGAGAAACCAGCTGGGGGGAAATTGCTCATCCGCCCCCGGCCTCATCCAGGTAGGCAAGAAATGGATCCTAGATAGCTGAAATTTTTTTAATTGAATTGGTTCTCAAGAACCTAAGTTTCTCCATCTGTATGACTGAGATCATATCAGCCATCCATCTCCGAAAGGAAGGGGGAGAAGGTGATTTCCATTCCCTCAAGGTAAGTCTTTTGGCAACAATCACCTCCAGCATCAGAGACTGTTGTATGGCTGCAGGGAAACAAATAGTAGATTACGAGCAGCCAAATATAGTGAGACCAGCTTCCAAGGGGAACGATCTTTTATAGGCCTTTGAGTACCACAGTTGAGAGATTCTAACCATCATTTGGTGTCCCCCTGCTGTACTCAGTAGATTTGTAACATTTGATGGGCCTCAAACAGCTGATGGACATTAAAAAATTACGGCAACTAGTTTTGCTGGCCTTTTGAAGGTAAAGGAAATTGAGAAAGGAAGTGTGGCAAATCAAGTATTTATTGATTTTTAAAATAATTTAGTAAACAGGATTATCATTATTTGAGAAATGAGCTATAAGGTATTTTAAAACATTGGGAACTTAGTTATGTAGTTGGCAAAGGTACAGGAGTGAAGGAGAATTTTTTTTCTGATTGAAACAATGTACGTAATGGGTACCCCTGGGTCAGTGCTGGTCCTGTCAATCCTCTTACATTGGATTAAAGTCTGGGACATACACTTAAAAAGATAATTGATTGCACAAACCTTGGAAGACATTCAGCAGTGATTCAGAAAGTGACAGATAGCTCATGGATAGGGGGAGATTGGCAAAGTGGGTAGATGCTGAGCAGCTGCAGATAAATGCGAGGTAGGAGCACTGAGGAGAGCTAGTAAGATCTAAGTCGCACCATTTTAATGAAGTGCAAGTGGAGGAGTACTATGACTGTGCAGGAAAAAGTTAGAGGAGGGTTACCAAGGGATACCAGGGAAATGGAGCTCAAATACATGGAAGGATAAGAGAAACTGAAATTTTACTCCTTGAAAAGTTGCTTGAGGAGATCCAAAGTTGTGAACCTTTTCTGCATGGTATACTTTGGAGGAAATGAATGAGTGCCAATCAGTGAGGTGGCTTTGTCCTAGATGGTGTTTAATTTTTTTTCTGCTCTTTTTTTATATATTTATTCAAGGGACATAGGGTTCACATGATGAGCATTTAGTTGCCCATCCCTGTTTGTCCCTGAGAGTGTGGTGGTGAGCTGCTGCCTGTTCAGGAAAGGGTTCCGTGGTTTTAAATTGGCAATGGTGATATATTTTCCAATTCAGGGTAGTGTGTGGCTTGGAGGGCAAGTTTCATGTTAGTGGGTTGCCATGCTTTTGCTGCGCTTGTCCTCTTAGCTGGTGAGGGTTGTGGGTTTGGAAGGTGTTGTCTCAGGAGTCCTGGTAAGTTGCTGCATTGCATCCTGTCGATGGTACAAACTGCTGCCTCTATGGTGGTGGTAGAGCAATGGAATGGTTGTGGATGGGGTGCTTATCAAATGGGCAACCTCTACTGTATGATGTCCCGAGTCTTGGTTCTGTTCTAATCAATGCAAATAGAGGGTATCCTGTTTCATAATTTTCAAGCCAACGTTGTAAGGTTATTAGTCACAATATCTATCTTCTGATGTACTTTCAGTATTGCAGCTTGTAAAAGCCTGGTCCAGTTAAGATTCTGGACAGTAGTCTCCCAAAGTAGTTGGGTCCAAACTGAGATACTCCAGCAAAAACCCATACTGAACATCCGTGAGTAAGCTATAATAAAGTGCCCTTTCATATCACTACTGATAGCAATTTCCACCACTGATTTAATGATGGATGCTAGTAGTCAGAGTTGAATTGAGCCAGATTGGAATTAACTATTTTTGGAGACCCTTATATCTCAGGGAAGTTTTTCATATTGTTTTGACACTGGTCTTTACCTGCCAATGTTTTGGCAGCTTTGCAAGATAGGTGATATCTGGTACCATATGTAGGTGATATCTGGTACCATTGTTTTTGCAGTTCTGTACTTGGCATGGACAGGACTGAAATGACTAAAGTCTGCTTTCTGTGATGGTAGAGACCTCAGGAGGAACTGGAGTTAGCTCATTTATTTATTTACTTCTGAGAGGATCTTCAAACTTACCTTCAAGACAGATGTCTTTGACACCCATCGGGAGGAAGAGGGCAGCACAGTAGCATAGTGGTTAACGTGAAGCTTACAGCACCTGCTGCTTGATCAGAGTTCAATTCCTGTTGGTGTCTTTAAGGAGTTTTGCACACTCTCCCCATGACCTCTGGGTACTCTGGTTTTCCCCCACATTCCAACGGTGTACAGGTTAGGGTATGTAAGTTGTGCGCATGCCATATTGGTGCCAGAAGCATGGCGACACTTGCAGGCTGTCCCCAGCACATTGGAGAATTGCTGACACAAACAACATTTTTCACTGTAAGTTTCAATGTGCATGTGATAAATAAAGCTAATTTTCATCTTGGAGTGACCCCTCTGTATTAGTTGCTTTAATTCATTTGCTGCCATTCACACTTGGTTGTGGAAAGACTCCTGAACTTCGAGTTGATCTGTTGGCTGTAGGATGGTTTAACTAAATTTACCACAAGATGCTTTTGCTACCTTCTTGTAGGAAAGCATGTATTCCTTTGATGCAGCTTAGCTGGATTGTAGGTCAGTAGAGTGCTGATCCTGAAACATTTTGGCTCTCCTTCACTTAACCTACCAGTTTGGAAGTTGAAGAAGTGTGAGGAATATAAAGTTCAAGTTTTGGTAAAATGCAGCCTCCTGCAGAATGAACTTGTCACTTCCTTTTGCTACAGCCTCATGCATTATTTCCCATCAAATGTCAATCCAGATCCTAGTTGACTCTGCTGATTTGGTTTCCCTCACCGTTCCGGGCAGTAAATTTCAGGTTATTACACAGAAGGTTTTTCCCCCCTCCCATTTCACTTGTGCCTTTTGGTTTTAACTTGAAATCTCTGCTTCTGAGCTATCTGCTAAAGAGAACAACAACTGTTTGCTTCTCCTCTGTAAAACTGACCCAGGGTATCTTCAGGATGTCCAGTTTTGAGCTCCCTCAGCTTTCCTGAATTTACTCCTGCAGCACTGTGGGATCACAATGTAAAATCCCTGCAATATGTTCTCAGTCTGACCACTCGGCAGTGAAGAAACACTTTATCGATTCCAACTAATGTAGTGAAGAGCATTAGGATTTTGACCATTTGTTTGAATCCTTGTAAAAGCAATTTTTTCCTGGCATTTTAAAATTTGCTATCTTTAATGAGAGTACTGAATTGATTCTTTGTTTCTGGATGCAGCACAAAATGCAGTGAAAAGTAGTGTTGAGATCCGTCTACCATATTACACAAATATTGGTCAAAGATTATTACCTAAACATAATAGCATTATAGATGTCAAGTACAAAAGTTCAGCGCATTCAGTGTTTAATATTCTAGATGATTTTCCATTTTAGCTTTCAATACTGAGATTGCTACTAGCTCTCTGAGTCCATCATTAGACCTATGGGAAATGTAACTGAAGTATTGATTGCAATGGTTAGTTGCAAAAAAAACTAAATATTGCATTTAAAAAAAAAACTAAATATTGCATTTAACTTACTTCCAATATACATAAGGTCTTCAGTGGCAATCAGAGCTCTCTGGTATGCATAATTATGTAGGTGCAGGGTTGCAAAATGCAATTACTTGCACCCATTCCATATAATCTGAGTAGCATTTTATCTTCAGGCTAATCACCTTTGATTTGACTTACGTGGGCAGCCATAGATAACTGTGGTATTGATTGGCAGAGAAAGTCAACAATTGATCTTTCTACTCTGGCACTACTTAATAGCCAGCCTGCACCTCTCCAAAGGGAAGGTGAAATTTGACTGCTCTAGTTGCAGCCATAATTCAAATAAATTTGGCGACAAAGAGCGTTGGTTGAGGGTGGGAGAGAAGGCTGCTAGACTTTGCTGCATATGTTAAAACCTGAAATTGTAATTACCTGCTTAGTATATCATCAAATCATCTTGCTGTAAAGCATTGCAAGCACAAAATCATTACGGAGGTTATTATTATTAAAGTGTATAGGCTACATTATTGCCAAGAATTGTATATTTTAGTTGTAAAATATGCTGAATTTCTTGAGAATGTGGAAAGGAGGATAGGTATCTTGTGTCTGTGAGAGGAATAGCCATTCAGACACAGTCAAAAACAGTGGGAGTTGGATGGCCTTGCGATTCTTGTCAGTCCTGAGAAAGGGTACGCAACGTCAAAGAAGTTCATTGACTTTTTATGAGTAGCCAAGAAATTGGTTGTTTATCCGTTTTGTGGTGTGCTGTTTTTCATTGGTCCAGTTGTGTTTACTGTGAATGCCCACAAGAAAATGAATCTCAGCATTATAGTGACATACACATGTACTTTGATAATAAATTTACTTTGAAATTTGAAAACAATAGCAGTGTGAAACAACTGTGTACACCCAAAGGAGCACAGGGTGCTTTACATTACGGGTCTGAAAAGCAGCCTGTGCAGAAACAGCAGTGCTGCACTGTCACCTGTTACAGGTATTCAACGATAAGAATATCATGCTTAAAACTGCTTGTAACTCAGACATCCCACCTCTCCCGGAAGTTCCGGGAGTCTCCCGCATATTAATAGTGGCTCCCTGGTGCCCGCAAGTTATATACAATATCACGGAAATCAATTTTTTTGAGAGTGAGCGAGAGAAAGCAAGCGAGAGCGCTTGAGAGCACGCGAGTGTCCACGAGAGAGGGAGAGAGAGCGCGCCATGGCAGAATGTTCCAAAAAAAAAATAAAACGTACGTCAGCCCAGACTACACTGAAGTGTACCCCTGCCTAATAGGGGTCAAAGTAATGACAGCGTTGCTCGCTGCACTGTTTGCAACAGTGACTTTTCTATTGCCCATGGTGGGTTAAGACTGTAAAAGACGTGTTGAGGCGAGTTTAACAGGTTGTCATTCGTTCATTAGCATAGCTAACGTTATTTAAACTAGCTGCCCAGCTGCTGAGGAGCTACTCTATTGCAGACATCCCACCTCACCCGGAAGTCTCCCACAAATTGATGGTGCTAAATCCCTGAAATGAGTTTTTGCAGGGTGGAATGTCTGGTAACTGAGGATGGAAATCCACAAGAACTGCTGTTAATGTAAGGTTACCAAGTCTAATTGGTGCAGAGAATTGTGAAGAATATTTGGAGTGTTTTTTTTCTGCTGCAGCTCTGTTTGTTTAAAATGCACTGTTACAGTGAGTCCTATTGAAATTGCTGTTCATTTGGGCCTTGATGATTCACTTAGTCCTCTGATGTGAAGAATCTAAATTAACATTATCCACTGATATCATTAATTCCATGGTGCCGGAGTTTAGCTCTGTATCATGTATTTCCTTCTCCACACAGTTTGAATCCAAATAACCATCTTCCTTATGGTGTCATTGGCACATAATATTGAAAGGAAAATTGAAAAAATGCACAAAAATTGCCAAAATTTCCAACTAATTCTTTCCTATTATATTAGAGGGTTTCCTTAATTACTGCTTTTTTCCAGTAGAACGGCACTTACTCTAATTGAGATCACAAGGTGAGACAGTGAGCTCTTTAATACAGAGCATCACTAAGGCTAAAAAGTGAAAATGGAAACAATTCTGGAAGTTACAATTAGATGACATAAAACTTGTGTTTCAAAAGCTTGTAAACAATATGAAGGGCCAATGACTTCCATTATTGGTAGGCAAAGAACAAATCTTAATATTGGTTCAATCTCTACCATGACCCATAAAGTATCATCTGAAAACCTACTCTCTGTCATCACCATCACAGTTGACCTCTTCCTTGTTTTGCTCCCCCCACCCCCAGGTCCCTCGGTCCCTTCATGCCTCACCATTTCTTTCTTGCAAGTGTTCTAAGTCTCCGAGACCCTTCTTTATTTCTGCTCTATTGTACATCATCACCTTTTAAATGCTCCCTTATTGGGCAATGTGACTTTATTTGTCTAATTCAGAGTTAGGTTGCTTATTGATGAGTGGAGGGATGGAGCAGTATAGTGGCACAGCAGCCAGTGCTGCTGCCACACAGCTCCAGTCCAGTACCCTGAGTTTGATCCTCACTTCCGGTGCAGTCTGTGTGGAAAACATGGCGTACAATAAGCGTCACAATTTCATGAGCTGTTTTCACCTTTAGTTACCCTGGCAACTTGTGAAGATTATTCACAGTTATTCCTCAAGCTGGAGAGAACAAGGCCATTGGAAATCAAAAGCTTTATGATCAGGAGCTTAAAACACATAAAGCCATAGCTTTATCTCCCACATTTAAGAAGGGATGGATAGGCCAGATCATATCAGAGGCAGTGTAAAGCATGCCAGATTGGTGAAAAAGTTGACTCTGGTAGCTACCGAGTGTGCCCCTTCTCTCTGCAACAGGGAAAGCCAGGTTTTCTGAGCCCTGCGCAATTGTCTGTTCAGTGTCCCAAGAGATGCTTCCAAGACTACAATGTGGATTCCATCCATTGAGAAACATGATATCTGAGAGCACCATGTGATAACTTCTACAGGAGATGCAGGAGCCATACCTAGCTTTTCCTTCAGCTTCTCCCATTTCCTTGAGGGGTAGTCATGGGCCCCGAGCTATGCATGCCTTTTCACTGGTCATGTAGAATGGTCACTGTTCCAAATATTCCCTGGTAATGCTCCCTAACTCTTCCTCTGCTACATTAACAATTGCATTGTTACTGCTTCAATGCATGTCTACTGATTTTGTCAATTTCATCAACTTTGCCTTTAACTTTCACCCTGTCCTAAATTTATTTGGTCCATCTCTGACTCCTCCCTCCCCCTTGATCTCTCTGCCTCCATCTCTGGAGACAAACCGTTGACCAACTTCTTTTATGAACCTACCGATTCCAACAGTTATCTTGACTATATCTCTTCCTACGTTGTCTCCTGTAAAAATATTATTCACAATTCCTTCGTCTCCACTGAATCTGTTCCCAGGATGCAGCTTTCCTCTCCAGGATGTCAGAGATATCCTCCTCCTCCTTCAAAGAACGGGGTTTCTCTTCCTCAACCATTGATGCTGCCCTCACTCGCATCTCCTCCATTTCCCAAAAATCCGTGCTCACCCCATCTTCCTGCCGCGTCAACAGTGATTAGAACTCCTCTTGTCCTTACTGACCACCCTGCGAGTCTCCGCAACTTGGCCAAGGTGCTGCACCTTCTGTTTCACCGCCTCCCTCACCTCCATTCGGGGCTCCATATAGTCCTTCCAGGTGAAGTAACACTTCACCTGTGAATCTGCTGCGGTTGCCTATTGTGCCTGATGCTCCTGATGCAACCTCCTCTACGTTGGTTAGACCCGTAAATTCGGGGACTGCTTTATTGAATACTTCGCTCCATCAACCAAAAGTGGAAATTCCTGGTCAAACATTTTAGTTCTGATGCCTATTTCCATTATGACATGCCTATCCATGACCTCCTCTTGTGCCACCATGAGCCCACCCTCAGGGTGGAGGAGCAACACCTTTATATTCCATCTGAGTAGCCTACAACCTGATAGCATTCTCCTTCCAGTAAAGCATTTTCCCTCCCCCTTCCCTCCTCTTCTATTCCCCACTCTGGCTTCTTACTTCTTCACAGCTGCTTATCAGTCCCCACTTTCCCCCACCTCTCCCCCCCCACTGGGTCCCCTCATCTTTCCCTTTCTCCGATGGTCCACACTCCTCACCTATTGGATTCCTTTCTCTCCAGACCTTTATCTTCCGCACCCACCTGGCTTCACCCTTCACCTTCTAGCTACCCTACTTTCCCTCCCCCCACCATCTTCCCCCTTCCTTTCCAGTCCATGGACCATTTTCACTATCTCAGAAAGGGAAATGTTGTTGAAGAAATTTGCCATCATCTTTTGTGTGCCAGCATAGCCTTTGGTCATCCACTGAAAAAGACTGTTGTCAGTTCTAGACCTCAGACCTTAAACTAGCACATAACTCATGGATTATCAAGCTGCAGAGATTCCACCTTTCTGTGGGGTGCTTCAACGGTGTGGGCCACCTGCATCTGTTGCACTACTCCACTAGGGCTGTTTCTGCAAGGTCCTCCATATTCTCTGCGAGGAGAACTGAACCAATGTTTCAATTCCTTTGCTGACCAACATATCTAGGGTCCAATCATGATCACACTCTTCAATTGGCAAGCTGGTTGGTTAGCATGATAATCACAGCTCCTGAAAGAGACATCTTAGTTGAAACTCTATATAGGTATAAATAACCAGGGGGACAGAGAATGTAGTATGAGGATGTTTTCAGAGTTTCGTTTAAAATGTAATGTCCATCAAGACCATAAGACATAGGAGCAGAGTTAGGCCATTCAGCCCATCGAGTCTGCTCCGCCAATTCATCATGGCTGATCCCGGATCCCATTTAACCCCATTCTCCCTCAAGGAATAACTGGGATCCATTGCTGGTAATGGCAGAAAGTAGAGAAATAACATCTAGGATAGGACTAGAGCTTTGAGTCCCTTCATCAAGAACATACAGTGGATAAGATGCACATCCTCCTCAGCCCTCATCTTACTCAGCCCTCCTCCCCCACCTGTGGTGGAGTCTGTCAATGCCAAGTTGGCCTTACGAGTCATCTGACATCCCATGGAACTGCAGTAGAAGCAGATCATTCTTAACCCTGAAGGAGAGGCCAGGAGAAAGAAAACTTGCAATCACATCATAGGTCAGCAATGTTGATGTGTACACAGTTTATGTTTTTGCCGTGTGAATGAAACAGATTTTTTGCACTACTCCACCATTTGTAACTATAACTTGCATTAAAACTATTGCAGTTAATAAAATTTTCCTCTTGTTTTATTTTCTGTAAAGAAATTTTATCTTTGCAACTTATTTCTCATCTAAAGCTCAAGAAGTATTCCATTTTAAAACAGTAGTATCTTTAATAAATTGAAGTTCACTGAAGACAGTCAATCCATGAAAAACTGTATCTGCAAATGGTTTGAGTTTCGCTCTGTGCTGAGGAGAAAACAATTGCGTGTGAAGTGGTGACAGACTTGCATTGATATTGGCTGTTATTTCTGAAGGTTTGATGTTGATACAACAGAGTTGCACAGCTGGATGACACGATCAGAAGTTATCCTTCAAAGTCCAGAGTTTACAATTTACCGGAAAGAAGGAACAATTTCAGATCTTCAGGAAAAAGTTAATGTAAGTCAGTTATTTACTTTGTAAAAGACAGTGTTTTGAACTATGTTTCCATTTGGCTGTGCTAAATTCTCTGTATTGTATAGATATTTAAACTCTTTGAGTATATTCCATTGATCAAAGAATTTCAGAGTTGAATATACTCAAGTACATGTAGCATATTTAATGCTTTCAACCAGTGATGAATTTCTCGAGGCCTTGAAATGAGCCATTCTTGTCATAAATGCTGATGAAGTAATACATTATGCATTTGATTGCATTTCATAATCAACTTGAGAAAATCGTACTTTTGTCTCAGATACATTTTGAACATAGATACAAAAACATAAGTATTTTGTTTTACTTTATTTTTTCAGTAAGGATTAGATTCTGCTCCGGCATTGATGATGACAAACTCTAGTTCTGTAGCAATCGACCTGGCTAAGAATGGAATATTAATTGAGCCATCATCAGTTAGGGAGGACTGGAATCTAAACCTTTTCTAGATATGCTGATATATGTTTTGAGCTTTATATTCAGATTGGATTGTCAAGATGCCAAGATTTCCCTTACTATCTCTATCCCAATTATTTACATCATTTATTGACCTAGGATTGCTGTGCCCAGTTACAAAAGCTTTTAAAACATGTCAGGGGAACACATCTTAATTACTCTGAAACTGCATGTTCAATAAATGGTTAATGTAATTGTCTTTATATCCATATTAACTCAGCCAAAAGATAATCTGCTGTATCTTACTTAGCAGAATACTTATTTTCTTTCACACTCCCTCAAGACATGATACAAGGGAATCTCATTTTGTTGTTATGTTGCAGGCTATTGAAAGAGAGAAACCTGAAAAATACAGAAAATTGCAAGATGCCAGCAGATCAGCTCAGGCCCTGGTGGAACAGATGGTGAACGGTAATTACATGCAAGTTGATTCCGATAATCTTCTGTGGGATTTGTGCAACACATAATTTCAAATTTATCACAGAAGTCATATCAGCAAGCAGCACTCTAAAATCAAATGCCAACTTTTAGCGTACATTTAATGTGTTCATCAACTGTGAAAGAATTGAAAGAATACTGTCACACATAAGCATTTATTTACTCTATA
The DNA here is from genome assembly GCF_963921235.1 of Mobula hypostoma. NCBI lineage: Eukaryota > Metazoa > Chordata > Chondrichthyes > Myliobatiformes > Myliobatidae > Mobula > Mobula hypostoma. The sequence goes on along the minus strand of NC_086102.1, from coordinate 66,468,279 downwards.
AATTGTCATAAAATCTGAGATGTTTTATTCAGTCTCACTTTAGTTGCAGTGATTCTTCTATGCAGTAGCTATCACTGCTTGTGGTGGACATATTGTCAGACGAGTGTAGAATTTTGCGAAAAAATTTGGCAAGCCTCCTTTTAATTTCAGTTTTTTTATCCTGACATCCATAATGTTGGATCAGTAACACTCTTTTGTAAGGGGTAACAAATCCTAACAGCACATACATCCATTTAGTACATTAAGTCCTGTTGCTTAACCCTTTTATTTTATTTATTGACATACAGTGTGGAGTACCTTTCTGGCCCTTTGAGCCACACCACCCAGCAATCCCCCAATTTAATCCTAGCCTAAACACGGGACAATTTACAATGGCCAATTAACCTATCAACTGGTACGTCTTTGGAACGTGGGAGCAGGGGAGAGGTTATGGGGATTTTAAAAGGGGGTTGCGATGGAGTGAAGTCTCGGTAGCTGGAAAGTTTAAAACAAATTAGCAGAGCCTTCTTGATTAGTCAGGGCATCAAAGGTTACGAGGAGAAGGCAGAATTTGGCTACCAGTACAATGCTTGTAATGGCTGCAGAAACTCTCCCTTCATGTAGCCTCACTGCAGAGTGACAGGAAAGCATCCAATGACAAGGGGCAGCTTTTAAAACAAGAAACAACATTCTATGTGCAACGGAAGCACAAATATGTGCCTGGGTGGTGGAGTCCCAGAACTATCAGAATGAATTTCCAGATTTATCCATGAAGATGATTGCAATCACCTTTTTTGGAAGTGAGCATGAGATTTCAAACCAAATAGTGATGTGTTCTCAAGTTTCTATGTTTCTTTCTCTTACTTCTTTAAGCTGATTTCCTTCTGAATTAATGCCATAATAAATTTTGAATTGATGGTTTTCTGTTGAGTAACATTTGCTAAAGGGAGTACAAAATAAGTAGAGCAGATTTCGGAGTCTGAAAAATATATGTTCGTGGCTCTGAATTGGGGTGTAAAAAGCAGTGTCATCCATTTATGGTAGTAGAACTGACTTATGCATTCATGCTCAGAGTACTTGGTCTTTTCATGCCCATCAATTGTGTTGGTTTGTGAATCTTACATTTTACATTTCAAATTTATAATCAACAGGAAAATTCTTTTACTGCGATGGTTTCTGTTCTGTTGGCTGTTCGGGTACATGAACAGTTATTTGTTATAAATTATGCAATTTTTCTCTTAACCAGATAGTAACATGATAATTTTACCAAATTGTTTTAAGATAATGTAAATATGTTGTTTGCTGCATTATCCCATGAGTTGCCATGGGAACAAGGTTAAATATCATTTGAACTTCAAGTGATGATATCACAGTGTCTCACCTCTTACCGAATTAGCACACACACAATTCCACACTTGATGTGCACAATATAATATACTTGAATCGGACAGCAGTAACATTTGCCAACTGTCATTGATTACATATGTGGACTTATTTAGTTAATCTAGCAGAGCATAAATGATGCTTTACTCGATTACCTCTTCATGCCCTGTTCACCACTATTAATGCCTTCACATATGGAGCTTTAATATAAATAACGAGTTGGCATCTTTACTTTTGGAATTGTAAGTAACTTCGCTATATGTGTGTTTGCAACCTATTACAAGTGTTTTTGGCTAAATGGTCACCTCGCTAACTTGTTTTTAAACTGCAGAGGGGATTTCATCTGCTGAAGATATCAGACAGGCTTCGGAACAGCTGAAGAAGCGCTGGGAGGAATTCTGTCAACTACTGCTGGAGAGGATGGACTGGCTGCAGCATCAGGAAAAGATCATTAGCATCTCTTCACAGCTTCAAGAGCTTCAGCAGGCCATGATCTCTGCAGAGAGCTGGCTGAAATCACTGCAGTCACCACCCACCGAGTCTGACACATCAAAGATCCAACTAGAGAAATGCAAGGTTAGAATCCAGAGCTTCCAAAAGATCTTTTTTTTTCCGCACAGCACGAACAAAGAACATAGTGGTACTACTATTCGACTGTCAGACAGCATCTGGAAAGAAGCAGTTAATGTTTTGGGTCATTGACCTTCCCTCATGACTGGAAGTGAGAAGCTCCCTTGCTCTGATCTCACTTGTATTGATCGTAAGATCTAAACCATTTATTGAAGGAGGCCAATCAATTCATTGATTTCATCCCGGCCAAAATTGGTTCCTTATGGGTTCATTCTATTTCCAAGGTCTTAAAGCCTTGAAGTTATTGGCTGCTCTGCTGTCACCTGCATATTCTAATGCATGTGATTAAGGTTTTTTCCCTCCACCTTCCTTTCAACATTGAATTTCAGACCTTTTCAACCCTTCGGTTAAGTAAGACTTTATTAACTCCTTTCCAGTCCTTGAAATGTATGTGTCCTCGTTATTGATCTCTTGCTGAAGGAACAAAGTCCTTCGTATTCACCTGGTGTTGGCTTCTCAGAATTTGAAGCATTTATTTAAGACCAAAAGACCATAAGACAAAGGAGCAGAAGTAGGCCATTCGGCCCATCGAGTCTGCTCCGCCATTTTATTATGAGCTGATCCATTCTCCTATTTAGTCCCACTCCCCTGCCTTCTCACCATAACCTTTGATGCCCTGGCTACTCAGATACCTATCAATCTCTGCCTTAAATACACCCAATGACTTGGCCTCCACTGCTGCCCGTGGCAACAAATTCCATAGATTCACCACCCTCTGACTAAAAAAATTTCTTCGCATTTCTGTTCTGAATGGGCGCCCTTCAATCCTTAAGTCATGCCCTCTCGTACTAGACTCCCCCATCATAGGAAACAACTTTGCCACATCCACTCTGTCCATGCCTTTTAACATTCGAAATGTTTCTATGAGGTTTCCCCTCATTCTCCTAAACTCCAAGGAATACAGTCCAAGAGCAGACAAACGTTCCTCATATGTTAAGCCTCTCATTCCCGGAATCATTCTAGTGAATCTTCTCTGTACCCTCTCCAAAGTCAGCACATCCTTTCTTAAATAAGGAGACCAAAACTGCCCACAGTACTCCAAATGAAGTCTCACCAGTGCCTTATAGAGCCTCAACATCACATCCCTGCTCCTATACTCTATTCTTCTAGAAATGAATGCCTACATTGCATTTGCCTTCTTCACTACTGACTCAACCTGGAGGTTAACTTTAAGGGTATCCTGTACGAGGACTCCCAAGTCCCGTTGCATCTCAGAACTTTGAATTCTTTCCCCATTTAAATAATAGTCTGCCCGTTTATTTTTTCTGCCAAAGTGCATAACCATACACTTTCCAACATTGTGCTTCATTTGCCACTTCTCTGCCCATTCTTCCAATCTATCCAAGTCTCTCCACAGACTCTCCATTTCCTCAGCACTACTGGCCCCTCCACCTATCTTCGTATCGTCAGCAAACTTAGCCACAAAGCCATCTAGTCCATAATCCAAATCGTTGATGTACTATGTAAAAAGAAGCGGCCCCAACACGGACCCCTGTGGAACACCACTGGTAACCGGCAGCCAACCAGAATAGGATCCCTTTATTCCCACTGTTTCCTGCCAATCAGCCAACACTCTATCCACATATGTAACTTTCCCGTAATTCCATGGGCTCTTATCTTGTTAAGTAGCCTCATGTGTGGCACCCTGTCAAAGGCCTTCTGAAAATCCAAATATACAACATCCACTGCATCTCCCTTGTCTAGCCTACTGGTAATTTCCTCAAAAAATTGTAATAGGTTTGTCAGGCAGGATTTTCCTTTAAGGAATCCATGCTGAGTTCTGCCTATCTTGTCATATGCCTCCAGGTACTCTGTAACCTCATCCTTGACAATCGACTCCAAAAACTTCCTAACCACCGATGTCAAGCTAACAGGTCTATAATTTCCTTTTTGCTTCCTTGCCCCCTTCTTAAATAGCGGAGTGACATTTGCAATCTTCCAGTCTTCCGGAACCATGTCAGAATCGATCGACTTTTGAAAGATCATCACTAATGCCTCCGCAATCTCCACAGCTACTTCCTTCAGAACACGAGGGTGCATTCCATCTGGTCCAGGAGATTTATCTACCTTTAGCCTATCCAGCTTCCTGAGTACTTTCTCTGTCGTAATTGTGACTGCGCACACTTCTCTTCCCTGCCACCCCGCTGATGTCTTCCTCAGTGAAGACTGATGCAAAATACTCGTTCAGTTCCTCTGCCATCTCCTTATCTCCCATTACAATTTCTCCAGCATCATTTTCTATCGGTCCTATATCTATTCTCACCTGTCTTTTACTCTTTATGTACTTGAAAAAGCTTTTAGTATCCTCTTTGATATTATTTGCTAGCTTCCTTTCATAGTTAATCTTTTCTCTCTTAATGACCTTCTTGGTTTTCTTTTGTAAGGTTTTAAAACCTTCCCAATCCTCTGTCTTCCCACTAATTTTTGCTTCCTTGTATGCCCTCTCCTTTGCTTTAAATTTGGCTTTGACTTCTCTTGTCAACCATGGTTGCATCCTTTTTCCACTCGAAAATTTCTTTTTTTTTGGAATATACCTGCCTTGCACATTCCTCATTTCTCGCATAAACTCCAGCCACTGCTACTCTGCTGTCTTTCCCGTCAGTGTTCCTTTCCAGTCAGCTTTGGCCAGTTCCTCTCTCATGCCACTGTAATTTCCTTTACTCCACTGAAATACTGACACATCAGATTTCGGCTTCTCTTTTACAAATTTCACAGTGAACTCAATCATGTTATGACCACTGCCTCCTAAGGGTTCCTTCACCTCTGGTTCATTACACAATACCCAATCCAGTACAGCCGATCCCCTCGTGGGCTCAACAACAAGCTGTTCTAAAAAGCCATCTCGCAGACATTCTACAAATCCTCTCTCTTGAGATCCAGTGCTGACCTTATTTTCCCAATCCACTCGCATGTTCAAACCCCCCACAATTATCATAACACTGCCCTTCTGACAAACCTTTTCTATTTCCAGTTGTAATTTGTAGTCCACATCCCTGTAGCTGTTTGGAAGCCTATAAATAACTGCCATCAGGGTCCTTTTACCCCTGCGATTTCTTAGCTCAACCCGTAAAGATTCTGCACCTTCCGATCCTGTATTACCTCTTTCTAATGATTTAATATCATTTCTTACCAATAAAGACATGCCTCCCCCTCTGCCTACCTTCCTATCCTTCCGATACACCGTGTATCCTTGGACGTTCAGCTCTCAGAGACATGCATCCTTTAGCCAGGTCTCAGTGATGGCCACGATATCATACCTGCCAATCTGAAGCTGTACAACAAGATCATCCACCTTATTCCTTATGCTGCGTGCATTTACGTACAACACATTAAGACCAGTATTTGATACTTTTTGCTTTGATTTCACTGCAACATTATTGCACTGCAACTCTATTGTACTGCAACTCATCCCAATGGCTACAAATTTGCCCCATCACCTGCCTGTCTTTCCTGACATCTTTACTACTCACTATCTTAGACTTATTTCTGTTTTCCCCTTCCTCCGCTCTATCATTTGGGTTCCCATCCCCCTGCCAAATTAGTTTAAACCCTCCCTAACAGCTCTATTAAACTTTCCCGCCAGGATATTGGTCCCCTTTGGGTTCAGGTATAACCTGTCCTTTTTTGAACAGGTCATAATTCCCCCAGAAGAGATCCCAATTATCCAAGAATCTGAAGCCCTGCCCCCTACACCAGTCTCTCAGCCATGCATTCATCTGCCTGATCTGACTATTCTTGCCCTCGCTAGCACGTGGCACAGGTAGCAATGCCGAGATTACTACCCTGGAGGTCCTGCTTCTCAGCTTCCTTCCTAACTCCTGGACATCTCTCTTCAGGACCTCCTCCTTTGTACTATCTATGTCATTGGTACCAACATGTACCAAGACAACTGGCTGCTCACCTTCCCCCTTTAGAATATTCAGGACCCAATCCGAGACATCCCATACCCTGGCACCTGGGAGGCAACACACCATACGGGTATCTCTGTCAGGCTCACAGAATCTCCTGTCTGTTCCCCTGACTATGGAATCCCCTACGACTACCGCATTTCTCTTCCCCCTCCTTCTCTCCTGCACAACAGTGCCAGGCTCAGTGCCAGAGACCCGGTCACCGTGGGCGTCCCCTGTCAGGTCATCCCCCTCAACAGCATCCAGAACAAGATATTTGTTGCTGAGGGGGACAGCCACAGGTGTGCTCTCCACTATCCGGACATTTTCCTTCCCTCTCCTGACAGTCACCTAGTTTTCTGACCCCTGTAGCCTAGGGATGACTACCTCCCTGTAGCTCCTGTCTATCACCTCTTCACTTTCCCTGATAAGCAGTAGGTCATCAAGCTGCAGCTCCAGATCCCTAACATGGTCTCTGAGGAGCTGTAACTCGGTGCACCTGGCGCAGATGTGGCCATCAGGGAGGCTGGAAGTCTCCCAGGATTCCCACATCTGACACCCTGAACAAAGCACTAACCCTGCAGGCATGCTACCTAATTCTACAGGAATGAAACAGGAAAAATAAGTCTACTCACCCACTTACCTCGCCAAACAGACAAACTTTTTAAACTGTTAGCTCGTACCATTAGCTGTGAGAGCCCTGCTGTTCCTGTCTGTCCGGGCCGACTCGCGAAGTGGGTTGTGGGGGGAGAAAAATAGAGTTGGTGCCTCGCTCCCACCTCTTCCCGTTTACCGCCGAAGCCTGTTGAAGCCAAAGCCCTACACTCTGCTACCGCTCACTCCGCTGCCCGCTCCGACAGCTGCCCGCTGTATAGGGTGGTCTCCTTTTCAAACTGTCCACGCGGTCCTTTTGACGTCACGCGCCTGCGCAGTCTCGCCCTTCTTGCACTGGAAGAAGTTTTTAAAAAAAAAACTGCCTTCCTTCAGAATTCAGCTCCCACGACGCTCTGTAGTCCCGATCCAAAGGAGAGCCATTGGTAGCAACCTGCCTTTTTAAACTCTCTGCGCGGTCCTGTTGACGTCACGCGCCTGCGCAGTCTCGCCCTTCTTGCACTCGAAGAAGTTTTTAAAAAAAACTGCCTTCCTTCAGATCACCTTTGTTCAAAAGTAAGCAATTTCAGCCCAGACAGTCATTTCTGAATTAATAGTATTCTCCAGCAGAAAGTTTCTATCTGAGTCACTGCCAAAGGGGAACAAATCTAAATTATAATGTAAGGATTTATTTCCTGGTGTCTTTCATTCATCATGATGTTGGGTTGTCCTGTATCCAGGAGAAGCAGACAGGAAAATAAATATAAGAGCAACTTAGACAGTTCAAACTATCAGGAATGACATAAAAACCTACTCATTTAAAACATTGGGGAAATTGTGACAGTACTTCTTGAATTAATATTAAGATAGGTTGTATACTCAAATTGTAAGAAAACATGTTGTATCATGTCATTAAAAGAGCTGAAGAAGTAGTACATTAATTATTGTTATTGATAAAGCTGGAATGTCTAGCATGGAGTCGAGTGGCACTAAAACAGGGCTTCAATTCAACTGGTCTATACCAACCACGGTGCTTATCTAAGCTGCTCCCATTTGGCTCATTTCCCTATACCTATCCAAATGCCTTTCAGATGTTGTTAAGGTACCATCCTCAACCACATCCTTTGACAGTATGTCTATGAAGAGAAAGTTATTGAGTGATTCTGTTGTATGAAAATTGTTTGAACTGTTTCACTCTGCCTGAGATGAGGCTGTCATCCAATGGCAAATGGAAAAGCCTCAATTAAACATCCAGTGGGTGTTTATCTCTCAAGCAATGTATTATTTCAGTGCAATTAAGAATTCAACAAAGTTTTATCAAATTTTGCACACAAGTTCCAGTTAGCAGGTATAATAATTGAATCAATTCAAACCCCCAGTGTTATAAAAATTTATTTCTATGAAACTATAGTTGACAACTTTATTTGATGGGATAGAAAGATATGATGTGTAAGGTTCTACAACATGTTTTGGTACTGTTTTAACTTTGTTTGTATTCAAGAATTAGATCTGTTAAGAGTAAGGACGATCTTCATTCAGTCAATCCTCCCTGTTAAACATCTATCTGTGGAAGCCTGTGATTCCCTGACCCACTCTGACATAATCCTCTAGTATAAGCCAATTTTTGATATGAGCATTATTACTTCATCAAATAAATTTAGTACTGCAAATATAAACTTCTGCTCAGAATTAAACCTTATACAACCAGTTATTCAAAACTCAAAATTACTGGTTTTTAATGCTATTATGTCATGATGTGTTTTATTTGGAGCTTTCAGAAATATTCAGAACCTGAAATTGAATGCACATAAAATCTACTTTTGTGTAAACCTTTCAGGAGGAAATCTCACGATTGAAAGCACTGCAACCATTGGTTCAAAAGCTGACCAAACAAGGATCTGAACTAAAACGGAAAGAAGAAGTGCCCAAGTCTTTGGGGGGTGATATTGTTGCTTCTACCAGTCACTATGCACAAGTTCTTGCAGCTCTGCACAATCAAGAAAAGTTATTGCAGTCTCGTAAGTGGTTCCAAAGCTTGTGCTAGTTATCCTTAACCATAGATAAACTCGGTCCTTCAGCCAGTTTCAAGCACTGAAATTGTATTGCCTTGTTGAAACTAAAATGTTAAAAAGTTGTTGGAGCACTTCATAGTTTTGAACTGCATTTGTAGTTTTCACAATAAGTAAGCATTGTTCCAGGTTCCTCCAGGGGAAGAAACAGAAATAGTTTTCTTCAGCATCTCACCTACTGATCTATTATGAATAAATATGTTTTAGAAATGAAGCAAGTTCGAATGAAGGAACACAAACTTATTGTTGCAGTCATTGGATAGCCTTTACACAAATTAAAATAACTGAATAAACATTTCTGGGTACTGTATTTTGATTCTTTACTTCATAAACAACAGAGAAATGACATTTTTAAGAAATCAGAAAGAATACTCTGCTTCCTTACATTCACTGCTGTTTTTTCCTTTGTGAAGACAATTTCTATCACATTGATTTTCCAAGCCAGAGAGTTAAACTTTCAACTAAATTCATCTGTCAGTGTTCTACTTTGTCTCACCCTCCATTCTTGTAGATTTCACCTTGGTGCACTGGTACAATGCTAATTCTCTTTTCCAATACAGGATCTCTGTTTCTCTGCTGATCATAATCTTTCATTTCCTTTGGTCCTCCCTTCACTTTCTGTTATGTAATTTACTTGTGCAAACTGTTTTAAGTTTTAAGTTTTGTCTTCCCAATGTTGCATTCTTTCATAATGCATACATCACTTTTTTTTCCTTAATTAGTTCTTCTTTTGGCTCAGTGAATTTAGACAGGAGATTGAGACCAAGAACAGCCAGGTCATTCAAACTGTATTAAGTTCGGAAACCTTAACTGGGTACATATTGGTTTTGCTTCCAACGTGAGGGAAAGGAAAGATGTCCAAGGTCCATACTTCAAGCTTCCAATCATTATCAAGTTGTCTCTGCCAGAAATTCACATATTTGAATTTGGAATTGACCTCCTTGATGCTCCCTCTAGTAGAAATAGTTCTAGTACAATAAGTGAACCTTCAGTGTTAAAGCTCATGCATAACTGATAGATAATTGGACAAGATGCCAGAGGATACGAGTGCCACAGAGCTCAGCTCAAGCAAAAATCCAACATCTTTAAAGAGGTAAAGTGAGTAAATCAGGATGAAAAAAAATAGTAGCGACTGTTTAATAACTTTTGCTCCTACTTTTTGTGCAGTATAAATACTATAATACTCCTTCATCTGCTTTTTATGTTGCCATAATTCAGGTGCCTCAATTGAGAAAACCTGCTAGAGCATGGGTAATATGAAATTCATGAATATACCACTTTCCAGCTGGAATTTTCTCAGTTTTCAAATGCCTTCAGTTGCACATGCTGGTATTTGTATAGTTCAAAGTAAAAAATTATTTTCAGAGTACATACATATCACCATATACAACCCTGAGTTTCCTTTTCGTACGGGTATACTCAGCAAATCTGTAAGACAGTAACTGTAAACAGGATCAACGAATAACAAACAGTGCAAAAGTAAATATAAATAAAAAACAATAAATAACAAGAGCATGAAAAACAAGATGAAAAGGAGTCCTTAAAGTAAAACCATCGGTTGTGGGAACACCAGAAATAGATTGAGTGTAGTTATTCCCTTTTGTTCAAGAGCCTGATTGAATCTTTAAGTTGTATTTCCAGCCTCTTTTATACCTTGCTTTTACTTTAATATAGGAAAAGTATATCAACTTGATGAAGGTGCTTAAGAGTTCACACAGGGAGTATTATGGGTATAATAAACAAAGGTAGTAAGACACAGATACATACTGTATTCTCACACCCTGGTACTTGGTTGAGGACGGAGAGCTGCAATTTCTGCAGAAGTAAGATTAATTGGTAATGGAAAAGCAGCAGAACTGCTGAACTGAATTTCTACCTTCAGCACTGAAGCATGAAATACAGGCAAATTTGGTTGCTTGGTTTGGATTTTGGCGGCACTTTGTTGATGACAAAATTATGTTTGGCTCTTGCACATGTGAGGCATGCTTTCTCCAATTGAAACTGGCAACAGCATTACTGTCAATGATTTTAGTAGAAAATTTACTGACACTGGAAGTGGCTATTTTTCTTGACTGTTTACAGCCAGGAAGCCTTTGTACAGTGATGTTTGCTGGCAGTCAGCTCCTGTTCTTCCCTAGTATCCTTGTTTACTAACACCCCTTGTAGGATACCTTACATGATCAGATGTCAGAAGGACTCCAGAATTGGAGTTTGGATTTGGATTGTGAGCAATGCCAGGATCAGAAGAGAGAAAGGCAAATCACAGAATTTGGCAATAATTCCCTGGTTTCCACATGAAAGCTGAAAGATCTTTCTTGGTGGTAGTGTTGTTTCACCATATATCCTCAGACAAACATCACCATCACTTAGTTGTTGGATGTGCTTTTGAAATTATTTTTGGAAAATGGATGTTGCTGGTATTGTCAGCATGTTTCCCGTTCCTATATAAACCGATTAGATGGTGAACTGTTGCCTTGAATATTGTGGTCCTTTCTTATAATTAGGTGTTAATGTGTGTAAAAAATCTAGCAGCTCACGATGTCTATTGCCTTAAATGTCTTTCTAGTTTCCCCATAAACTTACTGCTTTTCTAATTTGGATACCTTTTTCAATGAGACAAGAGTGCTACAAATGACCAGAACCATAACATTTCAACAAGAAAGTGTAAGTTAGCTCACATACATTAAAACAGAAATAAGTTTTGTCTTTCTTCATGTGGTTTGTTGTTGGGTTTATAGATTGCAGCACTGTGTGGAAATGTGTGAAAAAAAGACAAAAACCTTTCCTCTCAAATAGCGAGCTTTTATTTGGCCTCTTGAAAATTTCATTGCCTATAAAACTATTCACTGTTATTTGCTATTACACTTAATGGAGTCGCAATATACTCTAGATTCACCCATTGTGACACCAATCCATGATTAAATTATGAGGGTGCGTTGCATAAACCTGATTTCTATTCATAGCAATCTAGGCAAAAATGGAAGTGTTAAAATTGTTGGGAGTGTTTGACAATCTGAGTACAGACTGGATGTTCTCTTTACTTGGAAGTTAAATTCAAGGAGATTCAATATGAGAATCAAACTCTGGGCTGCACTGCGTGTTCTGGAAGGCTGTGGCAGTAGAACAATTAAGACTCTCAGGACACAAGGAAGACATGAGAAGGAAAGGTGGCTATTATTAGGTAGAGATGAATGGTGAAAATAAAACAAATGCTGTAAATGTAGAAGGAGAAAGTGCTGAAAATACTCAGTAGGTCAGACCACATCTGTGGAGATAGAAACAGAGTCAACATTTCCGGTCAGAAACCTTTGTAAAACTGTTCTCTTTCCACAGATATGACCTGACCTGTTGAATACTAACAACATTTTCTACTTTTGTTTTAGGGATTAATGGTGATCTAATTAACTGACCAAGTAGGCAGAAGGGTTGTATGTCCTTGTGACTTCCCACTGTTAGTACGCTGTGACCTGATTGCTTTATAATTAAATGCCAGAAGGACAATGTCCAATTTTTGGTCAACTAGGGCATGTAGTATGCTTTCATTTCTCTGACGTTCTTTGTAAGATTTGATAGAAAACAACAGCCTGAATACAACTTGTGATGCTTGTGCTCCTTCCCTTTCCCAGTTCTGGAAAGCCTACCTTCTCTTCGTTACAAGGAAACTTTGAACAAGCTGGTTCTGTGGATCCAGCAATTAGAAGCCAAGTTAACTTTATCACGTGTTACCGTGACAGAGTATGAAATTATGGAGCAGCGACTGAAGGAGCTGAAAGTATGTATTCTTAATCATCTCTGCTGGAATGTCTGAATTGTGTTGCTTTAATGGTGCCATTATTCTGATTATTCTAATGATAGATAAAAGACTTCTGATCCCTGTCATGAAGGAGTAATCAGTCATTCACAGATGGAAATGTATAGTCGTTTCATAGAAATCTCTTACCATGACATTTTTTGCTGATGCTGTCACTGTAATGGTTAACACCTGTCTGAAAGACAGGCTATTATTGTCTTATTGGAGGTGATAAAGCAGATAGAGTTAGCACAGGGGCAGATAGATCTCATTTTCAGGTGCAAGGAATCCGGCCATTAATTATGTTGAGAATTTTCAGTTATTGTTTCCCTCAATTGCCTTCTTCAGATGTTGTTGGATCTTCACTTGAGAACATTAATGTTCTGTGTTTAGTTGTATTGTAATGGCTGATCCTGCTGCCAGAAAGGAGTAAAGCTATGTGCAAAACTGTCACAAGTGTGTCGCTCATCAATACAAAGGCTTTCTTCTCCATTATACTAATCCCAGAAAGATGGCAGACATTCCTGCTGGTGGGCATCCTTATGCTATATTTTATTTTCTCACTCACCGTTTTTTATATATTGTGATGGTGACCGGCTTCTTGGAGTCAAAAGGGCTGATGAAATTTGGCAGCTTGTCATTTTTTGTCATGGTTCAGTGAGTTTATCACCTTTAACATCTGCCCCAAACTGCCTACGTTTAACACTTAAATTATTGCTTGTCAGAAATGGGATACAAAGACACAAATATAATGAAGGGCCTTTGATGTTTTATTTTAAATTCTGGTAGATGGATATCTTCAGTTTTTTTTCCTCCTCTGCCTGAAGTTGAACTTCAGATATTTCATATATTATGGTCGTTAGAGTACTGCTTTGACATCTTCTAATAACTAGGATCATTGGAAGATTTGCAATCAGTGAACAAGCCTTCTTAAGGTGATAACATCTCCCCTTGTTTCTTTTCCCATCCCCCACCCCACTCTTTCATAATCTCTTTTCCTCCTTTTGAGATTTCTTACCTTAATGATGGATTTGCAAAATCAAAAATTCCTCAGTGGTTTCAACTTCCAGCATGGTTGAAAGGAGTTTGCACATAGCTCATTTGGCTGACAGTGGACGGGATTGAGAATTACTTCTTCATCTCCTTCATTAAAGCATGAGTTTGCCTTTAATACATGTCCATTTTGTGCGTGCGTGTGTGTGTGTGTGTGTGTGTGTGTGTGTGTGTGTGTCTTTTTTACAGAGTGTAGCATGTTTTTCATGGATTTTACTTGGTAATTAAAAATCTCAAAGGGGAAATTAAAGTTAACATTATACACAAGTATTGTCATATATTTTAATAATTTGTTGTGGTGTTTAAATACTGAGCTTGGAGACTTGCTGGGGTGCATAAGTAAACAGAATGTAAATATATTTTAACAATGCTGACAAGCAATTTAGCTGGTGGTAGGGGAATGGATTACGAACGTCTTGTCCTCTGAAGCACCAATTTATAATGGAGTTAATTGTTTTTTTATTGTTAAAATTTAATTTGTAAATAGTTCATATTTGGGAGGATGAGAGCCTATCCTGTGTTGTAATTAAAGGTAAAGTCAGGATCACTATAGATGGGACATGGAATGACAGAGAATATTTACATCACTAATTGTTTCAATGTTAAGTAAAAATAGGAACTTGCAAAAAGTATTCAGCAGAGTAAAATGTTGGTGGAGGGGAAACAGAAATCCAATAGTGCCTGCTGAGTAGTTCCAGCATTTTCTGTTTTTATTTCAGAATTTCAGCTTCTGCAATATTCTCCTTTTGCAAAATTGCTTCAGGTTTCACACTGGGGACTGTTGCTGGCTTCAGCTTGTATAACTTGGCTTTCCTTGATCCCACCATGGGAAGATCTAACAACGTCATGGGTGGTTTTTGCTGTCAGGCTTTTTAGCTCCATGATTTCTCTTCGCTGAGAAGAAGTAATTTGGGCCAACGGGATCCATGAGGACATCATGCTTGCTTTCAAAATTGATTTCCACTATGAAACCACATACATTCGGGGTTCAAGCCACAATTTCTAAATGTGTGTATAGTTCAAACCACAGCAATGTTTTGAACTGCAAAAATGTCAGTGACAGACCGTAGCAGGATAGAGATAAGCTGGAGACTCAGGAGTCTGCTGAAGCTGGAATCTGGCACAACAAGCAAGCCGCTGGAGGAACTCAGTGGGGCAAACGGTATCTTTGAGGGAAATAGACTATCAGCGTTATAGGTTGAGACCCTTCAGTATGGAAAATCAGTTGTCCATTTCCCTCCACAGATGCTAACTGATTGGCTGAGTTCCTCCAGCAGTTTGTTGTGTTTGCTATGGACAAGCTATTGAGGTTTAATGCAGAGGAATGTCGTCGGAAGAATAAAAAGGGATAATATTTAATAATCTCACTGAAGTGGATGCAGAGGCAAGGGGATCTGTGGGTACGTGGCAGAGTTGGTTGAGAAAGCAGTGAATAGGGCATACATAACTCTGGGCTTTATTCTCAGAGGGGTTGAATATAAAATGCACAATAGTTCTGCTGAACCTCTATAAAATTACTCATCTGGCCCTGGTGATGTTAGCACAGTAAAGGCATCACTGAAGATCCAGAGAAGGTTAGAACGCTTCTTGGGATGAGGAATTACAGTAATAAGGATAGATCAGAGAGGCTGGAAAATGAAGGGAGAACTCATCCTGTGTAAAATGATGAGGGAACGAGACAGAGAGTACAACAGGAGGTTTATCCCTTTGATGGAAAGGTCACAGGTATTAAAAGATCAGGGAAGAGAATAAGAATCATGGAATCACACTGGATGGAAACAAGTCCTTCAGCTCAGTGTGTCTATGCAGGCTGTCAATTGCATATACATATTGAACCCATTTTCCTGTAGAGTGAGATGACAAAGAACATTTTTATGTAACATTGCATTGGTAGGAGATAACTGTATCATGGAGAAAAATTAGCAAGGCTAAGTTGAAGGGTAGCTGGGTAGAACTCAAGAATAGTTGTGGTGGAGAGGTAGCATGGACATACTGGGCTGAACAAACTTGGGGTGTTGAAGTCATTTGCTGACACTGATTTTTTTTATTTAGTCATTGTCTAATGTTCTCTTCAGAGCAAAACATTGGTCTGATGAAATGTAAAGATGCATTATTTGTGAAGTTAGAGCAGGAACGTTTTGGAGAGCAAGTTCAACCACTCTATGTGACCTTTTATGACGACACAGAAGTCTTCAACTCTATCAATCCTATGTTTAAAAATTGTCAATGTTCTATTATTTGTGAACAGTCATTGTTGCTTCAAGGCTATCACCCCTTTAAACATTGTGTCTTGTAACTAACTGCTCTCAAGATTAAAGAAATGTTTATTTAATCTTCCTATAAAGAGCCCTTGAGGAAACTTCATGTTTGATTTCTGCATGCATTGTGTGTAGATTTGTACATTCTCTAAGAGACCTTGTTGGTGATTTGAAAGACTCCTTGGTACACTTGTTTAAATCCACCTTTCTCCAACTGTGTGACTTCATACTCAGGCTCAAATTTCCAACAGCCAGTCCAGCACAGGCCCTTACCCAAAGCAGACTGTCAAGCGTTAAGCCAGATAGCCCACCTCACACTGGACGTATTAGTCACATCAAACCCAACTGACAATCTGAGACACAGTCTGATCACAGTACAGCGCTATATTCTTTTAATCTTATAAATTCTAACCTTTTAAAGTTTTAAAAATGGATGGTCATAAAGTTAAAGCAGAGATATGTTGAACTCTTGAGTGATTTAATAGACACTGTAGCTCTTAATTTAAAGTGTATAGAAAATGTATTGATTTCTTAACTGAAGCATCATAAATCCTAAGATTCTTGTCATGTGTATTCACAATACATTTACGTTTCCTTTTGAGGTTTTACAAGGTTCTTTTCAGGAACAGCAAAGTAGTCTGAATTATCTCACAACAACTGCAGAGGAGGTGTCAAAGAAAGCCCCAGCAGAGATAAGCCAAAAATATCGATCAGAGCTTGAAGAAATTGTTGGCCGATGGAAGAAATTGACACTTCATTTGATGGAGCAGAGCCAGAAACTTGAGGAACTGTTAACAAAAGTTCAGCAGTTTAAGGTTGGTACATTTCTGTGTCAACTGCCTCCCATCAATTCTAATGGGATAGGGCAATTGGGTAATGACACCAATATAGCGGAGAAATATGCCCACAGCTGCAGTGTATAATTTATCCCAGGTCTTGCAGAGAAGTCAAATACTCTGAGGTGTTGTTTGCTTCAGTTATTGTCAATGGACTGCAGAGCTTCAGAGCACAGTGATATCAATTTCAAAAAATGTACCACTGCAGCATAATTACCAAAGTCAACAAATACATACCTCTGTTCCTCTCAACTTTGAAGAATGCACTTTAGTCGGTGTAGTGCTAATTATATGGAGTTCGGAGGGGGCCACCATTTTGTTCTATCTTCACAGGTGCATCAGTATTTGATGGTGTGCACTGTATATGTTTGTTCACTGTCCTCATGTATGGCTGAAAGCAGATCACTGCGTTATTCAAGCAGGGAGAACAAGCCTGAGATTGTCCACAGCCTGGAATTTGCAATCAGCTGCAAAGCAATGATGCTCGCAAATGTCTGGACTGCTCTCTGTGACCTGGATTTTCATTTTTCTGATGTGTGCAGCTGTCAGGCTTCAGTTTACTGGGAACGCTGGTGTCTAGCAACATTGTTGTCACCATATTAGCTGGGCATTTCAAAATATAGTATTTAAAATGCACATTTAATTAAGGTACAAGCTGAAAGACCGTAAGGAAACTTGTTAAAACTTGGGGAAATCAATGTAGTTATTTTTAAAAAAGAGGAAGTCATAATCCAGAAAGAAATTATCCATTCAGAGCTAGAGAGTTTACAAAGTATTAATTGTAATTTCATAGAATTGCATCTCATCCAGAAAAAGTGAAAAAATCTGAAGGTGTAACTGGTAAGGTAAATTTCAGATCTTGTCATGTGGTCACAGATCACTAAAGACTGTAGTGGAGAAGACAGCACAGACTGAATCATACAGCACAATATACTATAAATTATAAAAATATATATAAAATGATAAATAAGTAGTGCAAAAAGAGAAAAATAATGAGGTGTTTTTGGGTTCACTATCTATTCAGAAATCTTATGGTGGAGGGGAAGAAGCTGTTCTTAAAACACTGAGTGTGTGCCTTCAGGCTCTTGTACCTCCTCTTCGATGGGAACAATGAGAAGAGGACATATGCTGACTTTAGCTCTCATCTTAGCTATAGGCTAGCAAACACAACAGGAACCATGTCCTTGCTCAGATGAGAGTTAATTCTAGCCACGATTAACCTCTCAAAGCAGTTCATCACAGTAGATCTCTGTGCAACTAGGTGATAGTTGCTGAGGCAGCTCATCCTACTCCGGCACTGGTATGATTGATGCTGTTTTAAAGCAGGTGGGAACTTCCTACTGCAGCCATGAATCTGATTTAAGATGTCCTTGAATATTCCTTTGGGGCCAGACACCTGCGAGGGTTCACATTTGAAAGACAGGAGAGAACAGACTCACTCTCAGCAAGTCAGTGTCCATTTCGTGGGCAACAGCGACAAACACTGGCTGCTCTCCCATCACTGCAGCTACAAAATCAAAGGCTCCTGAAACTTTCTAATCCTGAAGCATTTAACTTGCAATATGAAACATGTTTGAAAATAACCCTTCTCTTCAGACACGGCCTTTTCTCATCTTGTGTGCTTTGAGTGAAATGATTTTTGAAACAACTTTTGACATGGCACACATAAAGATTGGAAGTTTGGACTAAAATCACTGTAAATTGTACTATTTTTCATTCAATGTTGTTATATAATTGCCTTATTAAAGTGCTTCCTTCTCCCCGATAACTTCATGCACCATAAATGTTTTTCAAAAAGAAGAATAGCACGGTGATTTCCTTTGGGATATTAGCACAGGTGAAATATGATTGGGAATGGCTGAAGAAAGGTTATAATTTAGTTTTTCTGTTCTTCTTTGGTGAAACCCAACATCTATTCCATTCTGTCAGAACAAAAGATAAAAAGTTTGTAAATGATATGCAGAAATGAATCAAGCATCCCGTGACCATACATCTTACTACAGACATGTTGTACCATGTAAAGTATTTGTTTTTTTTGTGGTGTAAGATAAGGGTGCTGTTGGTGGGAGATGTGATCAATGTTTTGTTCATCATGACAAGAACTTAGGAATACTTCAGAAAATGCAAAATAAATCAGGTTATTTCTACCAATTTATTATATATTAAATCAGATTACATTGCATGTCTATGGTAGGTTATTACTCTACTTAAATTTTCCAACAGGTTATTTGGCCTCAATGGAAAATATTACTAATTAGTATTGAGTTGTCTTTGGCTTTGACTTGGGCCTAAATAAAGCTTTCTAGCCTCATCCGGCAGAAAAAAAAATTCTATTTGGGTTCAAGCCAAATTCAAGTTACGGCATTCTCAAGTTCATTGAGGCACTCAGCAATGAAGACTTTCTTTAAACGTAATGATGAAAAATAGAAGTACACTGATTATCACAAAAAAAGAATAATGTCAGCTTCTACAACTAGACACCTTCTGGCCTAAATCTCTTTGATTTCCATAGTTCAAATTATAGGTCCTTTCCTATAACACCTATGTACATATGAACAAGCATTTAGGAGAGAGGCAGAATGGACTCGTCAGCCACTGCAGGGCTACAGGAATCTTCTGCTATGCGGAAACTCAGTTCAAAATTGCACTCCAGACTTGCAGATTATTTGGGTTGCAAACAGTTCAGAGGAACAGAACCCTGTAGTGACTTCGGGAGGACCTGTACAGTGCCTATAAATAAAAAAGCATTCACCCCCACTCCCCCCCCTGGAAGTTTTCATAAGACCATAAGATGTAGGAGCAGAATTAGGCCATTCAGCCCATCGAGTCTGCTCTGCCATTCCATCATGGCTGATCCCGGATCCCACTCAACCCCCTACACCTGCCTTTTCGCCATATCTTTTGATGCCCTGCCCAATCAGGAAACAATCAACTTCTGCTTTAAATATACGCATGGACTTGGCCTCCATCACAGTCTGTGGCAGAGCATTCCACGGCTTTACTACTCTCTGGCTAACAGAATTCCTCCTTACCTCTGTTCTAAAAGATCATCCCTTAATTTTGAGGCTGTGCCCTCTGGTTCTGGATGCCTCCACCATAGGAAACATCCTCTCCACACCCACCTTATCTAGTCCTTTCAACATTCAGTAGGGTTCAATAAGATTCCCTCTGCATTCTTCTAAATTCCAGTGAGTACAGGCCCAAAGCTGCCAAATGCTTCTCAAATGTTAACCTCTTCATTCCCAGAATCATCCTTGTGAACCTCCTCTGAATGCTCTCCAATGACAAAACATTTGGTCTGAGATATGGGGCACAAAACTGTTGACAATACTCCAAGTGGGGCCTGACTAGTGTCTTATAAAGCCTCAGCATTATCTCCTTGCTTTTATATTCTATTCCCCTTGAAATAAATGGCACCATTTCATTTGTCGCCTTTACCACAGACTCAACTAGTAAATTAACCTTCTGGGAGTCTTACACAAGGACTCCTAAGTCCCTCTGCACCTCTGATGTTTGAACTTTCTCCTCATTTAAATATTAGTCCACACTATTGCTCCTTTTACCAAATTGCATTATTATACATTTCCCAACATCATGTTTGATAGTTTTACAACATTGAATCACAGTGGATTTAATTTGTTTTTTTTTACACTGATCAACAGGAAAATACTCTTATAGTGTCAAAGTGAAAACAGATCTCTACAAAGTGATCTAAATCAATTACAAATATAAACACAAAATAATTGATTGTGTAAGTACTCACCCCCTTTAATATGACAAACCAAATCATCACTGGGGCACCAATTGGTTTTAGAAATCACATAATTAGTTAAATGGAGATCACTGTGTAAAATCAAGGTGTTTCAATTGATTGGAGAAAAATACACCTGTGTCTGGAAGGTCCATCTGCTGGTGAGTCAGTATCCTGGCAGAAGCTACAACATGAAGACGAAATAACACTCCAAGCAACTCTGCGAAGAAAAGCACAAGTCAGGAGATGGACACAGCAAAATTTCCAAGTCACTGAATATTCTTTAGAGTACAGTTAAGTCAATCATCGAGAATTGGAAAGAAAATGGCACTGCTGTAAATCAGTCTAGAGCAGACTGTTCTCAAAAACTAAATGACCGTGCAAGGAGGGGCAGAGTGAGGGAGGCCACCAGGAGGACTATGACAACTCTAGAGGAGTTACAAGCTTCAGTGGCTGAGATGGGAGAGACTGCGCATACAACAACTGTGGTCCAGGTGCTACACCAGTCACAGCTTTATGGGAGAGTGGCAAAGAGAAAGCCACTTTTGAAAAAAAAAAAGTCACATGAAATCTTGGCTAGGGTTTGCCAGAAAGCCTGTGGGCGATTCTGAAATCTGCTTGAAGAAGGGTCTATGATCTGATGAAACCAAAATTGAGCTTTTTGGCCATCAGACTAAACACAATGTTGGTGTAAGCCTCACACTGCACATCATCAAAAACATACCATCCCTACCATGAAGCGTGGTGGTGGCTGCATCATGCTGTGAGGATGTTTCACTGCAGCAGGCCCTGGTAGGCTTGTGAAGGTAGAGGGTAAAATAAATGCAGCAAAATACTGTACAGGGGAATCCTGAAGGAAAACCTGATGCAGTCTGCAAGAGAACTGCAACTTGGGAAATGATTTGTTTTCCAGCAAGGCAATAACCCCAAGCATAAAGCCAAAGCGACACAGGAATGGCTCAGAAACAACAAAGTTAATATCCTGGATTGGTTAAGAGTCCAGACCTCAATCCATTTGAAAATTTGTTCCTGGACTTGAAAAGGGCTCTTCATTCCATCTGACAGTGCTCGAGCAGTTCTGTAAAGAAGAATGGGGAATAATGCAGTGTCCAGATGTATAAAGCTGATGTCAACTATGACTTACTCTTGGCCAGGAAAGAGTAGAAGTGATGCTGACATATCTTTTGAAAGATTAGGAGTCATTAAACTACTTCTGAGCCAAAGCAATTCAATTGAATGTGCCTCCATTAGTCTTGATATTTTGTCATTCATTTATGGAATAGACATCACTGATCCCCAAAAGGAAATGCTAGTTATGAAATAATACTGCATGAGAAGAAAATACAGTGTGATTTTCCTTTGTTTTAGTGTCAGGAAAAAAAGAAGAAAATTAGATATATAACTTCAATTTTATACAGTAAGATTTGAATGTTTTCTCTCTCACATAAACTAAATTTGACATGTAATTGTGTGCTTGGAAAAATTGCAATTCCTGAAATTAGGCACAAGCTATACAATGTGACAATAATTTGTGATCAAAAACTTGAGTGAATTTGGGAATGTGTCGAAACATGATGATTTCATTGATTTGTAATGTTATAATTCTGTTGAACAGAATGACACAAAAACCTTGAAGAAATGGATGGCTGAAGTGGATGTTTTTTTGAAGGAGGAATGGCCTGCCCTTGGTGATTCAGAAGCACTTGAGAAGCAGCTTGAGCAGTGTACTGTAAGTGAATTAACTCATTATTATTTCTTGTCTTAATGTAAAGTATTACAGGTTTCTGTATAACAGTTGCAAGAGAAATCTGAAGTTCATTAGGTGGATGGATACTGGAAAGCTGCACCAGAAATAAAACAGTTTTCTTCATAATAATGAAGCTTGGTTCCTGTCAGTTTTGAAAGTGTTATTAGTATTATCTAGTGTCTCCAGGGCACCCAGAATTCTGGGTGTCTTCATGAAGGGACTCAGCCTGAAACATTGACTGTTTATTTATTTCCATACATGCTGCCTGACTTGCTGAGTTCCTCCAGCATTTTGTGTGTGTTAGCCCAGAGTTCTACTGGCTTTCCAAAAACCATGTCATTGATAGCAGGTACCTTTAGATGAAAATGTATTTGGGTGACAGATTAGGGCCTGAGTTTTAATCTTTTCTTTTTTTTTACTAATGATACGTGTACTTGACAACATTAAGAACTTCTGTAGTATTGTAATCTCTTAAGACAGATGTAAATACATTTTTAAAAGTGATGGCTTTTTAGTATACTTGAGAGGATTCTAATTCTTGTCCATGTTTTAAAGCTAGACTGTCTGGTTCAAAGCTAAATTGCTGGAAATCCCAGGTTATTTTCTTATTTATTTACTTATGCATTGGGATGTGAAATTTGAAATCAACAATGTAAATGGTGGTACATACAAAAGATAACAAGGTGCAGTTGCCTTCCAGCTTTTAGGTATTAAGTATCAAGAATGCTGTAGCAATAACATGTTAGTAATGTATCTACTTTATTTTTTTGTTGACTGTTTAATCAGGACAGGATATTATATTTTGGAAATATTTTGATGTACAACGAAGATAATCTCTATTGTGCATTGAGGAGTTTGGGAACTACTCCCCAAAGAACGATAAATGTGTTGATTTTGACTCCCAAGTCAAAAGCAGGGAATTTCAAACAGTAGAGGGGTTTCATCAGAAGTGGCTCCTGAACTGAATAAGAATTACAAAAGAAGTAAGGTCTACCTGGGGTAAATAGTCAGTAAAAGTATAAAAGAGGCTTCAATGTGCTATTTAATAAACAGTGTATGTTCTTTAAAAAAAAAACCACGAATGCTGAAATTTCCATTAGGGTTAATTGAGTTATTATAGATGTTTGTAGTGCATTCAGTTTTATCTCTTTTAATAGTTATCAATTTTTGTGTATATTACTGTTCAGAGCTAAGTCTTTGAGTCATTGGTCTCATCTTAATGTTTGCCATTTCAAGGAGAATTTGACAGCATGAGTCTACAGTAAATGTAGTGAGCAAATCACAGCTATGAGAGTGATTTTTAGCTCATTGGATAAACACCTCAGCATAAAAGAAAATGGAAAGGACGCAGTCCCTAAAATGTGACTATGAAATTTGACTATTAGAAACTGTTCTTGGGTTGATCCTGAAGGCAAAAGCTATAAGACCATAAGACAAAGGCCCGTTGAGTCTGCTCCACCATCTTATCATGAGCTGATCCATTCTCCCATTTAGTCCCACTCCCCCGCCTTCTCGCCATAACCTTTGATGCCCTGGCTACTCAGATACCTATCAATCTCTGCCTTAAATACACTCAATGACTTGGCCTCCACTGCTGCCCGTGGCAACAAATTCCATAGATTCACCACCCTCTGACTAAAAAAATTTCTTCGCATTTCTGTTCTGAATGGGCGTCCTTCAATCCTTAAGTCATGCCCTCTCGTACTAGACTCCCCCATCATGGGAAACAACTTTGCCACAACCACTCTGTCCATGCCTTTCAACATTTGAAATATTTCTATGAGGTCTCCCCTCATTCTTCTAAACTCCAAGGAATACAGTCCAAGAGCGGACAAACATTCCTCATATGTTAACCCTCTCATTCCCGGAATCATTCTAGTGAATCTTCTCTGTACCCTCTCCAAAGTCAGCACATCCTTTCTTAAATAAGGAGATCAAAACTGCCCACAGTACTCCAAGTGAGGTCTCACCAGTGCCTTATAGAGCCTCAGCATCACATCCCTGCTTCTATACACTATTCCTCTAGAAATGAATGCCAACATTGCATTCGCCTTCTTCACTACCGACTCACCTGGAGGTTAACCTTAAGGGTATCCTGTATGAGGACTCCCAAGTCCCGTTGCATCTCAGAACTTTGAATTCTTTCTCCATTTAAATAATAGTCTGCCCGTTTATTTCTTCTATAACAAACTTGAGTGTTGCGGGAGGCAGTGAATCTAATACTCAGGAAGGAAAAAGACTTAAAGGAGAAAGTTCAAAGGTTACAACTGTAAGTTGGTTGTTTGTATGTCAATAGAACTATCTTGCAGAGTTGAAGTAAGCTATTTTTTTACCAGCAACTTGAAAACCACAAAGGAAATCAAGATATATTTTGATTTAAAAGAAAAAGTTTATTACTTGAAACTTATTTTAAACAAAGGATTTCTCCACATTGCATTGTGGGATACTATCAGATCTTTACTTTGTGAGACCTGGTCCATGTCATTA
Organism: Mobula hypostoma; assembly: GCF_963921235.1. Classification (NCBI taxonomy): domain Eukaryota; kingdom Metazoa; phylum Chordata; class Chondrichthyes; order Myliobatiformes; family Myliobatidae; genus Mobula; species Mobula hypostoma. Next base: position 66,443,818 of record NC_086102.1, on the reverse strand, counting down.
TATGAATACCTATCAAAACCTCCCTGCATTTCAATATAGCCATATTTGACAAAAGGCTAGAATTAGATGATTGGATTCAACTTCACTGGTGAAAGTAAAGTAGATGTGATTTTTTTTCAGCTGACAGGTTGGTGTAAGAAATAAAGTTATCTACTCTCACCAGTACAAAGCTATTTGAGTGGATGGCAGAATGCTTTGGGATTAGATGTTTAGTGATAATGCTTGAAAAAAATCAAGTGCCTGAAAGAAGATGAGATGGTTCTTCCTTTAGGAAGGAAATCACTCTTTGTGATAATGAAAAATTGACTGCCTTAATTTAAAGAAAGAAAACTTCCAGTGAGTTAAAGACAGTATTTCTATCTCACCTTAATGACATTCCTAAACTGATTTTTGTTCTCAATCTCTCCATGATATTTTTGAACTTTTGCATTAAATATGCTTTTAGCTTGCTGATATAATGTATTATTTTTGTTGTCATACAGCATGATTTCCTGGCCAAATCCTGATAGCTGTCTGATTAGAAATGTAATATTTGTAGTGTTATGATATGCCGCAAGTCTTTCCTTATTTACACTTCTGGAAGAAATCGAGAGTTCAACATACCAGTAAGGTAGATGTCTGCACCGTTGCTAAAGCATACAAAATGTATATCAGCTAACTCCATCTGAGTACTTCCAACACACTTCTGTTCAATCAGAGATGTTTCTGGGTAATGAATATTTAGATGTTTACTTTGAAATATTCTGCATTTACTCAAATTTGTTTTAACTTAGTACACAATTATTTGTATTAGAAGTAGATTGGCTCTCCAACTGAAGCATAGCTTTCATAATAATACAGAGCTTTGTCCCATGTTTCAACTATGTTTACAGGTACAAACATGAGAGAATCTGCAGGTGCTGGAAATCCAAAGTAACACACACAATTCATCAGAGGGGTCTCGGCCAGAAATGTCAACTTTAACTCTTTTCCTTAGATGCTGCCTGGCCCGCTGAGTTCCTCCAGCATTTTATGTGTGTTTTTGTGGTTATAGGCATTTTGATAACTGTGACACATTTCCTTTTTAGGCTTTAGTGAATGACATCCAAACTATCCAGCCCAGCTTAAATGGTATTAATGAAGTTGGAGAAACCTTGAAAAGCCAAGCTGAGCCTGAATATGTGAGCAAATTACAGACCGAACTTGCTGATCTGAATGGATGTTGGGATAATATTTGTAAACAGGTGAGTGCTTTAGACTTGGACAATCAAGGTTTTTGAAAATCAAATAAGATAATATTCAGTGTATGATTATTTACCTTCAGTACCTAGAAGAAAATTGGGCTATGTCAAACAGTTTGGCTGCCAGTGCAACATTAAATGAGATTTGTGTGCATTGAAGCATGATAGAGTGTATACTTTCAGGCAAATGTTTCATTTTTGTTATAGAACAGTACTGTTGGGGAAGAATGTAGGTATTATTTCAGTTGTATTATAATTAATGCAAGTGAAAATGGTGAAAAGCTTCATGAATACTTGAGTGTATGCATCACCTGATCAAGCAATCAATATGAAATAATTCAATAAATCTGTTGGCTTTGAATCATTGGAAAGATACTGAATTTTAGCCCAAATATGGAGTGTAGCTTTATGAGTAGTGCATGGAGAAGAGGTAATTTTGGGCAGTGTTTGTCTGAATTAGACATTTCCTGTTTGGTTAAGCTTTGACATTCTACCATGGTCAAGTGGAAAATAAAGTTGATGCTATTAAATTCTATGAAGAGGCATCAACTTTGAGCTAATCAAAGTTTACAGCAAATTCTTTCCCCTCTTTCCCTCAGTGCCTGATATGACATTTCTTTTGTGGTCAATTCTAAAGAAAATGGAAGAACTGAATGCGATCAGTATGAAAAGTTTCAGTACCTTTTAGAGTATTAATAAATAATTAAGTGAACCACACTTATTTTTAAATTTTAAATAATTTCAGAATGGGATAATATGAAGTCTTGACTTTTGAGGTATCCTGTCAAGTTCTTATATGTTGGATTTGATGCAAAGTTCCAGCATTTCTTGTTTTATCTTATTGTTTACAACTGTTTGATAAATACAGGAGACTTCAATAATAATTGTATTTGGAATTAGTGCTCAGAGCCAGGCTGAAACAACATTTTGGCAATAATAAAGGGCATTTCAGTGTACAGTTTGCTTTGCTGATTTTCAAAGTAAACAAAAATATCTCTTCCATCTTAAATGAAGTAGTATTGTAGTTATGTTACTGATAATTAATCCAGAGTTTACATCAAAAGTCTGGAGAGATTAAAGTAAATGCCTTCATGCCAAATTTGAATATGTAAATTAATTTAAATAAGCTGAATGGAAAGCTGTTGACAGTACTGTTGACTATGAAACTATGGGTTGTTTCAGAAATGTATTGGGTACATTAATGTCCTTAGGGAAGGAAATGCCTTGTTGTAGTCCATTTTCACTCCCAACTGAGAGGTGAGCCATCAAACAAAAATTATATTTTGAGGAGATGATGGGACAAAAGGAAAACAAAATCAACAAGCCAAAAATTCATATTCTCTTGGTGGCACATAAAGAATCATAACTTGGCGAGTCAGAACTGACTTGATTTGATATCTATGCTTTAAAATGCCAAGCACAATTTCCTTAAGGCATGACATTCAATATATATTTCTTATCAAGGAAACAGATTCAGATTGTTTTTAAAAAGTATCGTTAATGGCCAAAAAGTGATAAACAGTGCTCTTTCCAACTGGTTTATTTAATCATGTAAACTTGCTTGTGAGAAATTATGTATTCCAAGTAATAACATTTATATTAGTATATTTTGCCAATAGTTTAGTTTATTGCACAGGAACAGCTCATCTACATCAAAAAGCAATCATTTTGAAGCATTATTTTGTAGCCTTGTGGATGAAATAAATCATTATGCTTCTGTGTGCAGATTTCAAATCAAACTTTTAAGATATTCAGAACGAAGAATAAAATGTCAAAAAGATTTAAATTTGAACATGAAAATAATTTTGTATGTTTATCTACCCTAAAAACAGTCCAGAATTCTGTATAATATAATCTTACATGGCAAAAACAAAATATCACTAGGCATTCAGACAGATATTCTATGACTGGATGTGTGATTTTTGAAAATGTTGGTTAGTAAAATGCTTGATGCACATCCAATGCACTTTATATATGCAGTCAACAGAGAGATATTCTGGGTCCATGTATCCATTGGCTTGTGTTAACTCACGGTAAATACCTCTGCTGACACTGCTTCTATAAAGTCTGATTTCATGTTTCTTTTACCTTTTCCCAGAAATAGAAACATCTGCCTGCTTGTGTAGTCTTATGAAGAATATTGTTTAACTCTCTTTAACTTCCTTTTTTTACATAAAGAGTACAAGCCTAACAAGACAATCAGAATAATTGACTCATTATGGGATGGAAAGAAGGTTATTCAGGCCATTGGGTCCATGTCAGTTGTAGAGGTATACAGCGTGGAAATGTGCCTTTTGGCCCAAATCATCCATGCTGACTGTGTTGTACAGTAAGCAAGTACCACCTGCCATTGTTTGGCCCAGTACCCACTGAATCTCTCTGATCCTTGTACTTCTGTAAATGGATTTTAAATGTTGCTAATGTGCCTGCCTCAACCACTTATGGCAGCTCATTCCAAATACACACCACCCTATCCCTGATGCCCCTTTTAAATCTCTTGCCTTTGATCTTAAACCTCTGTCCTCTTGACTTCAGCTGAAAAATAAAAAGATTGTGCTTTCATCCTGTCTATCCCTTTATGATTTTGATATACAGTACAGTATCTCTATCTGGTCACCCCTCAAACTCCTGTATTGCAGAGAATAAAGTCCAAGTCCATGTAACCTCTCTCGTAAATCAGGCACCCACATCCAGACAATGTCCTCGTAAATAATCTCTGCACTACTTCCAATTTAATAACTTCTTTTCCATAACAGGGTGATGAAAACTATGTCTGTCTAGGTACCATATCCGATGCGGACTTTGGTGACCATAGTTTTTCATATAGATCTATCCTTCGTTTTTTTGGATGACTTCCATTTCCCCAATGTGTAGCCACCTGGCTATGCTTTTGATGTATATAAGCCGAGGTCTTCCTCTAGCTTTGCTCCCTTCAATCTTTCCAGAGAGTATGAGTTTTTCCAGTTCATCTTTCGGCATGATGTGTCCTATGAATCTGAGTTGTCTTTCTCTTATTGTTGGTATGAGTGATCGAACTGCTTGGGCTCTACTGAGAACTTATTCATTTGATGTGTGTGTGATCCATGATATTTTTAACATTCTCCTGTAGAACCATAATTCAGCTGCTTCTAGTCTCTTTTCCATTGCTGGAGAAATGTATGAATAAATTAATAAATTCTGAGTATTAATAAATTCCAATAAATTGCAATAAATTCCACAGAGGAAAACTATACATAGTGAAAACTCTAAGTGAGGCCTAACCAACATCTTGTATACCTCCATCAAAATTCCTATACTCAGAGCCCTGACTGATGAAGATCAACATGCCAAATGCCTTCTTCACCACCCTATCTACCTATGATGCTGCTTTCAGAGAAATATGCCCTTGCATTCCTAGGTTCTTCTGTTCCATAATACTCTAGGGCACCACCTTTCATTGTTTAAAGTCGTACCCTGTTTTGACCTACCAAAATGTAGTACCTCATATTTATCTGGACTGAAAGCCATTCACCAATCCTCAGCCCACATTCGGAGCTGATCAAGATACTAATATAATTTTTCATAACCTTCACTACCTACAAGTCCACCTATTTGAGTATCAGCTGGGGCTCTTTAAGGACAATACAGTCAGTCCTATTCCATAGTATTATCCTCAAAGATTTGCAATGTTTTTCTCCCTCAACCATTTGTCCAAAACATCAGTTGTATCTGTTTCCAATACTCTTTTAGACAAAAAATTCTACGTCAAACAACTAATTGCATGAAGGGATTGTTTGTCCTCTTGTGATGTATTTATCCCATTCCTTACATCTCCTCAGCCATCTTGGTTCTTCAGGCAACCAAATAAGCTCTTCATCCTCTGATATGTCAATACTTGACAATGGGAGGGGTTTCAATTTACCACTCTGGGTGGATCTTTCTTTATTTTGAATGTAGGTATGAAATTACCTCTCAATATTCTCTGTTCTCAGAAGAACAATTCCTGCTTCACTAGCTGATCTAAGTATCTAAAGTCTCTTATTCCTTATCCCTAGGTCCTCCTAAATATTGTAAAGGTCCAAGTAAAGCTGCAGATGACGTTCCACAAGAGTTGAGGAATTGCATCAGACGATGTCTAAAAGTACCATAAAAGTAATTGTGTAACTGGAAGCAGCAATAATATTTAATCATGTCAGAAACAAAGGATGGCTGAGCTTGTTATTTTGTATTTTGATAATTCTCCAATTTCTACGTAAATATGTACAACACCAGAAGTTGACAAAATGGTTCCACCAGCAATGTTGTCTTCTTTCTTGATCACCAATCTTATGAGTTAACACCATAAGACAAAGGAGCAGAATTAGGCCATTCAGCCCATTAAGTCTGCACTGCCATTCCAACATGGCTGATTTCTTATCCCTCACAACCCCATTTTCCTGCCTTATTTCCATAACCTTTGATGTCCTGATCAATCAAGAACCTATCAGAATCCGCTTTAAATATACTCAATGACTTGGCCACCACAGACATACATAGCAATAAATTCCACAGATTCATTACCCTCTGGCTAAAGAAATTCCTCCTCATCTCTGTTTTAAAGGTTGTCTCTCTGTTCTGAGGCTGTGCTCTCGGGGTCTAGATTCATTCATGATAGGAAACATCCTCTCCACATCCACTCTGTCTAGGATTCAATGAGATACCCCCTCATTCTTCTAAAATCTAGTGAGTACAGGCCCAAAGCCACCAAACACACTTCATACACTAGCCCTTTTATTCCTGGGATCGTTCTTATGAATATCCTCTGGACCCTCTGCAATGCTAACACGTCTTTTTTAAAAATAAGGGGCCTAAAACTGTTCACAATCTTTGAAGCGTGGCCTGACCAATGTCTTATAAAACCTCAGCATTACATCCTTGCTTTTATATTCTAGTCCTTATGAAATGAATGCTAACATTGCATTTGCCTTCCTTACCACAGACTCGACCTGCAAATAAACCACTAGGGAATCCTGCACATGGACTCCCAAGTTCTTTGCACCTCTGGTTTTTGAAATTTTTCCCCATTTAGAAAATAGTCTATGGCTTTATTCCTTCTACTGAAGGTCATGACCATACATTTCCCTACACTATATTCTACCTGCTACTACTTAGGCCATTCCTTCAACCTGTTTAAGTCCTTTTGCAGACTTCCTGCTTCTTCAACACTACCTGGCCCTCCATCTATCTTTAACTTATATGCAAACTTGGCCATATAGCTATCAATTCTATCAATCAAATCATTAACATATAACATGAAAAGAAGCAGCCTCAATACCTGCCCCTATAAAACACTAGTCAACAGCAGCTAACCAGAAAAATCCCCCTTTATTCTCACTCTTTCCATCCTGCCAGTCAGCCAATGCTCTATCCATGTGAGTATCTTTCCTGTAATACCATGAACAAGTACTTTACTTTATTGTCGCCAAACAATTGATACTAGAGCATGCAATCATCACAGCGATATTTGATTCTGCGCTTTGCGCTCCCTGAAGTACAAATCGATAGTAAATATTAAAAATTTAAATTATAAATTATAAATAGAAAACAGAAAGTGGAAAGTAAGGTAGTGCAAAAAAACCGAGGGGCAGGTCTGGATATTTGGAGGGTACGGCCCAGATCTGGGTCAGGATCCATTCAACAGTCTTATTACAGTTGGAAAGACGCTGTTCCCAAATCTGGCTGTATGAGTCTTCAAGCTCCTGAGCCTTCTCCCGGAGGAAAGAGGGACTTTCCCAGTATGTTGGCTGGGTGGGTCATGTCCTTGATTATCCTGGCAGCACTGCTCTGACAGCGTGCGGTGTAAAGTGAGTCCAAGGACGGAAGATTGGTTTGTGTGATACGCTGTGCCTTGTTCATGATCTTCTGCAGCTTCTTTCGGTCTTGGACAGGACAACTTCCATACCAGGTTGTGATGCACCCTAGAAGAATGCTTTCTACGGTACATCTGTAAAAATTAGTGAGGGTTTTAGGGGACAGGCCAAATTTCTTTAGTTTTCTCAGGAAGTAAAGGTGCTGGTGGGCCTTCCTGCAGTGGACCCTGCATGGTTGGACCGAGTCAGGTCATTTGTGATATTGACCCCGAGGAATTTAAAGCTTTTGACCTGTTCCACTTGCGAACCGCCTATGTAAATGGGGTCGTGTGGTCCGCTACTCCTTCTGAAGTCAACAACCAATTCCTTCGTCTTGCTGGCGTTGAGGGATAGGTTATTGTCTTTGCACCATGCCACCAGGTTCTTAATTTCCTCTCTGTACTCAAACTCACCATTACCAGAGATACAGCCTACTATTGTGGTGTCATCAGCAAACTTATATATTGAGTTCGATGGAAACTTGGAGAGACAATCATGGGTGCACAGAGAGTACAGCAGGGGGCTGAGTACACAGCCTTGTGGGGTACCGGTGCTCACAGTGATTGTAGAGGAGAGCTTGTTCCCTATTTTTACAGCCTGGGTCCTGTCTGTGAGGAAGCTGAAGATCCAGCTGCAGAGTAGCTTGTTAAGCAGCCTCATGTGTGGCACTCTGTCAATGGCCTTCTGAGAATTCAAGTAAACAACAACTGGCTGTCCTTTGTCTTGTTATTTCCTCAAAGAATTTCAACAGATTTGTCAGGCAAGATTTCCCCTGCAGGTAACCATCTTGACCTTTACCTATTTTATCAAGTGCCTCCAAGTAACCCAAACCTCATCCTTAGTAATGAACTCCACATTTTTCCAACCACTGAATTTAGGATAACTGGCCTGTAATTTCCTTTCTTCTGCCTTCCACCCTTCTTGAAGAGTGGAGTGATAATTGCAATTTTCTAGTCCCCTGGAACAATGCTAGACTTTAGTGATTAGAGACATAGAAACATGGAAAATAGGTGCAGGAGTAGGCCATTCGGCCCTTCGAGCCTGGACCGCCATTCAGTATGATCATGGCTGATCTTCCAACTCAGAACCCTGTACCTGCCTTCTCTCCATACCCCCTGATCCCTTTAGTCACAAGGGCCATATCTAGCTCCCTCTTAAACATAGCCAATGAACTGGCCTCAACTGTTTCCTGTGGCAGAGAATTCCACAGATTCATCACTCTCTGTGTGAAGAAGTTTTTCCTCATCTCGGTCCTAAAAGGCTTCCCCTTTATCCTCAAACTGTGACCCTTCATTCTGGACTTCCCCAACATCAGGAACAATCTTCCTACATCTAGCCTGTCCAATCCCTTTAGAATTTTATACATTTCAATAAGATCCCCCCTCAATCCCCACTAAAGCTGGATGAACTATGGATCATTTGGGAGGCAGAGACAGAGATAGATAAGAGCTATCGGGAGGTAGTCACACCGAAAATACGGGAGGTAGGCAACTGGGTGACTGTCAGGAGATGGAGGGGGAGCAGGCAGAGAGTGCAGAGCACCCCTGTGGCCATTCCCATCAATAATAAGTATACCATTTTGGATGCTGTTGGTGGGGATGACCTACCAGGAACAAGTTGCAGTGGTCCTGACTCTGGCACTGAAGTTGGAGCCTCGACTCAGAAGGGGAGGAGGGAAGAGAGGACAGCGGTAGTGATAGGGGATTCTATAGTCACGGGGGCAGATAGGAGATTTTGTGGGGGAGATCGGGAGTCGCGGATGGTATGTTGCCTCCCTGGTGCCGGGGTCCGGGACATCTCAGATCGGGTGCAGGTTATTCTCGAGAGGGAGGGCAAGAATCCAGATGTTGTGGTCCATGTAGGGACCAACGACGTGGATAGGAAGAGTGAGGGGGTCCTGCGTAGTGAGTTCAGGGAATTAGGTGCGAAGCTGAAGGGCAGGACCTCCAGGGTAACAATCTCAGGATTGCTACCTGTGCCACGTGCGAGTGAGGCGTGGAACAGAAGGATTATACAGATCAATGCGTGGCTGAGAGGATGGTGCGGGAGGGAGGGCTTCAGCTTTTTAGATAATTGGGCTTTGTTCCAGGGAAGGTGGGATCTGTTCCGACGGGACAGTTTACACCTGAACTGGAGGGGTACTAACATTCTTGCAGGAGAGTTTGCTAGTGCTGCTTGGGGGGTTTAAACTAAATTTGCAGGGGGCAGGGATCCAGAATGTGAGAGAGGATAGCGAGATGAAGTATAAAGGACAGGTGGGGACGACACGGTTCCGGAATATTAAGTGTGAAGTAGAGAAAGGTGAGGCGGAACGAGTGATAAGGAGGATACATATGCAGAGGAATGGTCTGACGGAGCATGGAGTTAAATGTGCAGAAAGAGTAAGTAAATTTAAGAAGGACAACAAAATTCAAGGGATGTATAGACTGGTGAGAGTTCGGCTAGCTGGGTTATGCACAATAGGTAGCGATTTAAACAGAGAGAGGAGAAATGGGTTAAAAATTCTATATCTGAATGCACGAAGTGTCAGAAATGAGGCAGATGAGTTTGAAGCTCAGGTGCGAATGGGTAACTATGATGTTGTTGGGATAACGGAGACATGGCTGCAGGGGGATCAGACCTGGGAATTGAATGTACAAGGGTATACGTGCTATCGAAGGGACATAAAGGTGGGCAGAGGGGGTGGGATGGCCCTGTTGGTGAGGAATGAGATTCAGTCCTTTGCAAGGGGGGACATCGAATCAGGAGAAGTAGAGTCAGTGTGGATAGAACTGAGGAACAGTAAGGGCAAAAAGACCCTAAATAGGTGTTATCTACAGGCCCCCAAACAGTAGCATGGATATTGGGTGCAAGTTGAATAGGGAGTTAACAATGGCATGTGGCAAAGGAAATGTCGCAGTAGTTATGGGGGATTTCAACATGCAGGTGAACTGGGAAAATCAGGTTGGTACTGGACCCCAGGATAGGGAGTTTGTAGAGTGCCTACGGGATGCATTTTTGGAGCAGTTTGTACGAGAGCCGACCAGGGATAAGGCTATTCTGGATTTAGTGTTGTGCAGTGACAGGATTTGATAAGTGATCTTGAAGTAAAGGAGCCATTAGGAGGTAGTGACCATAATATGATAAGTTTTTATCTGCAAGTTGAGAGGGATAAGGGCAGATCAGAAGTGTCAGTATTGCAGTTGAACAAAGGAGACTATGGAGCCATGAGGGAGGAGCTGGCCAACATTGACTGATCGGATATCCTAGCAGAAAAGACAGTGGAACAGCAATGGCAGGTATTCTTGGGAATAATGCACAAGGTGCAAAATCAGTTCATCCCCCGGAGAAGGAAGGATTCAAAGGGGGGAAAGTGGCCACAGTGGTTGACAAAGGAAGTCAGAGATAGCATAGCATTAAAAAAGAAGCTAAGGTGAGTGGGAAGACGGATGATTGGGAAATTTTTAAGGAGCAACAGAACTTAACTAAAAAGGCAATACGGGGAGAAAAAATGAGGTATGAACGCAAGCTAGCTAGGAATATAAAGGAGGATAGCAAAAGTTTTTTTAGGTATGTGAAGAGAAAGAAGATAGTTAAGAACAATGTTGGGCCCTTGAAGAATGAATTGGGAGAAATTGTTATGGGAAACAGAGAAATGGCAGACGAATTTAATGAGAACTTTGGATCTGTCTTCACTAGGGAAGACACAAGCAATCTTCCAGATGTATGGATGGGCCAAGGACAAAGGGTAACAGAGGAACTGAAACAGATTGACATTAGGAAGGAAACGGTGATGAGTAGACTGATGGGACTGAAGGCTAACAGATCCCCAGGTCCAGATAGTCTGCATCCTAGGGTACTAAAGGAGGTGGCTCTGGAAATTGCGGATGCATTGGTGATCATTTTCCAATGTTCCTTAGATTCAGGATCAGTTCCTGAGGATTGGCGAATAGCTAATGTTATCCCACTCTTTAAGAAAGGAGGGAGGGAGAAAACAGAGAACTATCGCCCTGTCAGCCTAACATCAGTAGTGAGGAAGATGCTAGAGTCCATTATTAAAGATGAAATAGCGGCATATCTTGATAGCAGTGATAGGATTGGGCCGAGCCAGCATGGATTTACCAAGGGCAAATCATGCTTGACTAATCTATTGGAATTTTTCGAGGATGTAACCAGGAAGATAGACGCGGGAGATCCAGTGGATGTGGTGTACCTTGACTTTCAGAAGGCATTTGATAAGGTACCGCATAGGAGATTGGTGGGTAAAATCAGAGCTCATGGCATTGGGGGGAGAATATTGACATGGATAGAAAACTGGTTGGCAGATAGAAAGCAAAGTGTAGCAGTGAATGGGTGTTTCTTGGAATGGCAGGTGGTGACTAGTGGGGTGCCACAGGGCTCAGTATTGGGACCTCAGCTGTTTACGATCTACGTCAATGATTTAGAGGAAGGCATTGTGAATAACATCAGCAAGTTTGCTGATGATACTAAACTGGGTGGCAGTGTGACATGTGATGAGGATGTTAGGAGAATTCAAGGTGACTTGGATAGGCTGGGTGAGTGGGCAGAAACTTGGCAGATGGTGTTTAATGTGAATAAGTGTGAGGTTATTCACTTTGGGAGCAAGAACAGGAAGGCAGATTATTATCTGAACGGTGTGGAGTTAGGTAAGGGAGAAGTACAAAGAGATCTAGGAGTACTTGTTCATCAGTCTCTGAAGGTGAATGAGCAAGTGCAGCAGGCAGTGAAGAAGGCTAATGGAATGTTGGCCTTTATTACAAAGGGAATTGAGTACAAGAGCAAGGAAATCCTTTTGCATTTGTACAGGGCCCTGGTGAGACCACACCTGGAGTATTGTGTGCAGTTTTGGTCTCCAGGGTTAAGGAAGGACATCCTGGCTGTGGAGGAGGTGCAGCGTAGGTTCACGAGGTTAATTCCTGGGATGTCCGGACTGTCTTTCTTAGAGAGGTTAGAGAGATTGAGCTTGTACACGCTGGAATTAAGGAGATTGAGGGGGGATCTGATTGAGACATATAAGATTATTAAGGGATTGGACAAGATAGAGGCAGGAAATATGTTGCAGATGCTGGGAGAGTTCAATACCAGAGGGCATGGTTTAAGAATAAGGGGTAGGTCACTTAGGACAGAGTTGAGGAGGAACTTCTTCTCCCAGAGAGTTGTGGAGGTGTGGAACACGCTGCCTCAGAAGGCAGTGGAGGCCAATTCTCTGGATGCTTTCAAGAAGGAGCTAGATAGGTATCTTATGGATAGGGGAATCAAGAGTTATGGGGACAAGGCAGGAACCGGGTATTGATAGTAGATGATCAGCCATGATCTCAGAATGGCGGTGCAGGCTCGACGGGCCGAATGGTCTACTTCTGCACCTATTGTCTATTGTCTATAATCTTATAAATTCCAGAGATTATAAGCCTAGTCGATCAAGTCTTTCATCATATGAAAGTCCTGCCATCCCAGGAATCAATCTGGTGAATCTCCTTTGTACTCCCTCTATGGCAAGAATGTCTTTCCTCAGATTAGGGGACCAAAACTGCACACAATACTCCAGGTGTGGTCTCACCAAGGCCTTGTACAACCGCAGTAGTACCTCCCTGCACCTGGATCCGAATCCTCTTGCTATGAATGCCAGCATACCATTCGCCTTTTTCACCGCCTGCTGTACCTGCATGCCCACTTTCAATGACGGGTGTACAATGACACCCAGGACTCGTTGCACCTCCCCTTTTCCTAATCGGCCACCATTCAGATAATAATCTGTTTTCCTGTTCTTGCCACCAAAGTGGATAATCTCACATTTATCCACATTAAATTGCATCTACCATGAATTTGCCCACTCGCCTAACCTATACAAGTCACCCTGCATCCTCTTAGCATCCTCCTCACAGCTAACACTGCCGCCCAGCTTTGTGTCATCCGCAAACTTGGAGATGCTGCATTTAATTCCCTCGGCTAAGTCATTAATATACATTGTAAACATCTGGGGTCCCAGCACTGAGCCTTGCTGTACCCCACTAGTCACTGCCTGCCATTCCGAAAAGGTCCCGTTTATTCCCACTCTTTGCTTCCTATCTGCCAACCAGTTCTCTATCCACATCAATACCATACCTCCAATACTGTGTGCTTTAAGTTTGCACATTAATCTCCTGTGTGGCACCTTGTCAAAAGCCTTTTGAAAATCCAAGTATACCACAACCACTGGTTCTCCCCTATCCACTCTACTAGTTACATCCTCAAAAAATTCTATGAGATTTGTCAGACTTGATTTTCCTTTCACAAATCCATGCTGACTTTGTCCGATGATTTCACCGCTTTCCAAATGTGCTGTTATCACATCTTTGATAACTGACTCTAGCATTTTCCCCACCACTGATGTCAGGCTTATCGGTCTATAATTCCCCGGTCTCTCTCTCCCTGCTTTTTTAAAAAGTGGGGTTACATTAGCAACCCTCCAATCCTCAGGAACTAATCCAGAATCTAAAGAGTTTTGAAAAATTATCACTAATGCATCCACTATTTCTTGGGCTACTTCCTTAAGCACTCTGGGATGCAGACCATCTGGCCGTGGGAACTTATCTGCCTTTAATCCCTTCAATTTACCTAACACCACTTCCCTACTAACATGTACTTCCCTCAGTTCCTCCATCTCACTAGACCCTTGGTCCCCTACTATTTCCGGAAGATTAAATAGTCCTCCTTAGTGAAGACAGAACCAAAGTAGTTATTCAATTGGTCTGCCATGTCCTTGTTCCCCATGATCAATTCACCTGTTACTGACTATAAGGGACCTACATTTGTCTTAATCAATCTTTTTCTTTTCACATATATATAAAAGCTTTTACAGTCAGCTTTTAATATTCCCTGCCAGCTTTCTCTCATAATCTTTTTTCCCTTTCCCAATTAATCCCTTTGTCCTCTTCTGCTGGACTCTGAATTTCTCCCAGTCCTCAGGTGTGTGACTCTTTCTGGCTAATTTGTATGTTTCTTCTTTGGAATTGACACTATCCCTAATTTCCCTTGTCAGCCACGGGTGCACTACCTCCCCTAGTTTATTCTTTTGCCAAACTGGGATGAACAATTGTTGTAGTTCATCCATGCGATCTTTAAATGCTTGCCATTGCATATCCACCGTCAACCCTTTAAGTATTTTTTGCCCGTCTATCTTAGCTAATTCACGTCTCATACCTTCAAAGTTACCCTTCTTTAAGTTCAGAACCTTTGTTACTGAATTAACTATATCACTCTCCATCTTAATGAAGAGTTCCACCATATTATGGTCACTCTTACCCAAGGGGCCTCGCACGACAAGATTGCTAACTAACCCTTCCTCATTGCTCAGTATCCAGTCTAGAATGGCCTGCTCTCCAGTTGGTTCCTTGACATGTTGGTTCAGAAAACTATCCCGCATACATTCCAAGAAATCCTCTTCCTCAGCACCCTTACCAATTTGGTTCAGCCTATCTATATGTAGATTGAAGTCACCCATTATAACTGCTGTTCCTTTATTGCACGCATTTCTAATTTCCTGTTTAATGCCATCCCCAACCTCACTACTACTGTTAGGTGGCCTGTACACAACTCCCACCAGCGTTTTCTGCCCCTTAGTGTTATACAGCTCTACCCATATTGATTCCAAATCCTCCCGGCTAATGTCCTTCCTTTCTATTGCGTTAATCTCCTCTCTAACCAGCAGTGCTACCCCACCTCCTTTTCTTTCATGTCTATCCCTCCTGAATATTGAATATCCCTGAATGTTGAGCTCCCATCCTTGATTCTTGAAAAATCATTCCTAATGCCTCCACAATCACTTCAGCTACCTCTTTCAGAACCCTGGAATGTAGTTCATCTGGTCCAGATGACTTAACTACTTTCAAATCTTACAGCTTCCTAAGCACCTTCTCCTTAATAACAGCAACCACACTCACTTCTGCTCCCTGACACTGGCATACTGCTGGTGTTTTCCACAGTGAAGACTGATGCAAAATACTTGTTAAGTTCATCCGCCATTTCTTTGACCCCATTACTCCCTCTCCAGCATCATTTTGCTGCAGTCTGATATCCACTCTTGCCTCTCCTTTACTCTTTATATATCTGAAAAAAAAAACTTTTGGCATCCTCTTATATTATTGGCAAGCTTACCTTAATATTTCATCTTATCTCTCCTCATTGCTTTTTAGTTTCCTTCTGATGGCATTTGAAAACCTCCCAATCCTCTAACTTCCCACTAATTTTTGCTGTATTATATGTCCTCGCTTTTAAGTTGTTTTTTACTTCACTTGTCAGCCTCGGTTGCCTCACACTCCCTTTAGAATACTTCTTCATCTTTGGGATGTATCTATCCTGAACCTTTTGAACTGCCCCTAGAAATTCCAGCTATTGACGTCCTGCCAACATCCCTGCTAGTGTCCCCTTCCAATCAAATTTGGCCAACTCCTCTTTCATCCCTCTGTAATTCCCTTTACTCCACAGTAATATGGATACAACTGACTTTAACTTCTCTCTCTCAAACTGCAGGGTGAATTCTATCATATTATGATTATGCTTCCTCATCAAATTTGATTCATTGCACAACACCAATCCAGAACTGCCTTTCCCTTAGTGCAGCAAGCTGCTCTAAAAAGCCATATCGTAGGCATACTGCAAATCCTCTCTCTTGGCATCCAGCACCATATTTATTTTCCCATTCTATCTACATATTGAGACTGTATCGTGAACATGAGGTGAAAAGTCCTTGAAAATGAGTCCATGGCTTGTGGGAACATTTAATGTTGGGGCGAGTGAAGTTATCCTCATTGGTTTCAGAGTCTGATGCGTGAGGGGTAATAACTTCCTCAGGGCACACACCACCAGGTTTAGGAACAGTTATTGCCCCTCAACCATCAGGCTCTTGAACCAAGGGGGATGACTTCACTCTGGCTGCTCACGCTACCTCTTGAGAATAGTCTACAGCCACTCTGAGATATCCTTGACCCCAACACCTGGGAGGCAGCCCACCATACTGGTGAATTGTTCATGGCCACAGAATCTCCTCTGTATCCCCCTACTGAGTCTCCTATCACTATTGCTCTACCTGAATTTATATCTTTCTGCTGAGCCTCTGAGGCAGCCACAGCACATCTGGCTTGGCTGCTCCTGCTGCCCCTGATTGGTTATCCCTCTGAGCAGAAACAAATGGTGATACTTGTTGCTGAGGGGTATGGCCACAGGGGAAACCCTGAACTGACTGCTTGCCACCCTTACTTCTCCTGGTGGTCACCCATCTACTATTTGGAGCCTGCACTCTGGTTGTGACCACCTCAGTAAAGCCTCATCTATGAGGTCTTCAGCCTCCCGGATGGTCCTGAGTACATTCAGCTCCAGCTCCGGTTCCTTGACCTTGTCAGTCAGAAGCTGAAGTTCCAAGCATTTCCTGCAGATGTAGTCATCAAGGGGACCATCAGGTACCCTGCAGTCCTACATCTTACAGAAGGAGCATTTCGCTGTTTGAACTCGCATCCTACCTACAGTTGTTACACTTTTGACTCTAACCTCTTCAACTTCAGTTCTACACTTAACTAAATGACTCCAAAAGACTCAGCACCTTTAGCCTATGCCTATATTTGCCCAAGCCTGATCACTCTAATACTGGCTCACTCCACCAGTGGCTTTCCCACAAGGTCCACTCATATACCTCCCTTCTTTTTATTGGCTCAAGCACAAAGGGTTCAAGGATTCAGGAGGGATAGACATGAAGGAAGGGGAGGTGGGGTGGCGTTGCTGGTTAAAGAAGAGATTAACGCAATAGAAAGGAAGGACATAAGCCGGGAAGATGTGGAATCGATATGGGTAGAGCTGCGTAACACTAAGGGGCAGAAGACGCTGGTGGGAGTTGTGTACAAGCCACCTAACAGTATTAGTGAGGTTGGAGATGGTATTAAACAGGAAATTAGAAATGTGTGCAATAAAGGAACAGTAGTTATAATGCGTGACTTCAATCTACATGTAGATTGGGTGAACCAAATTGGTAAAGGTGCTGAGGAAGATGATTTCTTGGAATGTATGCGGGATGGTTTTTTGAACCAACATGTCGAGGAACCAACTAGAGAGCAGGCTATTCTGAACTGGGTTTTGAGCAATGAGGAAGGGTTAATTAGCAATCTTGTTGTGAGAGGCCCCTTGGGTAAGAGTGACCATAATATGGTGGAATTCTTCATTAAGATGGAGAGTGACATAGTTAATTCAGAAACAAAGGTTCTGAACTTAAAGAGGAGTAACTTTGAAGGTATGAGACGTGAATTAGCTAAGATAGACTGACACTTAAAGGATTGACGGTGGATATGCAATGGCAAGCATTTAAAGGTTGCATGGATGAACTACAACAATTGTTCATCCCAGTTTGGCAAAAGAATAAATCAAGGAAGGTAGTGCACCCGTGGCTGACAAGAGAAATTAGGGATAGTATCAATTCCAAAGAAGAAGCATACAAATTAGCCAGAGAAAGTGGCTCACCTGAGGACTGGGAGAAATTCAGAGTTCAGCAGAGGAGGACAAAGGGCTTAATTAGGAAAGGGAAAAAAGATTATGAGAGAAAACTGGCAGGGAACATAAAAACTGACTGTAAAAGCTTTTATAGATATGTAAAAAGGAAAAGACTGGTAAAGACAAATGTAGGTCTCCTACAGACAGAAACAGGTGAATTGATTATGGGGAGCAAGGACATGGCAGACCAATTGAATAATTACTTTGGTTCTGTCTTCACTAAGGAGGACATAAATAATCTTCCAGAAATAGTAGGGGACAGAGGGTCCAGTGAGATGGAGGAACTGAGCGAAATACTTGTTAGTAGGGAAGTGGTGTTAGGTAAATTGAAGGGATTGAAGGCAGATAAATCCCCAGGGCCAGATGGTCTGCATCCTAGAGTGCTTAAGGAAGTAGCCCAAGAAATAGTGGATGCATTAGTGATAATTTTTCAAAACTCGTTAGATTCTGGACTAGTTCCTGAGGATTGGAGGGTGGCTAATGTAACCCCACTTTTTAAAAAAGGAGGGAGAGAGAAACCGGGGAATTATAGACTGGTTAGCCTAACGTCGGTGGTGGGGAAACTGCTGGAGTCAGTTATCAAAGATGTGATAACAGCACATTTGGAAAGCGGTGAAATCATCGGACAAAGTCAGCATGGATTTGTGAAAGGAAAATCATGTCTGACGAATCTCATAGAATTTTTTGAGCATGTAACCAGTAGAGTGGATAGGGGAGAACCAGTGGATGTGGTATATTTGGATTTTCAAAAGGCTTTTGACAAGGTCCCACACAGGAGATTAGTGTGCAAACTTAAAGCACACGGTATTGGGGGTAAGGTATTGATGTGGATGGAGAATTGGTTAGCAGACAGGAAGCAAAGAGTGGGAATAAACGGGACCTTTTCAGAATGGCAGGCGGTGACTAGTGGGGTACCGCAAGGCTCAGTGCTGGGACCCCAGTTGTTTACAATATATATTAATGACTTGGATGAGGGAATTAAATGCAGCATCTCCAAGTTTGCGGATGACACGAAGCTGGGTTGCAGTGTTAGCTGTGAGGAGGATGCTAAGAGGATGCAGAGTGACTTGGATAGGTTGGGTGAGTGGGCAAATTCATGGCAGATGCAATTTAATGTGGATAAATGTGAAGTTATCCACTTTGGTGGCAAAAATAGGAAAACAGATTATTATCTGAATGGTGGCCGATTAGGAAAAGGGGAGGTGCAACGAGACCTGGGTGTCATTATACACCAGTCATTGAAAGTGGGCATGCAGGTACAGCAGGCGGTGAAAAAGGCGAATGGTATGCTGGCATTTATAGCGAGAGGATTCGAGTACAGGAGCAGGGAGGTACTACTGCAGTTGTACAAGGGCTTGGTGAGACCACACCTGGAGTATTGTGTGCA
This sequence comes from Mobula hypostoma, assembly GCF_963921235.1. Lineage (NCBI taxonomy): Eukaryota > Metazoa > Chordata > Chondrichthyes > Myliobatiformes > Myliobatidae > Mobula > Mobula hypostoma. The sequence continues at coordinate 66,424,832 of NC_086102.1, read as the reverse complement.
GTTTTGGTCCCCTAATCTGAGGAAAGACATCCTTGCCATAGAGGGAGTACAAAGAAGGTTCACCAGATTGATTCCTGGGATGGCAGGACTTTCATATGAAGAAAGACTGGATGAACTGGGCTTGTACTCGTTGGAATTTAGAAGATTGAGGGGGGATCTGATTGAAACGTATAAGATCCTAAAGGGATTGGACAGGCTAGATGCAGGAAGATTGTTCCCGATGTTGGGGAAGTCCAGAACGAGGGGTCATAGTTTGAGGATAAAGGGGAAGCCTTTTAGGACCGAGATTAGGAAAAACTTCTTCACACAGAGAGTGGTGAATCTGTGGAATTCTCTGCCACAGGAAACAGTTGAGGCCAGTTCATTGGCTATATTTAAGAGGGAGTTAGATATGGCCCTTGTGGCTACGGGGATCAGGGGGTATGGAGGGAAGGCTGGGGCGGGGTTCTGAGTTGGATGATCAGCCATGATCATAATAAATGGCGGTGCAGGCTTGAAGGGCCGAATGGCCTACTCCTGCACCTATTTTCTATGTTTCTATGTTTCTATGATTCATTTATTATCAAAACATACAGCTCTGAAATTCTTCTTCTCCAGATAGCCGTGTAACCAGGAAAGAAAAGAATGGCAGCATGATCATCAACCCCCCAAATCCCCCTCACCTGCACACAAAAAAAAGTGAGGAAGATTTGGCAGAATACAAAAATAACATAAGATTGAAGAAAGTCCACGGTCCAAGTCCACATCCAAAATGCGGAGTAAGACTCATTCCCAATGAGACTTGCTGTTTTCAACTAGCTCCTGCTCTGCAAGATGTCACTCTCTCACTCGCTACTTCAAACAATGACTCACTCCCAAGGAGACTTGCAGTTTTCAAAAGACAAGATTTTTCTCTCTCACTCCCTACTTCAAACAGTGACTCACTTCCATTTAGACTTGATGTGTAAAAATGTCTCCTGCCCTGTAAGACGTCAGTCACTCACTATTTCAAACAGTGACTCACTCCCGATAAGACTTGCTGCTTTCAAATGGCTCCTACCCTGCAAGATGTCCTGTCTCACTACCAACTGGACTTGCTGTTTTCAAATGGCTCCCACTCTGGAAGATGTCACTCTCTCACTTGTTACATCAAACAATGACTCACTCTCAACAAAACTTGATGTTTTCAAATTGCTCCCACATTGCAAGATGTCACCCTCTCACTCACTGCTTAAAACAAGTTATTCCATCTGCTGAAATTCCTCGTGATGTAAATAATAAACTTTTATATTTTTTTGTTTTTCAATTTTATCTTGCTGTTAGGTGACACTATAAATACTGTTAAACAAAATGCAGCAACATTTTTGGCGAATATTTTGAAAGTCTATTGTATTTTATTGGCTGATTTGCATCAGTTGCATCTGTCCTTAGATCCAGGATAAACGCTGTTGCAAAATATACATCAAAGGCAGAAAGGCATTCCATTTGAAGCTTCCACGTTATCACAGAGCTGGAGCGATGAGTTGCCCCTCAGAATGGCTCTCTCCTTCATCTGCCAAAGCTCATTTGTCCCACCAAAGCATATAATTTACTTCATTTTATTCCTGAAAAAAGAAGAGAAGAAGGTGTTGAAATTTACTTGGATCGCATGATTATTTGTTTGAATACTGAAACTGATTTCCCTCCACACAAATCCACCTCTCAAACTTGTGCCACACTTGGTAACTTTATTCAATCATAAGAAGCGTAAATTTTCATTTAATCTCTGAAAATAAGCATTTTTTTTTACCTCTGATTCTTTTTTCCGATGTTTGTTTACTGTTTTCACAAATGTTGAACATTTTGTCACTTACCACACGCACATGGGTCCTGACTGTTGTGGGTCAATGAGTGACTCCAAAAAAATACATATATTCACTTCCAACATGTCGTCTGTAAAGTTGAAAAGGATGGGCATCAATTTCTTATAATTATCTCTGTAATTTCTTCTAAATTTAATGAAGTGGAAATGGTAATATCAGACTTTTCTTCAACTATTATAAAATAGGCATATGCCAAAAAGAATGCGTTAAAGGGTGGACTGGATAAGACTATGAGTCTCAGAAAGGACCTGTCAGAAATGCAGGAATGGATAGCACAAGCTGAGGAGGAGTATTTGGAAAGAGACTTTGAATATAAAACTCCTGAAGAGCTCAAGAAGGCTGTAGAAGAACTCAAGGTGAGCTAACAAGATTTTGTTTGCATCTTTCACTTTATGTTTGAGCCATTTGTTGTATTGCATGCATGCACAAGAACATTAGCTTCTGTGGTTTCTGCTCTTTTGAATTGTTATTTAATAGATTTGTCTGTAACAAATAGTGAAAGGTTTAAACATATACTGTTATTAAATTATCCTTGCATGTTCTTAGTGAGATTAATATTGTGAGTTTATAATTGGTAATCTGCAATGGTAATAATTTTTGTCAGTATAAACAGCTTTTATATCTTGAAGCCTTACCTGAACTTGCAACCATGAACTTAATAGTCATATTATCAGTTGAGTGATATTCCTGCCACTGCACTCAGTGGCCAGTTTATTAGGTACAACTATATACCTGCACAAGAGGACGAGAAAATGGTGGATGAACAGAATGAATAGTTTGCAGCAGTCTTCACTGTGGAAGGCACCTGGCAGTCCGAGAGTGTAGGGGTAGAAGTGAGTGAAGTTGCCATTACTAGGGAGAAGGTGCTTGGGAAACTGAAAAGTCTGGAGGTAGTTAAGTTACAACTGGGATTCTGAAAGAGGTGGTTGAAGAGATTATGGAGGTATTAGTAATGATCTTTAAAGAATCAATGAATTCTGGCATGGTTTCAGAGACTAGAAAATTGCAAGTGTCACTCAAATCTTCAAGAGGCAGAAGAAAGGAAATTAATGACCTCTTAGTCTGACTTTATATCAAACGGCATGAAGGGATACCATACAATCAAGGAGCAGTCTGCTCCGCCATTTCATCATGGCTGATCCAATTTTCCTCTCAGCCTCAATCTCCACAATGAATTCCACAGGTTCACCACTCTCTGGCTGAAGAAATTCCTCCTCATCTCTGTTCTAAAAGGATGCCCCTCTATTCGGAGGCTGTGTTCTCTGGTCTTAAACTCTCCCACCATAGGAAACATCCTTTCCACATACAATCTTTCAAGGCCTTTCACCATTTGATGCTTTTCAGTGAGATCACTCCTCATTCTTCTGAATTCCAGTGAATAGAGTTCCAGAGCCATCAAATGCTCTTCATGTGACAAGCTGTTTCATCCTGGAATCATTTTCATGAACCTCCTTTAAACCCCCTCCAGTGTTAGCACATCCTTTATAAGATAAGTAGCCCAAACCTGTTCACAATGCTCCATTTATAAATTCTCAACATTACATCTTTGCTTTTATATTCTCCTCCTCTCAAAATGAATGCTAACATTCCTTCCTCATCACAGATTCAACCTACAAATTAACCTTTAGGAATAAGTGTGAAGAAGTTCATTTTGGTGGGTCCAATTTGAAGACAGAAGGCATAATATAATATAAATTGTAAGACTCTTGACAGTGTGGAGGAATTGAGAGATCTTGAGGTCCATCTCAATAGGACACTCGAAGCTGCTGCGCTGGTTGACAGTGTTTGTTAAGAAGGCGTGTGGTATGATGGCATTCATCAACCTTGGGATTGAGTTCAAGAGTCGTGAGGTAATATTACGGCAATATAAGACCTTGATCAGACTCCACTTGGAGTACTCTGTTCAGTCCTGGTCACCTCACTACAGGGAGGGTGCAGATAATATAGAGAGAGTGCAGAGGAGACTTACAAGGATGTTGCCTGGATTGGAGGGCGGTCCTTATGAGAATAGGTTGAATGTATTTGGCCTTTTATCCTTGGAGTGACAGAGGATGAGAGGTAACCTGATAGAGGTGTATAAGATGATGAGGGGCATTTATCATGTGGATAGTCAGAGGCTTTTTCCCAGGGCTGAAATGGCTAACACAAGGGGGCATAGTTTTAATGTGCTTGGAAATAGGTACTGAGAAGATGTCAGGAGTAAGTTTTTCCACACACAGTGGTGGGTGCGTAGAATGCACGGCTGGTGGTGGTGGTGGAAGCAGATACAATAGGGCCTTTTAAGAGCCTCTTAGATAGGTACATGTAGCTTAGAAAAATAAAAGGCTATGCGCTAAGGAAATTCTAGGCAGTCTCTAGAGTCGGTTACATGGTGACAGTAACTGGCTTAACCATGCATTACAACAATGGTGTGCAGAAGAGCATCTCTGGTAGCTCAACATGTCAGACCTTGAAGTGGATGAGTTACAACTGCAGAAGACAAAGAACATGCACTGAATGGCCCTATTATTAGGTACAGGAGGTATGTAATAAAGTACCAAATACAGGAGGTACCTAATAAAATGGCTAATGAGTGTTTTTTGAAAAATCATCCAGATGAACTAGCAGTTTTAATATTTTTGCTGTGGCTTGCAATTGTCTTCAGTGTTTGCAATCCCTCTGGGAATTCTAATCTGTAGCTGCTACAGAACTCAAAGTACTTGTCATGTAGATATTTAGAGAGAACATTAATTTATGACATATCTTTTCTGCAATGTATTTCTCAGTGTTAGTTTCCTAGACAGCCTTTGTATTTTGTTAGATTTTGAAGTAATTTGAAAGGAATGTACCCATTCAAATACATTTCATGTTTTATAATGCCCCTGGAACAAAACACACAGGATTCTGTAAAATAACATAAATCAAGCTATTTCTCTATAATCTTTTCTTCAGGTCCATTTCCATGATTGCCATTTTATGACATGATTGTTTTGCATTCCACATTCCATTTTTTTTTTACTATTTTAATGTATTTGAACTGCTCTGTTGTGACTTGAAGGGTTGCAAATTGGCAGCTTAATTTAGAATTTCATTATCTTTTAATGAGGTTTTCTTGAGGAAAGCATTGAAGTGCCTGCCTTATCTGAAGTACCAAGAATGTGCTCTTTTATGCCTATATACTTAGCCATGATTCTTCATTTATTATACCACTGGGTATACAGGGGATAAAAAGACAGCTGATAAGTGGGAATCTTTTGAAAGAGAGCTTATGAGAGTTAAGGACCAACATGGCAGGGCTTAAGTGCTATCACCTTCTGTGAAGAAAAAAAACAAGTGACATATGCATCAACAAGGTTTTGCTCCTAGATGATCTCAATGCCTTTTCTGCTTACTTTGACCGACAAAACATGGAAGCACCTTCATGAACTCCCACGGCCCCCCCGAGGACCCTGTGATTTCAGTCTGTGAAGCTGACATGAGAACATCCTTCAGGAGGGTGAACCCACTGAAAGCACCTGGCCCAGATTAGACACATGGCTGGGTATCGAAGACCTGTGCAAATCCACTGGTTGGAGCATTTGCTGATATCTGTAATCTCTTGATTCAGAAGTCCGCCTGCTCTACTCGCTTTGTGCTTATGACTGTGAAGCTAAATACAGCTTCAATGCTGCATTTACTTTTGCCGACGATAACCCTGTAGCTGACTGAATCAAAGGTGATGGTGAATCAGCATTTAGGAAGGAGATTGAATGTCTCACAGAATGGTGCCACAAGAACAACACTGTCATCAAAACCGAAGAGCTGATTCTTGACGACAAGAAAGGAAACTAAGAGTCCGTGAGCCAGTCCTCATCAGGGCATCGATGGTGTTAGAGGGTTAGCAATTTTAAATTCCTTGGCATTAGCATTTCAGAAGCTCTGTCCTGGCTCCAGTACACAACTGCCATAACAAAGAAAGTACAGCACCTCTACTTTCTTCGAAGTTTGCGAAGATTTGGCATGTCATTCAAATCTTTGGTACACTGCTATGGATGCGTGATGGAGAGTAGACTGACTGATTGCATCATGGCCTGATGTGGACACACAATGCCCTTGAATGGAAAATCCTAAAGAGGTATTGCATACAGCCCAGTCCACCACGGGTAAAGCCCTCCCCCCATTGAGCACATTTACATGGAGTGCTGTTGCAGAAAAACATCAGCCATTATCAAAGACCCCCACTAGCCAGGCCAAGGTCTCATCAGGAAAGGGGTACAGGAGCCTCAGTCACATAGCACCAAGTTCAGCAACTGTTAGTCCCTCAATCATCAGGCTCTTAAATCAGAGGGGATAACTTCATTCAACTTCACTCCCTCCAGCATGGAAATGGTTCCATGACCTGTGGACTCACTTTCAAGGAGTCTACAACTAATGTTCTCAATATTTATTAATACAATTTTGGAGTTTTTTGCTCGTTTCATATTTGCACAATTTGTTGTCTTTTGCACTTTGGTTGTCTCTCCACCTTTGTTATGTGTGGTTTTTCATTGACTCTATTGTGTTTCTTTATAGTTACAGTGAATGCCTCCAAGAAAATGCATCTCAGTGTGGTATATGGTCACCTGTATTTAACTTAATAATAAATTTACTTTGAACTTTGGCTTCACAATAGCAATATAGAAACAGGACCTCAAAAGTTGCTGTCACACGACCCAGTACAGGTGTCCCCCGCTTGTTGAACGTTCGCTTTACGAAACCTCACTGTTACGAAAGACCTACATTAGTACCCTGTTTTCGCTTTCAGAAGGTGTTTTCACTGTTACGAAGAAAGGCAGCACGCGATAAAAAATCGGCATGCGAAAAAACCAGCGCGCAATAAAAGGCAGTGCGCGTCCCGAGCAGCCACTCTCCCCCGGATTCGGAATGGCATTGCCGAAACACATTGCATTGAGCAGCCGTTAGCAAGATGAGTTCTAAGGTGTCAGAAAAGCCTGAAAGAGCTCGTAAGGGTGTTACACTTAGCGTAAAGCTAGACATAATTAAGCATTTCGATCGTGGTGAACGAAGCAAGGACAAAGTGAGTTTGGCTTGTGGAAGTTGACGAAGATGATATTGAAGAGGTTTTTTTCATCCCATGACCAAGAACTGATAGATGAAGAGTTGATGCAATTGGAAGAGGAAAGGATAACAAATCGAAACCGAGTGCAGAAAGTGAAGCAACTGCGTGAGATTTTCGCTGCAATGATAAAGTACGACTTTAATTTTGAAAGGGTACGTCGGTTTTGGGGATATTTGCAGGATGGTTTGAGTGCTTACAAACAACTGTATGATAGAAAAATGCGTGAGGCTCAGCAGTCAAGCAAGCCTTCCACATCAGCCACAGCAGACGACGAACCTCGACCTTCGACATCGAGGCGGGTAGTCATAGGAGAAGATGAGCTGCCTGCCCTGATCGACGATGAGATGACACCCCCTTGTCCCACCACCTGAGCACCCGGGCCCCGGACAGATACTGTACCGATTCGCGAAGAGCGCAGTGATAGCCGGGAGGCACACAACACATCTTTAAGAAAAAAGCCAAAATAAACATGTTAATTAATTAGGTGCCGCCTAGCACGTAATTGTCGGCCCAGATCAGAAGCGATGCAATCGGCAATAGCCTCTGATCTGCGCCAACGTTTACGTGCCGGGCAGCACCTAATTAATGAGCATGTTTATTTCAGCTTTTTTCTTAACGATGTGCTGTGTGCCTCCCGGCTACCGCTGCACCCCTGTATTCTTCGCGGCAATGTATCGGGTCGGTGGCCTGGAGGGTGGGGGCCACTGCTACACCCAGCCTGCGATGACTCAGTCTAACACACCATCATCAGTGTGCTCGGCGCTGTTTTCCGAATTCCGGTAAGTGATACTACACTGTACATACATGATTTCTACTTGATATAGGCTGTGTATTTTTACGTGTTATTTGGTAGATTTGGCAGCTTCATAGGAGAGTGCATTTATCTCAACAGCACTTGCGTGAGATTTTCTGCCGAGAGCGCTTGCGTGAGATTTTCGCTACGGAGATCTGTGCAGGCAATCGTTGTAGAGAAGTATTTCTACTTTATATAGGCTGTGTATTTATCATATCATTCCTGCTTTTACTATATGTTACTGTTATTTCAGGTTTTATGTGTTATTTGGCATGATTTGGTAGGTCATTTTTGGGTCTGCAAACGCTCACAGAATTTTTCCATATAAATAAATGGTAATTGCTTCTTCGCTTGACAACATTTCGGCTTACAAACCGTTTCATAGGAACGCTCTACCTTCGGATGGTGGGGGAAACCTGTACAGGAGTCTGGCAACCCAGGCCAGTACCAGAAAACCAGGTATGATTTACGGAGGGCTATTTCAAGGGACAATTTCGAACGAAGTTGGAAGTGATATCAGATGCACAGCAACTCTGGCAAGGTCTGCAAGACATTACTTCCTACAAAGTGAAACCCAGTAGTATGAATGGCAGCAATGCTTCACTACCAGATGAATTCAGTGCCTTCTATGCACGCTTTGAAAGGGAGAACACAACTACAACTATGAAGATTCCTGCTGCACCTGATGACCCTGTGACCTCTGTCTCAGACGCCGATGATAGACTGTCTTTAAAAAGAGTGAACCCTTGCAAGGCAGAAGGTCCCGATGGAGTACCTGGTAAAGCTCTGAAGACCTGTGCCGACCAA